>NC_088892.1:2745357-3080714 GCF_037157495.1 Lathamus discolor | reverse complement strand
TGTCAAAGGCTGAAATGTTATTTAGTTGCACCGTAGAAGTAGCTGTGTAACAGTCATCCTTATTGCCAAGTGCTTTAAGAACAGTTGGTTTGCATTAATGCCTGCAAACGTCCTTCAGGCAGCAGACTGCTACTGCCATTGCTGAGGTTCTGCTTAATTACTACTTCTGAATCGCCAGCTTTGGCACCTAATGTATCAGCATATTCAAGGTCAACTACTGTTCAGCTGCAAATGGACTCTGTGCTGTTGAAATCAGAAGAATTTGCAGGATCAGATGGACTTCACAAAAAGGGAAATCCTTCCTTGGGGCAAGGTTAAGCTCTTTTACTGTGGGCATACTGGAAGATGTATATAAAAAGCCATATTGTTTCACAGCTGCATCTAGAAGCACCACCCATACAATCAAGAAGACTAAATGGTAAATGAGTAGGGCACTCAGCAGCAGTGCACCTGAAGAAGTAATCTTTTCTTTCCTGCTCCTCAGCTTGGTTGGGATGCCCTGGGATGGATTGCTTGCTTCCCTGTAAGGCAAAAGCTGGAGGCTGTCAAACAAGCTCTGGGTCTCTAGTTCAGAGCAAATAAAAGGAGGTGCTTCCTTACACAACATGAGATGAGATATGAAACTCCTTACTAAAAGATTCTGTGGATGCCACCTTTGTCCATGGATTTGGGAGCAAACTAGGAAGTTCAAGGAAAAGAAGTCCACCAAGGCATACTAAATAAATGTGCTCTGTTTCCATTTTCTTCCCCATGTCTGGCTATTGTCAGAATCAGGGTGCTGAGGTGAGTCCCTTGGTGTGGCCCTGGAAGCTCCTTCTTAGTAAGTAATTCCCTTTATGTAGTTCCCTCCATTAATTTGTTCCATTAGAGTCCTTGGCTTTACCTCTAAAGCTTTGCACAGTTCTGGTCATTTACAAACAGTCCTTTTTGTCAGATTCATGTCAGCTGGTCCCTGTGCCAGCTGTCTGTGCCAATGCTCTCAGCCTCATCCCGCTTTTTGTCATGTTGTCACATCATGAGCAGTGAGGGGATGTCCCACAAGGGCTGACGCTAGGTTGTGACAGCAGCGATAGCGAACAGTGTCTGGCAAGTGCTATACAAGGGAGTTAGAATCATCTTAGAAGTATGCCAGGTTTGAAGCATGTAGGGGAGTTTGTATCCACTTGTTTATTCCTGTAGAACTCACCTGGGGCAACGAGGAAATAGCAGCATCTCCATGGTGTCTTCTTCCATCAGAGAAAGGCATAAGAGCACTTGGCCCAGCTGTATGAATGCTGAAGAATGCCCCAATGTGCCTGCCCAGCATCCTGCAGCTACTGTGGCGTGAGGGCTGGCTCAGTGCTGTTCAAGCAGTCACACCATCTTTACTGATCCTGGGAGTGCCACCAGCTTGCCCTTAGCCAAGATAGTGAGTCAATAAAGAATAAGCAATACAATATCCAATTTTTTTTTTATTTTTATTTTTTGTAACTGGGGGCAACAACCTGTGAGTTTTAAGCACTTAATTACAACTTTTCTCAAATATGCCATTATTAGGAGTACGTAACAGCAACATGCTTGCTTCTCCTCTGACAGCATCTTGAGACTGCCAGAAAGATTTTCAGTAGCTTTCTACCAATCCTGCCAAAAGAAAGCTCTTGAAATACACTGTAAAGACTAAATGCTGCAGGGCAAAGATGTGTGCCAACAATTTCTATCTGTTCTGTTTTTATTTTTAGTCATGCTGAAAGAACAGGTTGCCAAAAATGGATGCCGTGAAAACCATTAGGAAGTATGAAGAACTGTTTCAACTGCTTGGATGATCATTCGGTTGAATGCATTCTTGTTGTTTATATGTCTTTTTAAACAATAATAAACCAAATTAATCATTAAAAAATTATCAACAAGACTATTGCAGTGCTAATTAGTGATTTTATCCGTGAACTCAAATTCCATCCTAATCCCTTGGAGATTTTATGCATCCAATTTTCTTGTACGTCCTGTTGAATCTTTTGAGTATTCTGTTCTACCTTTTCCAATAAGTCTAAGACATGCTCCACATCTTGAGTCACATTTGAAATGTATATACAGCAATGATCAATTCTATCTTTCAAGTATCCACAAACTCTATGCTCTTTAAGTAAAAGCATATCCAAAGCTGTTCTATGTTTTAAAGTCATCCTTGAAGTTACCTGTAATTGTAAATTCAAGTTCTTAAATCCTTTCCTGGTTGCATTTGCTAGCCTTTCTACTTGTCTTGTTAGTTGGTATATCCATTACCTGTTCTTATATATTGCTAAAGGAGTCAGCAAAGATTCCAAAGCCCAACCAACTTTCACTCCAGTTGAAGGTTCATTCCATTCTTCATCTATTTCTGACCTCTTTACCCTTTCTAATTGTTAACGTTCTAATGCTCCTCTAAAAGGAGTTCTTTTCCAGACTGAACATAGGGTTGGTATGCCTAATATTATTTGTCTTACTTTACCATCTGGAGGTAAATGAGTTGTCCAGGTCTCATCACTCATTGTCTATGCTAAGTGTCCTGGGCTCCGTAATGCAGATATTTTACAACTAAATATTGTTCCTCTTTGGGGTATGTATGTCTCAGTCAATTTGAGGTCACTCCTAAGGCTTCTACAAAAACATCCATATTTTAAAGCAGCAGCTAAAGGACATATGGCAGTTCACTTGCCATCTCATCATGATTAAGATCTGGATTTTGAGTAGAATTTCAATAGATTTCCCTGTCTTACAAATTCTCCATCTAGTTCAGTTTTTACTACAAAATTGGCTCCCTTTAACATCCAAATCGATATCCATTCGCCCCAAATTTGAAAAGGATACACAAAACTAGACATATTTCAGAGTCAATTTTGAGGACTTATCATCCGTTTTGACAATTTTCCACGATGATGGGGCTTTCTTCACCCTGGTGTAGTGTATCCCTGCTTCTGATTCAGCCATCTTGATGGTGGTGAAGGTAGTCAACAGCACTCGAAAAGGTCCTTTCCAATGCTCTTGGAAAGGTTCAGAAGTCCATGTTTTCATGTAGACATAGTCTCCCACTTCGAAATCATGTATTGGGTTCTCCAAAGACTGTGCCAAACAACCACACTCCAAAGTGCAGTTAAAGGCTTTCCTAGGGAAAGTAGATAGTTACATGCATCTTGTTTTCCTTTTTATATGTACATGCAGATTTGGTTCTGGAGATTCATATGGCTTTCAACATAACTCATAAGGACTAATTAAAGTTCCACATTTAGGCTGAACCCAAATTCACAAGGCCAGTGGGAGTGCCTAAGGCTGTTTCAAATTAGTTTCCTGACATATTTTACTAGCCTGTCTTTTCAATGTTTGATTTATTCTTTCTACTTTTGCACTGGATTGTGGCCTTCAAGGTGTATGTAAGTCCTAAGTAATTCTCAACATTTTACTAAAAGCCTGTACCACTTCTGCAATAAAATGTGGACCTCTATCTGAAGATATTCGAATAGGCACCCCCAATTTGGGATAAGCTCCTGCAATAGGCAATTGATGACTTCTTTTGCTTGACTGGTCCGACGGGGAAAGGCTTCTGGCCATCCTGTAGAAGTGTCAACACCTACCAAAATGTACCGATAGCTGTTTTGCCGAGGTAGTTCTGAAAAATCGATTTGCCAGTAATCTCCTGGTTCCATTCCTGATTTCAGTATTCCCATTTGAACCTTTTTCTTTACAACTGGATGGTTTTTCAAACATATTTCACATTTTGCAGTTGTCATTTTAGCTATTTCTAGCATTTTTACTGGTACTATGTGTCTCTTCAAAAATGTCACTAATGCTTCTGCTCCCCAATGACATTCCTTATCTTTTCTCTGTATTATTTACCTCATTATGTGGTGGGATTACTACCCTTGTGATGTCACTCACCATCCTGCTAAATTCTTTTTTGCATTTAGCAGCTTCACTGATTTCTCATCTCCCTCTGAATATTTAGGTTTTTGTCTTGGTAGAGCTATGGTTTTAGTAGGGATTAATGCCATTTGGAAGGCATCTCTTTTTGCAGTCCTCCTAGCTGTTCTGCCTACCAATTTGTTTCCTGTAGTATCTTTTGTATTTCCTGGCTGATGTGCTTTACAGTGCATGATTGCCACCTCAGTCGGTTTCTGTATTAATTTTAAGATATTACTTCTTTGTATTTAATTCTTGTTCCCTGGGAGGATAATAATCCCCTTTCCTTCCCCAGGACTCCATGAACATGTACCACACCAAAGGCATATTCTGAATCAGTCCAAATATTCACTTCCTTCAGTTAGTTCTAATGCTCTCATTAAGGCCATCAGTTCTGCCTTTTGAGCTAAGTAGTGCAAGGTAAAGAATTTGCTTCTATAACCGAATTCTCAGTAGCCACCGCGTATCCTGCAGATCAAATTCCATCCTCCACAGAATTGCTACCATCCCTGTATAATTCCCAATCAGGATCACCCAGTGGTCTAACCTTTAAGTCTTCTCTACTGGAATAGAAATGTTCAATGGTCACCAAACAGTCATGTTCTAGTTGTCCTTCTTCATGCATGGAGTTCAGAAAGACTGCAGGGTTAATCAAGTTAGCTGTTTTCAAAATAATATCATCTTGTTCTGTCACAATCACTTGGTATTTCATCGTTCTGCTAGGGGATAAACAATGACACCCCTTTTGTTCTGAAACATTAATTACCATGTGTGGTACATACACTGTTATTGCCCTTCCCAAAGTTAATTTTCAAGCTTCTTGTATTAGCATCACTGTAGCAGCAACTTCTCGGAGACAAGTAGCCCGTCCTTTACTTCCAGTGTCTAGTTGGTTGGAGAACTACCCAACTGTTCTTTACCAGCTTCCTATTCTGATTCAGCACCCCGAGTGCAAGATACCGTCCTTCGTGAACAAATAACTGAAAATCTTTGGTTAGGTCTGGAAGTCCTGGTGCTGGTGCAGTCATTAAAGCCTGTTTAAAGTCCAGAAAGGCCCTTTTGCTATTCTGGCCCCAAAGCCCACATATGTTACAGTTTGACTTGCCATCTGAGCCTTATTTCTAGACCCTTTGTACCCATTTAGTCCAAGAAAGTTTAAAAGGTCTATTGTTACCATAATACAGGTCTCTCTTATGTAGCAACCAAGATGTCATCCATGTATTGTAGAAGCAGATGTGCAGGTTTAGGTTCTCTATCTATTTGCTTCCACAATTCCAGCTGTTTCGCCAACTGGTTACTGACGCCTGTTGGACTACTTTTGAATCCTTGTGGCAATCTTGTCCATGTTAATTGTGGTTTTCATCCTGTTTGTGGATTTTCCCACTCAAAAGCAAATAATTTTCATCTTTCCTCCTCCAGGGGTATACAAAAGAAAGCATCTTTTAAATCAAGCTCTGTAAAGCACTGCAAAGTACTGTGAATCCTCTCCCAGTGCTGTTGAAAGTGTATATGGATCTGGAACTACAGGGTTACAACTAGATGTCTTTAACTATTTGATTTATAGCCCTTAAATCCTGAACAAATCTATATTCATCTGAAGGGCTTTTTTTACTGGCAAAATTGGGGTATTATATTCTGACTCACACTCTTCAAGAATCCCAAACTTTAAGAATTTACCAATCAATTTCTTGATTCCTTGTCTAACCTCTGGCTTGATTGGATATTGCTTGATTCTCACTGGTTTTGACTGTTCTTTCAACTCTATTATTTTTTTTAGGTTGTGCTGTCTTTGACTTACTGGGTATGTCTGTATCCCAGGCTATAGGTATAACAGCCTGATCTACCTCTTGTGGTATTTGTTCCTTAACTTTCTCCTGTATCATCAATATTTCCCCTGTCTTTGATTCTGGTCTTTTTAAAAGAACCTCTGCCTTTTCAAACACTATTCGTACATTTAACTTGGACAATAAATGTTGTTCCAACAAAGGTATCAGAAAGTCTGGCACACGTAAAAATTCATGTGTAATTACCTTATTTTCAAATTTCAAATCTAGAGGTTGAAGGAATGGCCTATTTTCTTGCTTCCACTCAATTCAATTATCCTGGCCATTTTATTTCCTAATGTCCCTTTGCAAGTGTTCAAGACAGAATATGTTGCACCCATATGTACTAAAAATTAAACCTTATTGTTTCTCAGCTTAACTATTACCAGAGGTTCAGCTGGATTCCTCTCCGGTCCTCTTCAGTTGTCTAGGGTCATCATCCTTGCAGCTTCTTGCTGACTTGCCTTTAGTCTAGGGCAGTCTTTTCTCCAATGTCCTTCCTCCCTGCAGTATGCACAATGATCTATCCCCAGAGGTGCATTAGATTCTCTGTTATCAAAGTTTCTAACACCTCCTCTTCCTCTGGCTTGTGCTCTTTCCTTTACTGCATTCCCTCTTAAAAGAGCTATTAGTCTGCCCTCTCTACCCCCCCCCTTTTTTTTTCTTTTTCTTATTTTTTTTTCCTCGATTGCTATAAACTTTCAATGCTACTTCAAGCATTTTATTTAAATTTCTAGAATTGTCTCCCTCTAATTTTTGGAGTTTTCTTTTTGCATTGGGTGCTAATTGTCCCATAAGAATCAAAGCCAATTGCTGTTGTTCTGTCTTAGTTTCCAATTTTAAATCAGTATATTTTCTAGCAGTCTCCTTTAATTTTTCCAGAAACACAGAAATTCATTCTTAATCTTGTTTTACCTCATATAATTTAGATCAGTTTAAAGCCCTTGGCATTGCATGCTTTACTCCATACAGCACCCATTTTTAATACTGATTTAACCTTCTTTTCTACAAAACAATGTTAACTGCAAAATAATATTATAACTCGAAGTTCTATTTTTTGGCCACTTTTCCTTATTCTTCAAAACATACAAAAGCCACTAGTGGTTACAATATTCAATCATTTGGCTTTTGCATAAATCATCATGCAAATCACCCCAACGTGCTAACAAACATCCTAGCGGCAATGATTTTGGTATCCTTTCTTCCATGGTGGTCAAATTTCCGGAACTTTTAAACAATTTTACAAATCCTGATGCCATTACAATAAAATATGTAATCAGTAATTAATGAAACAATCAAACAGTAATCATCAAATTACAATAAGACATGCAAACAGTAATCACCAAAACGTGCAACAGTAATTACCAAATACCAAAGCAAACAGCAATTAGCAAACATGCAACAGCAATTACCAGCCAAAGTCCAACCCTGCAATAGCTTTCACTTATGACTTATGGGCAGACGCCCAGGCTTTCAATGCGAACCTTAGCTTCAATAATGCACAGCTTTCACTGGGCCTTACAGGCAGGCTTTCCAAACCAAATTATGAAAGAAGTGCCTTGCCCTTTCTTTTTCTTCAGGGAATGTTGTGAGGAGCTTTATGAGTAGAGGGCAATGTTCCTCCCGAAGAATTCCTTGATACCGGCTGGAATTTGATCATCACTTAATCTCTTACAGTCTCACTCACAAGGTCCCATCTAGGTTGCCAAAAACTGTCACCGTAAGTTGGGAGAATAAAACACCTTAATGCCAATGTAGCATTAAGAAGCAGGCACTTCCTTATTGCAGTGCTGGGTGCTAGGTGGAGTTTCCACAGATCAAGCACACCCAATGCCGATTTCATCATTACATTTATACACAAAAATTACGAGGTAGTACATTCCCAGTTACAATGATTGGTTAGTGATTTACATATAATTATAATATCTGCAGTGTCATTCTCTTCTGTAACTACGCTTGCGCATGGGAAGGGTCTTCACCTGAGCAAGGGTTTCTTGATCTGCCGGTGTGTTTTTTAGTATTATAATGAAGGCAGTTTACTTCAGGTCACCTTAAAAGTAAGGTTTTTTGCAAGTTGGCTGGCTAGATTTCTACTTTGCCAGGTTGTCAAAAAGCTTATCCTATATAGAGTAGACCCTAGGTGCTTTGGTTATACTCTAGAGAGTAAGAACTAAGGCTAACATGTCACAGAGAACAGTGACTTCAAGCAACACAGCATCTGATTTCAAGTAACACAGCAATCCGTGCTAGCGTTAAGGCTAACTTCTTAAATCAAGATGTTCCTATAGACAAATATTTCATAAACACAAAATGTAGAAAGATTCAGCAAAACTTAAGATAATCTGCAACAACTCTTTCCTACTAAATGCCCAAGATTCTGGTTCCCAGCAGATTTTCCTTGAAGTGTTGGAAGGACGTGTAACTGAGGAATAAAAAACAGTGGGTGTCTTTTTGTAGAACCATAGAATTGCTTAGGTTGGAAAAGGCGTTTAAGGTCATTGAGTCCAACAGTTAACCCAGCCCTGCCAAGGCCACAACTAAACTATGTTTCTCAGTTCCTGCACATGGGAGTCTGCACATCTTTAAAATACCTCCAGGGGTGGTGACTCCACCACTTCCCCAGGCAGCCTGTTCCAGTGCTTGACAACCCTTTTGGTGAAGAAATTTTCCCTAATGCCCAAACTAAACCTCCCCTGGCACACCACTTGAGGCCATTTCTTTCTGTCCTATTGCTCGTTATTTGGGAGAAGAGACCAACCTCCACTTTGCTATAACCTCCTTTCAGGTAGCTGTAGAAAACAATAAGCTCTCCCCTGAGCCTTCTTTTCTCCAGGCTGAACAACCTCAGTTCCCTCAGCCACTCCTCACAGGACTTGTTCCAGTTCTCTGAGTGGGATCTCGCTTCTGGGTGTCAGAGATGGGCTTTCTCTGGGGGCAGGCACAAAGGACATTTACTCTCTTCTTTTTTCTTGGTGGGGTGGTCCTGTACATAAATCCTTGTGTGGTCCAAGCACAGTAGCAGCTCCTGCTCAGCAGGGAAGCTGCTGAACTGCATGCACTGGAGGGGAGACCAGCACCTTGAGGAGTCAGTTCTGCTGGGCATTGTTCTTGGGAAGGGTGTCTAGGGTACCACAGTGGTGGGGTGGAGTGCTAGTGATTGTCACCCACTGCAGCTTCTCTGCTGGATGTTGTTCCCCACAGATGGACCCCAAGCTCTCTTCTTTTGGGTCACTTGGAAAGCAGTGAGTTAAGGAGGATTTGGGGAGAGTTCCACAACATCCTTGATTCATCCAGAGGCCTCTAAATCCTCCATGTCCCCTTCTTCAGAAGATGTAGCAGTCTCCTCACCATACTTCCTGTTTTCTAGAAGTTCATTTGGTGCGTCCCACCTCTGATGTGATGACACCCCAAGGCTATACTATGCCACTTCCTTATGAGCAAATAAGGCACAGACTGAATGGTCTGAGTTCTCCTTCTTGCCTTATCTGCTGATTTTAACTGAGGATATTTGAGTTGTCTTTAGCTGTCTGACAGGTACAAGCCCTGATGGGAAAAAAAGGGGAGGTGTGAACAAGGGAATGAGGCAAATCAGAGCTCGTTTGGGGCTTGGTGTTGAGAAGAATAGTGTGAAAGCAAAGACCATTTGCCTTTACAGTGCTGAGTTTGGACATACCACCTCTGTCATCAGGGATACTGCCTGCTTCTGTTCTTACAATTAATACAGTTGCACAAAGTGTCCTGTTCCACTGGTTACGGCATGAGCAAGCTGTGTGGACTGAAAGTGGTGAAGACTGTGGTCAACAGGCCACAGGGAAGAGGTCTCAGCTACTCAGGAAACCTTGTCTTTTATGGCTGGGAAGGAACACAGCAGAGGATTGGTGAGGAAAAAATGAAGAAAATGTATGAAACTTGATGCGAGCGCTGAGGGAAAGAAAAGGAGAATTTAAGGCAAAGTAAAATTAAACCTGTGCCGATGGTTGCGTGACCTTCATAAAATCAGCTTGGAAACAGGAGGATATTTTGCTGATGCGACTGGCGTGTGAGCACCCAGTGCCCTCTGCTGACACCACTGCAGGCAGCTTATCCAGTGCACAGTGCTTCTGATCTCCTTATTCCTCTGGCAGCAAGAAAAAACACAGATCCCCCTCTGGGGAAATGCTGAAATCCACGCTGGCCTGGCCCCCCCGGAGCTCTTGTGGGCAATGCCCTCTGTTCTGCCCATGCCTGCCTGCCCATGTGCATCCCCACACCTTCCAATGCCCGTGGAAACACCCGTGATTCAGCCTTACCAGGCACTGTGGAAAACAGTCCTGTGTGAGTTGTACAGAGAAGGAACTGAGCAAACAAGGTTTTAGGAGCAGAAATTATAACCATTTAAACCACGACAGGTGAGTTTGTGACTTCTCATGCTAAGAGAGGAACTTCATTTACCTTCTCCACTTCCCAGGAACATGACTTAGCCAGTAAGTGCTGATGTAAAAGCAGATCTATTCATCTATCCATTTTCTTCAGGCTGTGTCCAGAAACTGGGTGTCTTTGAGAGCAGTATGAAGATGCCCATTGTCAGTCCCAGGCAGCCTGGATGGGTTTGGAGGCACAGGTCTTTGTTTTGCAGGGCTATAGCCTCTTGGTCAGCTGAACCTGGATTTAAGTGGAATCTGAAAACTTCTCTCTGGGCTGTATCTCCAGCTAGCATTCAATATTCCAGCTTAGCCCAGAAGGAACACACCATGGGCACTGGAAAGCATGTTCCTGCCTTGAGAAAGGCTTGCCTAATTCCCTGACTCAAGCCCTTGGGCACCACATTACAGTATTTTAGAGAAGCCAAATATCTCCTAAATACCTTTACAAAAATGTTAGCAACAAACCCTAACTGGCATGTACAGAAGAGTCACAGCATGCATGGGGTGATCATGTGAAAACCCCATTTTATGGGATGGCTGCTTCCTGAGTCAGATGGATAGGAGCAGTATGGTAAGCAAGGTTCCTTGGAACACAAACCGTATTATTTTGAGCACTGTAAATGGAAAGTGCACTGAATCAACAAACAAATAAGTCACAAACCTCAGCTCTACTGCTCAGCTCTCTTAGGAAATCACTGGAAATTTATCTGAAAATTCAGTATATCTCAGCCCAAAGCAGATTCTCTCACAAGGTGTGCAACAAAGGTGGCTCCGAAGAGATGGCCTTGACCATGAAACAAGAACTGAAACTAGAGAAACTTCAGCTGGCCAGGATGAAGCTCTAGTTGAGCGCCATGTCTGGCTGAGCCCCAGGCCTTTCCATGGAGCCCCTCCAGCGGTTCCCACCCTGAGGCATCAGTGTTTGCCTGGGGGAATGCTGCGTGGCTCCCACTGCCTTTGGGACTCTCCCTGGCTGGCTCAAGGGCGATTTTGTAATGCCTTAGGCAGGGATGGGCAGAGCGCTGGTCTGAAGAAGAGGAGAAGGTGGTCGGTGTCCAGGTTTGACCTCTTCACCACATCATGAGTTCAGTGGATGACCCTTAGTCAGAGGGTGTCTGTGTGTGTCTGTGTGATTGTGTGCAGGTAAGAGCGTTTACAGTCTGCTTCGCCCCACGATAGATTCATGCCTGGACTTGGTGCCCTCTAGTGTTGTGAAGATCCCAATGTATGAGAAAAACCCGTAAAACAGATTCCCTGCTTCAGAAACCACGGGTCTGCTAATTCATAATACAGTAATTATTTAATCATGCTATGTAGCTATGACTTAATGGAAATAACGTGATCCTGAGCATATCATGCAGTTACAGTCACAATACCACATACCTCAGGACATGTTTCTGTAGGCTAAAGCTAACATACCAAGGGCCTGAGCTTGCAAAATACACCCAAATCCATTGGATGCACAGCACTTCACCTGACCCCACTATCTCTGCATTTGGAATATCAAAAATCTGGCAAACCCTACACAACCAGTCGCTCCTTGTGCAGCTTTGCCAACACACTAAAGCCAGTCTACGTCTGTGCTGCTACAAGAAAGGCAGCCCTGCCACTTTTCCAGGTGGCTGCAGGCTTCTATAGCCATGCTCTGGGCAGCCCTGAGGCCCATGGATGTGGCTGTGGGGTGCTGATCTGACTGGGAAAACCCACCACAGTAAGAGCTTTCCAGTTCTGCTGGATGCATAAGACACGGGCCTGCAGGGAGCACTGAGTTGTGAAAAATCAGAAGACTTGGTGGGAAAAAGTGAGGAAGTTGGCTGCTTAATTGAATTTTCATATTAAATTCTTCTACCTATTCCAACCTGGAGCCGATGCAGGCTCCTTCCCTCTCAGTGGTGGGCTCCTGGAGGTACCAGAACACAATGAGCACAGCCTGCACCAGCATTTGCAGGTGTTCCCCTTCCCAGTCCATTTTTTCTGGCACAAGAGGCTTTGTCCATTCGACCCTCTCTCTATGGAGAGTTCCTCTATTACAAGCAGGAACTAGACTGCCATTAAATGGTGTGACCATTTTAGTTTCCACACACTTGGTGCCAAACGTCACTGACCCTCAGAGGGATGTTTTCCTCTTTTTTTATCCTCTGTCCCACTATTTCTCCATCCTCACTGTGAATCACATCATGATTGAAATAAAAATCTGCCCTTAAACTAGGATTGATGCCCCCAGAGCTAACCAGAAATACAGGACACTAAACTTTATATTTGCAATGTTCAGTTTAAAGATCAATCCTCCAGCTTCTCACCAGAAGTATCTGACAAGGGCACTAGTGATTCGTTAAGAGACTGCTGGAAGAAGGACCACGATGGTGGTGGTGGCATTTGAATGCCGGGGTTCAAACAAGCTTAAGGTTTATTTTCAACCTGTTGCCATTTACAGCTGAGACGTCTGAGTATACTGCTAAATATTCATGGTCTTAGTAGCCATGTCAATCATTAGAGTTCACCTAGAGGATGAATATATTTCCACGTTATGCCCTGCAAGCTGTGAAGGGGAACAGAATACTTCTATTCCACTAATTAGAAGGCAAGCTAATGCCTAATTCTTTTAAATAGAACACAGAGTAACCTTAGAAGTACTACTCACTCTTTGTGAGCAAGAACCACTGGTGCATTTAATTCAAGAACGAGGCAGAAAATTAAGATAGTTCGTTAGATAACTGACCTGTAAAGACAGGTTCAGGAAAGACAGTGGACTATGGAGCGCTCCTAGAAATACGATAATGGTAAAAACTAAAACCTGATTCCTTTCCAGTCTTCAGGAGGGACTTGTTTATTCACCTTAATGTGACAGGTCCGAGCTCAGAAGGAAACAAAAATTTCCAGAATAGCCCAAAGTTTCGCAGTCTGTTGCAACTGTTTATTAACTGAACTTCATGGTAAATACATCATGGAAGTTTGGGGTGATCCAGGAGCTCCTTGTAATTCTGAATTCTGCCTTGTTTGATATGTATCACCAGTATAAGAACAAAATGAGTAGCAGAAGGAAAAGTAAGCTGCAAAAGGTTTAGGCCATTGATTAAATGATCACTTAATTCCTGTTGGAAATTACCTGAGACAAGATGTGGCAGCAAGCAAACATTATCGCTGTCTCAAAGGAACAAAATCTTGCTCTAAAACTTGCCCACCATTATTTTTATTATGCACCAGAAACTGTCTCCTAACAGCTCCCAGTGTCTGGGTACCTTGGAATCACACTGATTACAGTACTCAAGCTGGATACAAGGGTGGATTTGAAATAGCAATGACTTCTGCAGACCTGGGTGAGGAATATGCTGCAGTTCTGGTAGAAAGGCATGAAACTGTCAAAAATGATGGTTTGAAAATTTCTGTTGCTTCTTTCAGCTACAAACACCAATGGAACATCCTTGCAGAGGGGCAGGAGACCACAAAGGTTCAACAACTGCCAGTAACACAGTATGTCTTATGTATGTACATATACCATGAAAGCATATGCGTGTGATAGACAGATGACACTTGGATATATATATATATACATACGTAAGATTCTCTTTTATATGACTCTCAGAAAGAAAGCATATAAAGCTTTATGCTCTGAAGCAGCATTATTTGCAAGGCAATAAACAGAAATGCCATTCATGGGGACACACCATATAAGTGTCCCTTATAGTGTCTCATAAAACAATTGGTTTTGTCTCCAGCAGACAAATTAGATGGTCCAGCAATCTGAATTCATAAAGCAAGTCATCGGTTCTCATCTCCCAAGGAGATTTTTATGAGGCCTGTAATGGAAAAGACTTCAAGTGACAGACTATTGCATTGTAAAAGCAAATACATGGCTTCTGCAGGACCCTGGTGTTTTTCTGGGCAAGCTTATTACTACATTTTCCTTTCAGCTCTGTCAGGACAGCTGCTTTTCATTGACAGCTCATTGCAGAGGGCAGTGTCATATGATTTGGCATTGCTGAATGAGGCATTATTAGCCAGTGTGGGATCATGGCAGAATAAAACCTCATTACATGTGCACGTGCTCTAACTCAACCCTTATTTACTGGGACAAAGGAAAGAAATACTGGGGGGAGGATAGGACAAGACATGATTTTGCTTTGCTGTCTGGAGAGTCTTCCCATAACCCCCTAAGGGAGGATTTGCTTCAGTGAGCACACCAGGTACAACCACTTGCTGTCAGCTCACTTCTGTCCAGACCATTGCTACCTGCCCTCTGCAGCACAGTTTGGAGCATTGCCTGCACTGCAGCAGCATTCAATGATCTGCTTCTGCACCACTACCTTGTACCATCAGACAGTGACCCCAAATGGCTTTGGTCCTATTCCAACACAGACACTCGGAACGCAGCACTGACAGCAGTCTTGACAATGAGATCACCCTCAGCCTAACTGCTCAGCACAGAAAGCTCATTGGGATAAGCCGAGTGGTGCAGACATCATTGGAAAGGTATGTGTGCTGGAACAGCTTGGACATCAAGCTCATGAGAGCAATTTAGGATTATGTACCTGAATGTGGGTAGGGATTACTGCTGAGCACTGGTAGGACAAGGCAGATTTGTAAAAAGCCTTCAATCTTGAAACTGAGAGCTGGCTAAAGCATTGTGCTTGGTGTAATAAATCTGCTCTTACCCTGTCAGTGTTCCTCTTTGGACTTCATTCAGAGTCTGGGATATCAGAAGCATTTTTCTCCCTACTGCAGTGCAGGAGGTGATGGCTTGGGGAAAGCAGGCATGTTTGCTTCTTAGTCAGTGAGAGGGTAGAGCCATGTGCCCTGACTTGAGGGAGACAAGACTTCCTTTGCTGCCCATGGCAGAGGGTGTCTGCTCATTATCCTTCAAGTGTTAACTCTGGGTTTTCCTTTGCATCCAACCCTCTTGGGCAAGGTTCAGGCTTCTTCATCCCTCATCTTCCCTTATTCTGTGAGTGCTGAGTACCGAATGTCCCAGTGCAAGAGTATGGTCCCTGACACTGACCCACCTCCATCCCCACTTCCTAGGACGTGGTCTAGATTTAGCTGAGAATATTGCCATTTATTCCTTCTGCATGCTTTGGACAGCCCCTTGGTACTATTTTCCACTAACTGATGAAAATTGTATAGTTTCTCCTTCCTGAGCTAATTCTCTGACTCACTGTGTTTTGGTTTTCTTTCTGCTTGCTTTTTGTTAATCGAGTTGGTATTTTGTGGTTTTTCTTTGTTCATTATGTGATGGTGCTATATGGAGAGATTTGTCTCTGAAATCCAGGTATTCCCTGCACGGTGTTCTGTGTTACCGTCTTCATTAGCAGCTATGCTGAAGGCAGTTAGATGCATTTGGCATGAGCTAACCATAATAAATCTGGGTTGTTCATCATTCAGACATGTCTCTGCTGCATCTTTGCACACTGATTTGTGTGTGCTCAAATGATTTCTCTAGAGCAGGCTTCTGGTAACCCAATGTTTTAATAATCTACCTACTGCCTCCTGGGGCTTTTCCTGCCTGGGGCAGATACTGCCGAAGACAGCAGTGCTGCTGCTGCCAAAGGTGCAGGGTGACAGCTCAGTCCACAACATGTGAGCAGTATGAGGGTTCTTCAGGTGGCACAGGCTTCTCGGGGGACTCTTCCCTCATGCCCTGTTCCTATCCAGCCCTCCGGCCTCAGGGTTGCTGCACCATCAGGCTGCAGGGATCAGATAATGCTGTTTCTGCTGCCCTTGTGTCACTGCTGCCTCAGCCAGACAGATCTCTGCACAAACCCACAGCAGAACAGTAGTGTGGCCCTGCTGGGACTGGGGAGGAAAACCCCCAGCAGGAAGTGGTGGTCCTGTTTTTGGATGCTCTTCCTTGGTCTTGGACACTGGGCTGCCACCAAGCACCACTCAGGAAGCCATTCCCACAGGTGGGCAGTGTTTCTGAAAGCAAATTAATGAATGTTTAGGCATCTATTTACCCGCTGAGCTGGCTCAGACCATGACCTGTTTGAGCAAAAGCAGAATTTCTTAGATTCTCTTTTCTTAGATTCTTTTTTCAGGTAAGCCCCCTGACTGCTGCAGCAAGCCTTGTGCCTGCAGCTCAGCAGAGGTGTGATCTCATGCCCTGCAGTTACTATGCCTTGCCCAAATACACGACATAATGCAGTTTATCTTTCATTTATTATGTTGTGCCTCCTATTGTTTGCCTGAATGCTGCTGAGAGTTTGCTGCTGTGTTAATCAGGGCATCAAGTGATGCATCAGGTGATGCAACAGCCTCTCGGCAACAGACAAAGCATATGAGGTTTTGAATCTCCTTCAGGCATTGGTGATTACCAGTCTAGGTAGCTAAACCATTACAAAGATGAAATACAGTCAGCTCTTACATCACACCCATTTAGGGGAGAATAGTGAAGAGATGCTACAATTGACAGGTCCAAGGAGAACCAGCTAGGTTACTTTTCACAGCGAGAGATAGCTAACTACATGGATTAGCAGAAGATCAAGGGAGTATGAAAAGAGACCTACTTTGGAATGAGACACAGGCACACTGAGAACAATATGCTGGAAGCCCGTGCCCGTGCTGCTGCTTGGGTGTTGGGGCATGCACAGCTCCCTGAGCTGTTACAGAGAACTTTGGGGGGCAGAATGTGATTTTCATCTTCTGTTATTTCTTTGTGAAATGTTTTCTTTGTGGCCATTATTAAAAAGTGCCTGGAAAGTTTTGTTTGGTGCAATAAGATAGCAAATAAAGAACATGCTCATCCAGGATTAGATGTGAATGTTTTTGTTAAACTCTGCATGGTTTTGGGTGACACCAGTGGTGTTTTTCATGAGTATCTGAACAGCAAATCAGCCCACGAATCACAGCTAACCAAGCTCTGTGTCTGCCTTATTAACTGATGGATGCAGTTTTCACGGCTCATTTAGCACTACTGCTACAGCACTAGAGATGGGTACTCTTTACTTATTACTTGGTGTAAATCCTATTGCCTACTCAAAAGTGAGTTTGACCCTTGATTTCTGAAGGGGCCCTGTGAGAGCGTGTTGGGAATGTTCAATAGCCCAAATCAAGTCCTTAAGATCCAGTGCAAGCACCAGGTAGGGTCTGGTGCCACAGAGCTCCACCCTCCTGCCTCCAGACCAGGTCCTGGGTAACTCCGTGCTTTACTCAGCCATTACTGAACTCTCTTTTCTGCTGATTTTGCATCCTCTCCTGGACTATGATAGGGTGAGAGGCAGATTTTTCTGGTTATCCGTTTTAAAGCAGGATCTCCCAGGATTTTTTTCCTTCCTGTGCCCATACAGCATGGCACCTCCCAGGCTTTTCCTGGCCATCTCCTGGTTTGCCTTGAGGCTGCCATCACTCATGTTTCTTTCTCTTCTCAGAGGAAACTCTCCTGTTCCTGGGAGAAGCTGGTGCACATACCTTACAACAGCATCACATGTACATCCTTAGCTACTGTTAAAAGCTTGTGTTACATGAAACAAAGGATGAAAGGTGCTGGGGTTTGCAGTCTTTGGGGAAAAGTCTCTTAAACCTTTGAAGATACTTGTGTGGAAATGGGCTGCTACGCTTCTGCAGTGGAAAATGAAAGCTCCGTGCCGATACCCACTTTTCCACAGAGAATATGAACTGTTTAGAGACAATGGAATACGTGGTAGTTTGAAGGCCATTCACTGCAAGCTAATGAAGAGCCAACAACAGTAAAAAGGCAAATGACAGTTTCACTTAACAATTAAATGGGGTAATGCTCATTAATTAGAGATGCTTTTAACATTCTGAAAAACTCATAATGACATTTTTCAACTGAAAACAGACCCTGCTCTAAGCAGAGAGAGGGCAGCGCTTGCAGCCCGCAGCAGGCTGCTTTAAATTCCCATATTCACACACCTGTTGGTTTCCAAGTAAAATGTCTTAGGGATTGTGTATTCATCACTTGCTGCTGCTACTCATGATGCTCTGCTGTCTTCTCCTCATGCAGATGTAGCAATGCACACCCGAGGTGCAGGGACATGGCTGCGTGGGGTCAAGTGGCCTGGGAGTGAGGACCTCCCCTCCTTTCTCTCCTGTTCCTTCGCACTGTGCAAATCAGGAAAAAAAAAATAGCAGGAAAAAAATCAGTCTCTAGTTTTCTTTCTTTGGCTTGTCTTTTCCTTCCCTAGGAAGGTGGTGGTAGCATGTCCTCGCCTCCAGCATTCCCCCCACCTCCTCCTCAGGCAGAAGCTCAGTTCAGACTATCACTGAGGTAGACCAGGAGCATCCCTGACCCGGAGCAGCCATGATTGCCTTTGAACTACTGAAAACCATCACCTGGTTTCCACAAATACAAACTCCTTAGCTGCTCTACGTACAACATCCTTTCCAGACCTTTCACCACGTTTTTTGCCCTTATCTGAACACGCTCAAGGACCTTCACATCCTTCTTAAATTATAGGGCCCAGAATGTCACACAGTACTCAAGATGAGCCTGCACCAGTGCTGAATACTTTTTATCCAAAGCAGTTCGGTTATTTAGTTTGTTGGGTTTTTTTGCTACAAATACAGTGTTTCCCTATGAATATCAGGTCTGAGGACCAGCAAGTAACTGCCCTGGCTGGCCCATACCAGAGCCCCTCTGTCACCGCTGCAGCACTGAGTCTTGACTGATTACCCAGGAACTGTCGGGGCTCAAAACACATATAACTTTATCCCTGAAAGAGACATATAATAAAAGACAAGTAATAAATATTTTCCCATCTTTTGTCTCTTTTCCAAGTAAGAAAAATATCTTGCTCAAGCTCAACCAGGGAAGCTAAGAGGAGAAATCCGATCTTGGTGCAATTTTTAAGAGGAATGGTATGATGGAGAAAGGGGCATCTCTGGCCAGGCTGGGAGATCCTTCCATGCCCTGCTCCCCAGTGCCCAGCTCCACTCTGCTGGTGGAATCACGTGCAGTTCTGGTCTCTTTCTGCCTTTAATGTCTCTTTTCCCTGTCTTTTCCTTTTTTCCCTTCTCTCTGTCATGCACTAAATATTTCCTTTATTCGTATCCTTTTTTTTCCACCTGCCTCCCAAGCATAACTAAATTAAACTGTCTTTTCCCCAGGACTGTAAACAAAACCTTCCCTCTTAGGCAGTCAATTCCATTGTTTAAATGAAACTCTTTCACAGCAATTAGTAATTATGCAGAAAGATTTAAGTCTTCAGTTAGTGAATGCTACAGCCCTGATGAAATATTTTGTGGCTTTTGTTTAGCACTTTAGGTTTATTTTCTGAATAATTATCTTCGTAATTAACCCAAAAATAAATTCACAATGGGCTACACCCATCCCCCCAAGTGCCATCTGAGGCTGCTGACGTCCAGCATGCATTCTCACTCCCCTTGGCCAGGGATGCTAGCTCTGCAGCTCCAGAAGTGGCAGAGGGAGGGGTGGGACAAAGCCAGGGCAGAAGGAGCGAGGGGAGAAGGAACAGCACCTTCTGAAGGGGAAGGTGCTGTTGACGACCCTTTGCTCTGCTGAGAGGCTTTGGTATAATCCTCTAAAACTCCGTATGGATGGAGTCAGCCTGGATGTCCAAGTCCTTCTCCCCAGACAGGTCCATTTCTGTTGCTCTGCAAAGCCTTCATGGCGTGGCACCTGTGACAAGTGCTGAGATAGGCCAGTGACTTGGGGCAGCATGAGCAATGATGGAAACACAGGTCCCTCTCCCTCTGATAGTAATAAGATGGGAAACCCTGAAAACAAATGGGAATCTGTGGACCTCCATGTCTCCTGCTCCTTGGAACAGCTGCAGCTGTGGGCTTATAGAGAGGGTGCTTAAAAGGCTTTGCTACCACCGCACTGAGTGAAGGGGTTGCTACTGTGGTACATGTCAAAAGTCAGTAGTAAAACACCAGAGCAGCACCATCATTGCTGGAGGAGAAATGAGGAGGTCCCTTTGACACCCACAGAAGCAGATAACTCACCTCAGCCCTCCAGCTCACAGGCCTGTGCTGGCAGTCTGGATGTTTACAGTGGAGCAAATGGTTTGTGAGGCAGGTCCCTTCCGATACCTGGCCTGCTCCATCCACGCCTCATGGCAGGATGTGACCACGGGTGGCAGCGCATTGTCCTGAGCCTGAGGTACCTTCTGGCACATGCAGAGCAGGGACTTGAGCTCTGAGCGGAAGTTCTCATTCAGCCAACAGTAGATGAAAGGGTTGTAGCAGGTGCTGCTCATGGCGAACCAGTGCAGGGCAAAATAGAGGGAGTTCTTTGTCTTGATGCCTAGACTGGAGATGAGCACCACGTAGCAGTTGAGAGGAAACCAGCAGACAGCAAAGACCACCACCACCAGCATCAGCATCTTGATGCTCTTCTTCTTGTTCTTGCGGTGGGTGATGTACTGCTGTGTGGTGATGTCTCCAATGGCATTACGGAGCCACAGCTTCTTGGCCAGGTGTGTGTAGGTGACAGTGATGATGAGCAGAGGCAGGAGGTAAAGAAGGAGAAAGGTAGACAGGTCCAGATACTTCCAGACCAGCTCCGCAGGCTCAGGAAAATCAGGGAGGCACAAACTCCGGACAGTGGCTTCCCTTGAAAACAAATAAATACATATATAGCACATGGCCATTGCTGTGCAAATGGATACTGCCAATTTGGCAAAGCACAGTGAGGTTTCCACAGCACCCACATCACCACTTCAGATTTATAGTACAGACAGAGCAGGGGCAGATACTGCTCAGCTCAACAAAACCAAGCTCAGTCAAACCTCTGTTTCTCAGAAAGCATTCTCATGATGGTCTCAGTGTCTCACTGAGGGTAAGACTAGCTAAAGTATATTATCTCATGTTCCCTTAAACTAGACAAACTGGAGATTCCCCTTAGAAGCCACAGATCTTAATTGAATGAGGCACTCATGTGACATAGCAAATGTCGCCTCTGCTGGTCTTACAAAAGGGGTTACTGTGAAAGCGGCACTGACCCAGCTGCATCTGTCCCTTCCCTGTGTGCACAGGCACAGAGACACAGCAGTGCCCATCTTCTCCTCCCCCAAAACCCAGTGCAGGAGGAAAGAAGGCAGTAGGTGAGACTCACCAAACTCCTGCTTTTCTCCAGGCCCATGAGTGATTCCTACACACCTAGAATAAAGACACATTATTCCCAGCTTCCCCTGAATGAGCCTACCTGGAAATCCAGCCCAGGATGTGTCACTCCGCTTGCATTTTGGCTGCATGAACTGTGTCTGGACAAGCACAACTGAACTGTTCTTTTCGGGATGCAACAGTGTCACAGCGTGTGCTGGGATCACCACTGCAGCGCACTTGCGATAGCTCTGACTTGCCCTTGCCAGGCCGGGTGTGCAGTCACAAACCTTTCTGTGACCTGAGCAGGTAAAGGGACCCCTCAGCCAAAGCAGAAAATTGCTGCAGCAGCTGGGAAGTCAAAACCCTTATGGACAGAAGAGGAAGGGAAAGGGCTACTGGAGGCCAGGGGCTGTGTGAAAGCCCCACAGGCATGATGCCCCCTGCATGGGCAGCACTCCTTCCTTCCCATACTGACCATCCTCTTCCCATCAGCTTTTCAGGAGACCAGCTTTTAAAATCCAATTGCTACATCTTAAAATGGCTGTGATTACTAAAAAATTTGGTTGCTTAACTCAAGTTTAACTTAAGCCTGACAGTTTAACTTCTGATGGTTAACTAACGAAAGAACTGAGTTCAACTCTATGTGATAGCTCATTTTAACAGTGCTTCAGCAATCTGTCATGTCCAACCCAGCAGATCCAGGCTCTGTTCACACGTTCTGGCTGGCAGCAGATACTTGCTGACGCACCCCAGCACCATCTGAAGAGCACTGCCTCTCATATACAAACAGCAATAAAAAGCTCATGTGGGCAATCAAACTCTCTCCCTGCCATGCTGATGGAAGGGAAGTGGTTGTTCTGTAGGGGACCCTCTGCATCCCACAGATGTCTGGATGAAGCATTAGGAGAAAGGAGCACTTGCACATGTATTGCCAGCAGACGTTTTCTCCTTTTCACCCCCTCTTTTCTTCCTCTTGTTCCATTTTGTCCTTCACTCTTCAAGCCTTGTCCTCTGCTCCCTTGTATTCAGCACAGACTTTAACCCCCATCAAGCTGCATTTATTCATTGCAGTATTGATTAATATCTTTGATGTCCTGTTTTCAGCCTCTGGTGCTGGCTTTTGTGCCACGAATAGAAGCTTGCTTGAAAACGGACGGCTGCGAGCAGGCCCCATGTGCAGCTGACGGAGGGATGACGGAGGGTGCAGGAGCAGAGCTCAGCCAAGCGAGCACCCTGGAGACAAGCGGGGACCTGGCGCAGAAGGGAAGATCATCCTTTCTGAGCCACGCTCCTGACCTTTTCCTCCCCAGGATCCAGTTTCTCTGCTGGCCCAAGTGACCCAGCCCCTGCCTGTGGGCGGCTCTGCTTGCCAAAGGGGACCTGCCAGAGCAACAGGAGATCTGCCATGGGGAAGCAAGCATGGCACTCAAGGTGACACCACAGTGCAGGGCCAGACCTGTCATGGCCATGCTGAAGAGCAAAGCCATAGGGAAAGAGCAGAAGCAGTGGGGCCGAAGTGGGGCAGCCATCCCTCACCATATTCCCAGGAAATCAGCTGTCTGGGGAATGCCTTGAGCTCAACATGGTGTCTGGGCTGGAGGACAGCGGAGGACTAGCAAGGGTGATGCTTTGGTGCTTGCAGAGCTTAAAATCTCATTTCACCCTCCAAAGCAGGGGCGCAGAGCTGTGGGAACCAACCAGGATGCTGTGATTTGGTAAATTTTGACATGACCATGGAATTTGCTGCACTGCTGTGCACTGCACCAGTGAAGTGCTGGTGGAGCCCATGTTCTCCTGACCCTAGGACACCAACAGCTCCCTGGTGGGACTTCTCAGGAGACCCTGGCCCTGCAGTGAGCTATTACCAGCAATATCACAACCGGGATTTTCATTCAATGGAAAGCAGGGATAAGAATAGCATGTCCTGGAAGTCCTTATTATCACTGAGCTGCCTCAGGCCCATGTGTGGCTAAGTTTCCTCTGGCTGTGTTAAAGGATGAACAGAGGTGGGTGCCATGAAACAGATGGTGGTTGTTTATTCCTGAGCAGTTTGTTCAGTAATACCCTGAACACAGGGGTGAAGCACTTCAAGTACAGGAGTGACCCAACACTTCGTTTACAGTGTCTAAGCAGGTGAAGATATTTACGCCCCAGAGAGGTATTAATCACAAGCGCGAGTAAGGAAGGGCTGTGGAGCCCCAGACTGCACTCCCATCTTGTGTAACCTTTCATATACAAACAGCAATAAAAAGCAGTCAAACGCTCTCCCTGCCATGCTGATGGGAGAAAACTGGCTGTGCAGCAGGAAGAAAGATGTTTGTCATAGAATCACAGACTCATAGAATAGTTAGGGTTGGAAAGGACCTTAAGATCACAGAATCACAGAATCCCAAGGGTTGGAAGGGACCTAAAAAGATCATCTAGTCCAACCCCCCCACAAGAGCAGGGTAACCTACAGTACATCACACAGGAACTTGTCCAGGCGGGCCTTGAATATCTCCAGTGTAGGAGACTCCACAACCCCCCTGGGCAACCTGTTCCAGTGCTCTGTCACTCTTACAGTAAAGAAGTTCTTCCTGATGTTAACGTGGAACTTCCTATGCTCCAGTTTACACCCATTGCCCCTTGTCCTATCACTGGATATCACTGAAAAAAGCCTAGCTCCATCATCCTGACACCTACCCTTTACATATTTGTAAACATTGATGAGGTCACCCCTCAGTCTCCTCTTCTCCAAGCTAAAGAGACCCAGCTCCCTCAGCCTCTCCTCATAAGGGAGATGTTCCACTCCCTTAATCATCTTTGCGGCTCTGCGCTGGACTCCTTCAAGGAATTCCCTGGCCTTCTTGAACAGAGGGGCCCAGAACTGGATGCAATATTCCAGATGCGGCCTCACCAAGGCTGCGTAGAGGGGGAGGAGAACCTCTCTTGACCTACTAACCACTCCCTTTCTAATGCACCCTAAGATGCCATTTGCCTTCTTGGCCACAAGAGCACATTGCTGGCTCATGGTCATCCTCCTATCCACCAGGACCCCCAGGTCCCTTTCCCCTTCGCTACTTTCCAGCAGGTCAACCCCCAACCTGTACTGGTACATGGGGTTGTTCTTCCCCAGATGCAAGACTCTACACTTGCCCTTGTTAAATTTCATCAAGTTTCTCCCCGCCCAACTCTCCAGCCTGTCCAGGTCTCGCTGAATGGCAGCACAGTCCTCTGGTGTGTCAGCCACTCCTCCCAGTTTTGTGTCATCAGCGAACTTGCTGAGGGTGCACTCAGTTCCCTCATCCAGGTCATTGATGAACGATCATCTAGTTCCAAACCCCTGCCATGGGCAGGGACACCTCACACTAAACCATCTCACCCAAGACTCCATCCAACCCAGCCTAGAACACTGCCCGGGATGGAGCATTCACAGCTTCCCTGGGCAACCCATTACAGTGCCTCACCACCCTCACAGTAAAGAACTTCTTCCTTATATCCAATCTAAACTTCCCCTGTTTCAGTTTGAACCCATCAACCCTCATCCCATCACTACAGTCCCTGACGCAGAGTCCCTCCCCAGCATCCCTATAGGCCCCCTTCAGGTACTGGAAGGCTGCTATGAGGTCTCCACGCAGCCTTCTCTGCTCCAAGCTGAACAGCCCCAACTTCCTCAGCCTGTCTTCATATGGGAGGTGCTCCAGTCCCCTCATCATCCTCAGGGCCCTCCTCTGGACTTGTTCCAACAGTTCCATGTCCTTCTTACGTTGAGGACACCAGAACTGCACACAATGCTGCAGCTGGGGTCTCACGAGAGCAGAGGGGCAGGATCACCTCCTTCAACCTGCTGGTCATGATTCCTTCATACAGAAGCCCAATATTTACAACAATCTTTCTCCTGCTGCCTGTTACTATGCCCTTTCCTTGCTTCCTGGAACAGATCTCTCAGGTTGAAAATACTGTCCACTTAAGATCCCCTTGGCCTTGAGTCTGGCATTCCTACAAAATGTTGGCACTGGGAAGTGAGGTTTCATCCACACACAACTCCTGCTGATTCCACCATGTCCTTCCCCAAGCCTTGGAGCCCTTCCAGCCATGATCACCACTGAGAGCCACTGCTGCAAAGGGCAATCAGGCCTCTCCAGGCTCACCTGGAAGGGGAAACAGCTCACCTGTAGTTATACTGGAAAAGCTTTTGGTAGATAGCATGGGGTAGGGAGAAACAGGTTGCCATCATCCAGATAACACAGATGCTCAGCGCTCCCTTTGTTAGTGACATCCTTGGCTTCAGTGGGTTCAGGATTACCTGCAACAGAGACATCACCACAACTCCTATCACACAGGAATGCAGTGTCCCTTCACCAACACACACAGCAGAGGCATTTTTTGTTGTGATCTAATGCTGTTAAGAAAATGACAGCTGCAATTAGGGAAATGTTCTGCTTATTAGAGTGAGCTGGAAAAGGGGAAACACTGAACTTTTCACTCTGCTCGGAAGTGCTTTCTAAAAACTTTTCCCTGGTTTCGTTTTGTGAGGACCATTTTCCTCAAATTGTGGGTTACATTAGGCTGAGAAAAAAGAAGGTATCTACACAAGCCTTCCTGTTGGCCAGAGACTGGGTATGTTTGTTTATTCTATATGGATTACGTAAAGAAACCTCTCCTGTTTAGCTGAACCTAGGAAGCTGAATGCCTCCTACCCTCTTTTGAGGCATTAACTCACCTTTTATGAAATTTTCTTTGTTAAAAGAAAAGGTAAAGAGGTTATAAAATCTGAGAGCCTGGAAAATGTTGTTTGGCTGATTACATGAAAGCAGGGAGATTTCTAGAGCTAAGCCTGAATGCCTTCTCCTTCAGGTACTGGCAATGCAGGGAGTGTTTATCCCAGTGGGCAGCTAACATGGCCATGCTGCAGGCAGATGCTGGGCATGGTCTTCTTCCAGCTCTTAAGTCTCTCCCCAGGATTTCCAACAGAGATTTCCCACTCTGCCATTCCCATTTATACTGGTCCAGCATTAGTTCTGTAGTTGTACCACAGGGCTTTAGTCTCAGAATTTCTTTTTACTCTATCTCTCCT
This sequence comes from Lathamus discolor, assembly GCF_037157495.1. Taxonomy (NCBI): domain Eukaryota; kingdom Metazoa; phylum Chordata; class Aves; order Psittaciformes; family Psittacidae; genus Lathamus; species Lathamus discolor. Next base: position 3,054,501 of record NC_088892.1, on the reverse strand, counting down.
GCAACTTGATGATGCCCAATGGGAAACGAAAAGCAAAAGAACAAATGGGCAGCTAAACCAGAACATAACTCAGGATGCTACTGGTGTTCTATGGGTTTTGGGTGGTAAACTAAAAAGCTTGGAAAAGTTTCCTGTACAGCTAAAGGAACACTTTGCACTCAACATTGGCTTAGCTGTCTTTCAAGGCCTCCCATGTATAACACCACTTCCTGAACCAATTTGTGCTGCCATACTTGGGAGCTAGGTTGGGCTCGGCTCTTCTAGTTACATTAAAAAGGTGTCCTCACCCTTTTCCACTGAAAGCTGGGGAGTGTCTTGTGAAACATGCAATGCCATATTTTGTGTTTTCCCTCCTGCCCTGTACCTGGAGCCTACAGAAGTACACCAAGCCTTCCCACCCCTGATACATGAGGGGGATCTTTGAATTTAGCTCTAAAGCCTTCTCACTGCGTATGGGTTTAATCCCCAAGATTCAGTCACCTTGAACCCAGGGTTTAACTGAGGCTGCAGGGGCTTGGGAAGAGCCTTGCATTGGAACGTCGATCAGGTGGCGTTTTACCTGGTGCCTGTCCAGAGCGATGGCCGTCAGTGTCAGTGTGGAGACGTGCAGGGAGCAGTACTGCACAAAGCGGCTGATGTGGCACATGGCCTTACCAAAGACCCACGTGCTGTTCACAAACCGAACCTGGGGGTGGGAAAGAAGAGGTCATCAGCCAGATGTTCTGAAAACAAACCCATGGGGAAACCCACATGGCAGGGCAGCTCCACCTGAAACGCAAAGAAAGGTCTGCTATGCTGGATATTGAAACATTTACATAAGAGTTCTAAAGGTTAAACAAGTGGTGCTGCTGCAGCCCTCCTGGCCTATTCAGATAAACATCATTTGTGAACAGCAGTAACAACTTTTTAATTATACTAACAATTATATTCAGAAAAAGTGAACATAGATCCCTCCTTTCTGGTCTGCAGAGCTTTCACTGAAGACTTAACCCAACTGGCAGTTCTGAAAAGCTCGACTACTTTCTTCCAATGCCCTGAGTATGAGTGTCATTCAAGTTGTTTAAGTGCGACCCTCCAGTGCTCTCTTGTAAATACATTACATGTTCATCCAGACTCTTATTCTGCTTTCCCCAAGAATTTCTTGTGGTTTGGTGGTATACCTGGAGAGACTTTAGGGTCTTCTAGGAGATACAGAGTCTAAGAGAGCAAACGGAGCCCCCAGAGAGCTGAACAGTGTTTTACTTGCCTGGCAGAGTTGTCTATTAGACTTGGTTGTATTGGGTTCACACCTCAGTCCTAGAAGAGCATGCACAGAGAGGGTGTGACCACCAGGCAGTGCTCTCAGGAGAGAATCGTCTCCTGACCGAGGGGACAGCACAGGGAACGCTTACCAGGGTAAAAGGCATGTTGAGTAGCGTGATCATAATGTCAGACACTGCCAGGTTGACAATGAAAAGGCTGGTAGCTGACTGCATCCTCTTGTTCTTCAGCACCACATGGCACACCAGCGTGTTCCCAAAGAGAGACATGATGATAATGACTGAGTATGCCACAATAAGGAGAGCTTTCACTGTCGTCGGTTTCTGGGATTCCAGCTCGTATTTAGCCAGCTCAGCGAATTTCTCCCACTCAACAATACGGCTGTCTGTCCAGTTGAAGATGGTCCTGTTGGTTGCTTGGTAGATTGACATGAGGTTGGCCAAGGAAGTATAGTGCTCAAACTCCTCAAGAAACCCCCTCATATGTGACTTGTACAACTGAAGCAGCAAGCGAGGCATGGTGGGTTAACCTGAGCCTTCACTAAGCTCGAGGGCACCAGGATCACAGCTCCAGATGACATAGCAAATGTTCCATTACCTGGGACTTCTTGGTTCTCTAGGAGGCTGGTGAAGATGAAAAGCTGGAGGGAACTTCCACAGTGTGATGGGCTCCCACCATGCAGAGGCAGCACTGGAGAGCAGTTCCAACTGCACGTTGGAAAGGGGCTGGTTTGAGACCACACGCTTTCAACCCCTTTGTGTATCCGGAAGAACAATAGCTTCACAGGCAGGCTGGAAAGAAGAACTAGTCATTACATGCAGCACCTGTAGGCAAACCTCAGGCAGGGTCTGCAGTTGTTTTAATCCCATGTCAGCTTTCTCTTCTTTGCTCTCACCTGAGTCTATTTTTCCTCCAAATTCCACAGAAGGCTGCGCTGTTGGTGCTTTCATCCTCTACTTCAAAACAGCCAGTTCTTTTCTGTTGGAATGTACAGGTGGAGCCATTTGGGGATCATTTTCAAGAGCAGAGATAGCTTTTGTCTGCATCTAACACCAGCAATTATCCTAAAGCCATTCAGAACCTGGAAATCACATCAGAAGTTGAGTTCAGTCTATCTCGCATTTTCTCCCCCAAACAGCAATGTAATTCTGCATTCAGTGTTTCTGTTTCAGCGAGGAAATGGTCTTTCCTGCAAAGGCAAGAGTTAGCAGTAGAGGCAGGGAACTCACAGAGTCATCACACCATACACAAACAAACCAACACACAGTGCCAGAGACACAAGAACAATTCCCTAGAAACAAACCCTCTGCTTCCTCACCTTTACTGATATCCATCAGATATTTCTGGTGATTTTAGATTTTGTTGATCTATTGATGTTAGGTGGAACCTATTAACTATGCACACTGGTATTTATAAATACGCTCTACCTATAACTATATATATATATATACACAAGTATATGGGAGGAGAAAGTCATTTAGAAGCTGTCAGGCTCTCCAGGAGGGCAGTTGGTTTTTGTTTGGTACATGCCATTCCCATCAAGCCCCATGGTCACAAATCAATGGACCTCACACAGTGCAAGGCATTAGTAAGCAGAGCTTTCAGAGCCCTAAAAGGCTCCCTGATACTTCCTGCAGGGTGGACTGGCTGGCTGCCCAGGATAGTCAACCCAATACATGGCCTGAAACAGACACCCAGCATCCCCAAACCAGCACACCGCTCAGCCACACAGGTGGCCTCAGCTGCAGGCACCACTAGAGTCAGAGATCAACTGCTTTCTGGGGGAAACAAGGTACAGTGAACTGATGGTGTTTATACCCATGCATTCCACAATACAGTCCGCTTTAGCTTGTCTGATTACTCTGCAGAACATGGGGAATAACAAAAGACCTACGAGAGGATGCCTCCCACAAGCAAATGGATGTTAAGGCAGCTTGCTGGGGTGGAAGGAGATTACAGCTGTTTTCTGGCCAAATCTGTGAGAGAAAAAAGCCTGGGTAGGACAGAGAGAGTGACAAATGCTCACGGGTTCTGCTGGAGCAAAGCAGCTGTAGTGCCACAGGTAACTTATCTCCTTGTTGGTATCTCAGTGCTGATGGCATTGGGAGCATCAGGACCAGCCCTAGGCCAGGTCCCACTCTGACTTTCACATGATGTGAACTTGGGGATCTGCCATGAAACTGGGAGCAGAGCCGAAACCAGTGAGAGGGATTGTTCACCTCATGTGGAAAAGATGGTTGGAACACAGGACTCATTGCAGCACAACATCTCTGAGAACATTGTGAGCTTGGCACGAGTCAGAAAGGACTTAGTGCTTCCACAGGTAATGAGAGAATCCAGAACTACATCCCTCTGGGCTTCTGGGGCAGGACAGCAGACGGGACTCTCTACTCCAGTGAGAGCCTTGAAGTTTATCCCACACCTAGGTAAGCCATGCAGGACTCTGCACCTCTTTATTATCCACTGTAGTAAATACTGAGGATGCCATCCTCTATGGTGAATGTCAGCTTTCAGCGGGCAAAGAGAGGGACCTAAGAGCAATGCAGCACATGTGTAACAAAAACAAATCACATTTTAGTCAGCTCCAGCTGAACCAGTTTCATCTCTGTGTAAACACAGCTGAGATATTCACACTACACTGAAAAGCAATCCTCTCAGTCCAGAGGACTGTCCTGTTTCCCTGAAGAATGGTGTGGCTAAACGCAGGTGATCCTGAGCAGCTGGAATACCACGGTGTTATGCAACAGGAGAGTCTACCTTTCAGTTTTTAGAACTTGATAGAATCCAAAGGGCAGAGAGGAAGAGCCTGCCTGAGTGCAACCTCCCTAGCTCTCCAGCTCCTGGGTCAGAAAGCCTGGGCGAGTGCTCCCAGCTGCTGCAGCAAGGATTTCTTCCCGATGCAGAGCCGAGAAGAACCAGAACCTTCACTTCTAACGAATTTAAAGGCATCTTTCCAGCAGGGATCTGCTGGACCCGTGTTGTATGCTGGACAGAAACCGGCGCTTCACCGGCTGAGCCGGGTTAATCTCCCCGTGTTACACCCGTTGCAAGCACAAGTCACGCGCAGTGACAACGACCTTCCCTCCTCTCCCCACCTCCCCTTCACTTACCGCTCCACCGGGACCGGCACCAGGACCGGGACCGGGACCGCTCGCTCAGCGCCGCACGTGCAGCCGCGCGGGACGCAGCCGCCAATCCGGGGGCGCGGCGGGGCTCGGGGGCGTGGCCACCCCTCCATTCATAAAACAGCCCGGGGCGGTGTCCTACCGCCCCCCTCCGCTCCCCAAAGTCATTCACCGGCGTGAGGACGAGGTCCCGGGGTCGCTGCCCGTTCTGCCAGAGCTAATCCCCAGCGCAGCTGGTGTGGTCCGGCAGCACCGTGCCGCTGTGCCGGCAGCGCGGACTTGGAAAGCCTGAGGGGAAGCTCAGGGAGACCTTGGTGTTGAGTTCTCATTACCATTGAATCACCATCAAAATCCACATGCAGCATCAGTCTTCTCAAACTTCACTCGCATCAGCAACAGCACCCAACCAAGGTAACATCATCACAACATCCAGCCAAAGGGGACACGTTGCACATATCCATCCCTTCACCGACAAGGAATGAAACAATGGGCAGAGCTGTGATGGCTGCAGCCACACCGTAACTGCTGCAGAGCGGAGCCCACCATCACACTGCAGGGCTGTGGATGCAAACCAGCCTGGGTGGGCTCTGAGCATGGTCCCCTAGATGCCTGCTCTGGTAACAGGGCACCTGTGTGTGGCAATGTAACTGGAATTAATGGGGAAAAGAAACAAAAAGCTTTCCAAGCCTGAATTTTAGAACTGGTGGATTTTCAGCACTGACAGACTGTTCTTAGAGAAGTGTTTTCTCACATCTGGATTCCTCTTGACAGATGTTGACACATAAATTAAAAAAAAAAAAAAAAGGAAAAAGTCAGTTTAGGTTTCAGGCAAAGATTTTAGACAATATTTTTAAGCTATCATTGTTCTCATTCTGCATGCTGTGTGTGTTACACCTGATTTAAAAAACAAGTAAGAGGGCTTTGTGTTCTGCCCACAGTGGCCTCTGTGATCTCCTGATCCTGCCTGTGGCTCCTTTTCCACTGCCCATGTCTTGCTGGCACCACTGCGGCTGTGTCACGCAGAGCTGAAGGCCGGCTGCCCACAAGGGGAATGCATGGAGCGACATGGGACATAGAGAATATGCCTCCTGCTAGACCCAGGGTTTTGTTTGTGGGTTAAAAGGTCACACATTGACATGCGGAGCCAATCACTCAAAATTGTCCTCAGTCTGAGGTTTTAGCAGTCCAAGTCCAACAGGCAGCTGCTGGTAGTCCTGTTAGTTACAATGACAATGTCACTTTTGTTTTCCAAATTACCTAATTATTGCTAATTCCAGTTAATAATGCACTCAGAATTGTTATACGCAAGCTTCCTAACATCTGTCCTGTTCTCTGGCATTAAGTTCACCTTTTCTGCATGCTATTAGAGAGAGCAGTTGGAGTCTCCAGTTCTCCGGGAAGATGGGCTCATCTGCAGTAGCTGTTACTACCAAATTAAAAAGCAATAATCCAGAAGCATCCCCAAGCTCAGTTTCCTGATCCTGGGAGGTTAAAGTGGTGCTGGGAAGAGTTAACTCAGCATGAGCCCTATGCCAGAGCTGCTGGTGGCCGTGGAGCCACACATGGGGCTGTAGCAATTGGTCCTTGTGCTCCTGGATGCTCACTGAGTTGTGCTGGGATCACTCATCCTGGGTCTGGCATGCACCCTGATCTCCAGAGGTTAGACCTCTGTCAAGGAAAGTGATGACAATTGAATTTCAGGGTCTTTTTCAGTTTGGGTATCTTTGCTGTGAAGCAGACTGAGCATCACAGCTTGCACCACAACAGCCAGAGGCCTTTTGAAAAACCAGTGATGATCTTCATAGTAAACAGGAGAAAAAGAGAGCCAAAATAGAGATGGGAAGGAAAGATACGCACATTAGATGTGTGCGTTTCCAGGAAACCAGTTCTTTGCCCAGATTTTTGTGTTTATTGCTTCCCAGGGTCTCAAAGCTACTCCAGGTCAAGGATGTGGCATAACTCCAGTTGTTTTCAGCAGAAGCAGAATGAAGTCTTGTATTTACTATATGGAGTTTCTTGCCTCAGGGATGTAGAAAGAACATGCTGTACATCTATTACCATTACAACAAGGTGATCTGGTAGGCTTCTGCTTATTTTTTCCACTGAAGTTATTCTCATCACACCTCTGAGATTCCTGTGCACCTGAAGAATCATTTGTTATCCTCTCATATATTTCTATCCTGGCACATATTATTACTGGCTTTATAACGGCAAGGATGTCCAAAGAAGCAAGCTATGAGTTTAGGCTAATCAAATTTGCAGCCAAATCCTACGTATGTTATCTTTCTCCAGGTGCAAATTATCTGATTGCTGATATATGCTAGAATCACTTGAAACACTCTAGCACTCACTGCTTGAAGAATTAAGACTTGATTCATTACAATTCATTGTTGCATCTAGTCTTCCTCTGTACAACAATAATCCTCATTAACCCTCCTGAATGGGGACAGAGACTTTTCCCTTTGCAGTTGGTCCTGCTATTCCCCATATATGCCTTACCACTTGCTTGGTTTACAGATTGAAGGTAGGTGAGAAGCTGATGCCTGTACTCGTCCTGGTCTTTCATCTTGCCCTGTTCCTGCCTCAATGCTTGGTGACAGGGGAAGAGAAAGGGACTAACCAGGAACCACCTCCTGTCTTACAGATGCTCAAAGGAGCCAGTTCTTTGCTTTCCATGTCATTAGACAAGTGTCTGATTGACACTTGTCTGGTTTTTTACTTCTCAGAAAATGTTTTAGGAGCAGCAATGGTTGTGTTGTGGAATAAAATTGCTTAGAGTTTTCTGCCTGTTTTTCTTGGACAAAACTCAAGTTACCTGCCTGTCTCTGGGGAGTCTTTGCAGACTGGAGATATTAAAGACATTCAGTATCTATCTTTCTTTCTTCTGTCTTACTTTCAAATGTCAGAAGGTCTTTTGTTTCCTGCAGGGCTGGATGCCCTCTAGACAGATGAATTAATAATACCACAGATACACAGGTACCAGAGGCATTGTAACAGATGAGCTGTAAGAACTCCTTCTTTTGCTCTCAGATATTGGTATCTATTGTCACAATCAGAATTTAAGGCATAAAAGATATAGCTGAATCCTTTTTTTATTACTAAGCCTTATACCCGCATGTGTTGTTTAACGTGCAGTCAGGCAATGTGTAGGTCACTTGCCTTTTCTCCCTCCTGAGACACATGTTTAAAAAGCCAGCTCACGTTTACTGAAGGTAGAGGCAGCAGAGCCAGGGGTTGAATCAGTAACTTCTGAACTGCAGGGCACAGTCTTCTGCATCAGACTGCTTCCCTTCATGTTAGTGTTTCGCCTGAGCTTGGCTTACTACTTGTGGACTATAAGGCCCCCCCAGCTGGAGCAGGCTCATGAAGGCTGTGTACACCAGGGGCAAACATGCCAGATGCCTAAACAACTGGCACTTCATATTTAAAACTGAAGCTACATCCAAATCTTACATTCCTCTGCTATCCAAAGTCAAATTAAAATTCAGGTGGCAGGAAATGGGAAGCACAAACTAATCTCTGTGTAATATGCAGGCACTATTTCCCCAGGGTCAGAGTAGGAGCTAGCATTAGCTGCACGTGTAAATGGGCACAGGGCTTTCAAACACATAATTTCAGATTAGACTCTGCCATTATCATATATTCTAAATAGCACTTAAATTCATCACAAGTAAGTGGGTGGAGGGGTTGGTTTTGCAAAATGGGCTTCAATAGGAAAAATAAGCGCAATAATGCAATAGCAACTGCATTTGATTTTCTGTGGACAGTTACAATTTAGATTTTATTTTCCAAAATACAAATGGCAAGTACGTAATAGCTACTAATAATGGAACTTCAGAGTGGCTGGAAAAGAAAAGCTTTAAAACTAATTTGATAGTCCTTGAATTTTCAGCTGAAGGGCTTGGGCAACAGAACAAAGAAAACTAATACGATGTTGTAAATCTGCCTTCTACTTGAACTGATGGGTATTGTTTAGTGACTCCATTGGGGTCTGGAGCTTCAGCCTTGATTTTTTATTTTACTTTTTTTCTTTTTTCTTTTTTTTTTTTTCCTGCTTGAAGCCACACAGAATGCCACTGACAGCACGTTCAGTTCCTGCCTGACAGCTGGCCACACGATTTCCACTGTGATATGAAAACCCAGCAGGTGACAGTGCCACCAGCCCATTCCTAAAATGCCTGGCTCAGTGCTTGGGTCAGCAATCTTCTGTCCTTCAGATCAGAACAGCCCATATATGTGGAAAGACCAACATCTTTTGAAGAACGCATCTCCCTTTGCTGTGGCTTTCTTGGCTCCAGAAGCCCCCAAGACTCTAACACCCCTTAGGGTACGTTTTCTTCTTAGGAGGTTCTGCTTTAATTCTACTTCACTCTGTGAAAGAGTAGAGGACAGAAAAACAAACCAACCAAACAAACAAACATGTTTTCCTCAGCAGAAGACGCATTGCTAATAAAAGTGACTTGACAATGAGTAGAAAGGGTAAGTAATTTTTGTGTGTGATGTACATATGACTTACTATGCACATGTATTCCTTCATCTCTGACTGTGGCTTACACATAGGTGCACCAGCCAGGACCTATTGCTTTTAGCCTGCCTGTGAAGATACAGAAGCAGTCAACAGGGACACTCCCAAGTTCAGGTGATATCATGCAAAAACTACATTTAAAACCATGCTTCAGAGTTCACAAAGAGCCTTTGACGAAAAGTTCAGAACTCTGTCATGGTCTCAGAAATAAGCCTGTCTACAAATGCATTGCTGATTTGAGGCCAGAGGGCTGAAACTCTGCAGGCAAGACTTTGCCACAGAAACTGTCTATTTTGAACCATTCTAATGGTGCCTGAGACTGGGAGGCAAGGGAGCCAGCAGGCACAGCAGGGACTGCTCATTTGCACCTCACCTGTCATGAGCTAAGGAGGCAAAGCCTGAGATTTGGATGCTTTTGACAAGGTGAGGAAAGATCAGGTAGCACCTTAGCATTTTCCTGGTTTTTGAATAATGGCATCTTTTAATGGCTCATTGTGTCTGTTTCTGTTAAAGGCCTGATTAATTTAAAGGCATCATAAGTTTGCTGGGATGACTCACATACCAAAGGAAGGGAGGAATTAAGGAAGATGAGACTCAAACAGTAGCAATAAAGTATGTATTTACTTCAAAACTCTGTCCTTTCATGCAGCTCTGACCAAAGGAGGAGAAGACAGGGGGCAAAAGCCTTTTCAATGCTGAGATTCAGTGGATCACAAGAGGGGTTTGAGCAGTGCATCGTTCTGTATTTGCAAACAGTGGCAGCAGAAGCAAAAACAACCAGGAAAGGAGAAACGGAGGAGGCTGTGTGTTTGCAGTAACTCACTCTGAAGCTTTTTGTTTTCAGTCAAAACAGGTGATAGAATGGTAAAAATGAAATCTGAAGAGCATACACCAACTGGCACTTCCCCAGGAGGTCTAAAGATCTCAAATACAAAACTACTGACTATCATGCTTTTTAAAACCTGCCTCGCCACAAGGGAAAACAGCAAATGTGGCATCGTTTCTTAGAGAGCCTCCAGAGGGAATCGTGGTTATTTCACATCCAAGTTCCTTTCCAAGCAGCCTGAAAAACAGGATTAACACACCCATGGGGGAATGTGACTGACTGGAGGAGAAGTCCAGACACCTTCATTTTACAGAAAAATCTCTTTGGTTGAAGGAGGCAACACGGCTGAGGACGACCACGACGTACAGCCAGTTCGGGTTCCCAGGTAGATTTCAGCTGGGTTTCCCCACAAAGGCTCTTGAAGAAGCTGAGCTGCTGCAAGACATGGCACAGGGCAGCCCAAGCAGCCCCAGGAATGGACGATCGACTGTCCCAGGGTGGTATCAGTCCACCTGCACAGGACACACGGACAACCACGGCAGGGCTGTGGGCTCAGAGAAGTTCTTCAGGGGAAGTGCTGCAGCAACCCAGGAATGATCTAACTGATCTGAAATGAACATTTGTCCATGTTGTGCAAAGCCACAGGTTTCTGAGCAGTGCTGGGACTTTCCTGCAGGGCTGGCCCTCAGGTACTGGAAAAATACCGCAGTGCAGACACGTAGTTACGCAGCACCTGCACCTCTACACTTCTGAAGCAAATAAACAGTTAAGGGTCCTGAGTGTCTTATCAAAATGCAGCACTTGAGAAAATCGGAGCCTTGAAATCTCAGGTGTAAAGAGCTAAATAAGGACACTGAGCAGTGATCTCTGGATGTGGGATCAGGCAGTGGAGTTCCAGAGCTGCTTGGAGACTCCAATTTCCATAACAACTGTGGTCAAAGTGGTAATTTTCCATTTCTTTCCTTACTGGTACAGGATCCTAAACAATCCAGGCCAGAAATAAACACAAACCACCCACCTGGCGTATGGCTGTGTAACACAGCGAGCCAGCATCCCCCATGAAGGCTCCTCCTAGCTTCAGTTATCAGGCAAAGCATACTAAATGCGCAAGCCTTGGCTGATTTACCTGCAACGTTTCGTACAACTTACTCAAATGGAAACAGTCACACAGTGTGAAGTTAAAGCCCATCAATGTATATTTCGCTGCTGGGTAAAGCTGGGGTGGATTTTTTCTTCTTCACTGTATCGGTACGCTGTTTTCTGTGCAGAACAAAAGCAGGCAGAACCCTTCAGGTCGTGGGATTTCTGTAAGGGCTGGTTCCCCTCTCTGGCCAAGGTGAATATTGAAAATTTGCCACTGGGTTCAAATGAAGCTTCAGAATTGTTTCTCCAGGTTTCCCTTGGATTTCGGGGAGCTTTGTTCAGCTCTTCGGTACCTGTCAGCACAGATGAGATGTCAGCTCTCTGAAGCTGAGGTGCCTCTGGTGCAAGGGGAAGCTTCAGGAATGCTGATTTCCTGCTCCCGTTCAAATTTCTCACTCTAGAGACTGACTAAATCAGTTCTGTGGGATTCCTCCCTTTCCAGATGTGAAAGCAAAAAGACCCTTTCTTGCTTTTTTGTGTGCAAGAGAATGCAGCACTAACTGTCCTATGGGTCTGCTGTTATTCTCAGAAACCGCCTGGGATAGAGGTGAAAGGAGCAGGGTTTGGGTAGAGGATGCTTATAGGGAAGCACTTGCTCCTTTCCTGATGCCACCACACTGCACCAGCACCTCCTGAACCCTGAAATGTCTGATGTGAGGCTGCAGAGCATTTGGCATCAGGGATCCATCCCCACATTGCAGGGTCTCCTGGTGAGAAAAAATACAGATACTAAGTGAAATGCTGCTGCTGCAGGCTTTTCCCAGGAGGAAATGTGAAGTAGGATTTCAAAGCCTTTGGTCAGCTTAATGCCATCCTCCTTGGTGCCGAGGCCAGCACTGGGACCTATGCCCAAATTGCGTGTTCACTAGCCGCCCTGGCAACTCACTGCTTAATTACACTTGGTGACGGATTAATTCATACCTTTGCGACTTACACGGTCTGGAACTTGGGTCCTAACTATTCTTCCTCCTTTTTTCTTCCTGTCCTGGCCAGTACCTCAGTCAGGAAACTTCAAATGGAAAAAGTCCCTTCTGCTTCTCTCTCCCTAGACTGAGGCACTTACTGACGAGTGGCCGTGGGGATCAGGTGGATGTACCTTTCAAATGCCTTTTTCTTTTTTTAATTTTTTTTTTTTTGTGGCTATAGAGTGCCTGGGATTTAAATGCACATTGATGGTTTGTGTTCTGTTTCACTGATTAACTTGGCAAGCACAGAAGGCAAACCTTTCCCAGAGGCAAATGAATAGTTGCAGAGGAAGAATACCATGAATCTCCCTTTGTTAGCTTAAGAATATGAACACTTAAAACTGAAGAGACAGGCATTTCCTTTTTGTATAGAAGATTTATTGCCAAGTGCTTGGCCTAGGGAGCAATTTTTCTCCTTCTGTTCAGTTCATTTGAGCTAATCAATAGGGAATAATCTAAGTGGGGGAAAAAAAAGAGTGTAGGTCAGTGACCCCGGTCACTGCTGTGGTTTGCTGAGAGGGAGGGATGGGTGGCTTAGATCAGCCTAAACTGATCTGTGGACCTGAACCCTAAAATCCTTTTGTCATGAAAACTCATCTGTTGTCAACATTGGAGACCTCATACAAGAGCAGAGAGACACCACAGGGCTGATGCTGTCTGCCTATTTTTGCAGTCTAAACCCTCCCATTCTAATTCAGGAAAAAATATTTGTTTACCTCAAAAGAGAAAAAGGTATAGAAATTGCTGTTACAGAAATGTGAACAAACAGGCCAATGTTCTGCTTTGCTTGCAGTTCACCTGATAATAAATTAACAGCTTTCCCATGTGGGAGAAGCTCATTGTCAGGGAAGATTTGCTAAAGCTAGGGCTAGTGTTTGGGGCAGCTGTGTCTCCCTGTCTCCTAATCATGCCAGTGTTTTCTGCTCCAGTCAATCAGGACTGCCATAAAGTGATGGAAGCAACTTACAAAGCCATCTGAGTATCTTCATTGCCTCAGCGAGGAGGTTGAAGACCTTAAGCTGTGAGATTCTTCTGCCAGGCTGCTCAGCAAGCAATTTTCTGCTCTCAGTATACAATTGGGATCACACATACTGCCAACGCGTTTGAAAGGAAGATTTGAAAAAGAAAATCTGTGTATGCATGGGGAAATAGGAACAACAAAATAATTGCATCCTTTAACTCAAACACTGTCACAGATCTTCTGGTGCCTCCTGATCCACAGAACCAACTGTGTCCCAGGAGTTGCTGTTCACCAGGAACTGGGCCAGCAGGCCTCTGCAGCAAAGCAGGAAAGTACCACAGTCCCGGAGCACAGCATCCTGCCTGTGCTCAGAACTAATTCAGGCTCACCTGCAGCTGCAGGAAGGTGCCTTCCTAGAACACTTGCCAAGGCTACAAAGCCAAAACCACATCAATTGGTACAAGCAGAGTGAGAATATCTTGTGCAACATGAATTCTTGCTGCGTATGTTTCCGTTTCATGACAGTCTTAATTTACACAGTCCACTAGCATTTCCCCATAAGGCCTTCCATTTCTTCACCACAACAACTGGATAATGTTTATTTAATGGGCATTTTAATACACAGTTGCTTTCTGGAGATGAGGTGGCAGGGCATGGCTGAGTCTTTCTTCTGAGTGACATTCAAGTTTCTCACATAGCCATTTTTAATCCAAAAGTATCTGGTTTTCCAACAACAGCTTTGAATCAGTCTGTAGCTTGCACTGCTGGATGCCATCCTGAAGATGCTGGGGTGGTCTGGAGATAAACAGTAGGTATTCAGAACTTCAAATCTAGGTTAAAGAATGAGTTTTAGCCGTGTCAGCTCATGCCTCCTTTCTAGAAGTCAATGCATTATAATGAAAAGCTGTTCAGTGTAACAGCATTTCAAAGAACTTAAAAATCATTCTAAGAAAATGTCAGCCTCAGGCTTGCCAAGTGTCACCAGTCCCCCATATGGGGCCCAGGCCAGGGCTGAGCTGGCTCAGCTCCCTGCACCCTGTCCTGGGCTGCCAGAGCTGCTCACAATCATCAACTGAGCTCAGGGTGTGGGAACAGAGGAGAAATGCTGCAGGCTTTTGTATTCTCCTTCAGAAATATGTCTGTCTTATAAAATCTGCTTCCTCTACTAAATCATGTACATTATACCAGAAGAATATTATGTTGGCTTTGATGCTCTTATCTGCATTTGTTCACTTGTTTCAAATGCTTTGAAATACACGAGATCTCCTTCTACAGGCTGCATCAAAACTCTCCCTTTTCTACAGTGGAATTAAACCCAACCTGAACTCTCTGGCAAGTATCAAACATAAAAGGGAACTAGAAGACAGGGGACAGCTCTTCATAGGCTGTGAAAGTGCTTTTGGAGTTGCTGCAAGTGAAGCCTTCCTGGATGCTTAGGCAGCTTATCAATGGGGTAGAACATCCCCAGATATCCCAAGGATTTGTCTAAGATATTGGAAAAACACCATCCCAGTTCACGTACTCTTCCACCTTGGGCTGTATAGAAGGGCTGACCATTTCTTCCCAAAACCAGGAAAGACAAAAACAAGTTTTCTTGAAGAGCTTTTAAAACCATATGAGAAGTTTTCGAGGATGACCAAACAGGCACCAATAACAACACTGACCGCCTGAACAGATGGGATGCAGGATGAGAGGAGGAACCCCCACTGGCAATGGGGCGTGCTGCTCCTCTGGTCCTTTCCACCAAGCTCAGCCTCATTTGCTTTGTGCCCTTTAACATAACCAAGTCCTTATGTTTTATTTTTCTGTATCTGAGCACATGCTTTGCTTTTAGTGCACTCTTAGCATTAAAAGCTGCATGGTGATGACCACGTCCTCAAAAATCAAGAGTGAGAGTCACTGTGAATGAACTAATCTTTGTATTAATCAAAACACATCTTGAGATTGCAGTGCATTTAGGATTTCCATTAAACAGGATATTTTCTAAGAATGTGTCTTTTAGGGCTGTACTCAGCAGATTGTAACAAATTGTTAAATTTGTACCTCTATTTGTAGGCTATTTACTACCAAAACGAGATCACCACAGAAACAAGAAAAGAAATACCAACATACAACTATAATGAATTTATTTTTTTGAACATAGACCAACATCTTTAATGCTGGATTATTTAATTAGACAGCAGATGTCTTTCATTTTGTTCTTTTGGTGATGCCTAAATAATTTCTCTCCCTTCCCATAGTTCTCTGCTGCCCTGACCTGTGTTATCTCCCACCATCTGACCAAGCCACATTGTTCTGCTTTGTCCTCTGCTCCTGATGCAGGAGAAAACACGAAATGTATCATCTAAGAAGTGCATCACTGGCGCTGCTGGCCACACAACAGCCCAGAGAAAAAATAACGAGTACAGACAAGGGGAAAAAATATACTTTGGAGCTGTTAAGTGGAGAAGCAGTTTATAGTCTACTTAACTCTCAGAGAAAGTAAAATTGCTTGCTCTGTTTAGAGAATCTTTTGTCCTTTTCTCAGTAATTGAGCAGACTTATTTGAGTGATAGCTGTTGAAAGATTGGTGGAGGCTCTGGACAAAAACAGGAGGTTGCAGAGCCATGGATCTTCCTTCCCACCACGTGGAGTCAGGGGTAATGCAGGAGGGAAGGAACAAGTTTTAATCAGTTCTGAAATGACACTTTCAAGCATCACAAAATAGCATCTTTCTGGGCATGGCAGATCATTTATTGGGATAGTGAGTGAGGCTGGCAGAGGCAGATTCAGCTGCCACTGAATTCTCACAGTACTACAGCTGTGCTCAGAGAAGTGAGAGATGCAAAACAGCCTTACCAACAACAGAGAAGTATTAAGGAAAGATTCACAGGAGGGAGAAAACACTTGATGGAAAAGCAGACAAGAATAGGCAATTATACTTCTGTGGGTTGCAAGTAAGGCTATTAGTTGTGAAGTGAATCCTGAACTATTGAAACTCTTAAGTGCTTCACACAGCCTCAGCCCTTCATAAACCCCCAGTGCTTGGGGACTGGAAAATCTGCTCTGAACCATGATTCCCTGAGGGATCTGCCTCTTTTGCCTGCAGGTGCAGCATGCAGGGGCAGAAATTTCTCTTACAGGAAAGGTATATTAAATACCCAACAGCTCATGCACAAACCCTGCCTTACCCGACCAGAGAGGACCAGGGGATTTGCTTCCCTTCAGATATCCTTTTGCAGTGATGTAAATTAGATGAAGATTAATCTCTTGACTCTGCACTATATTGTGCAGCATAAACCTACTTACAGATTTTAAGATTGTGAAGGAATTACCAGACACCCAGAAAATGCTGAATAATCTGTACCTATTCTCATTCTTCACACCCCTCTGGCAAAATGTCATGCCGGGTCCTGCTAGTACGGTGCTAAAAAAGTACTTGTTTCCTTGTGAATCAGAACAACCAGTATCTTTTTCTTGTTTTACCTTGCTGAGTAATTCATTGTTAGGAGGGAGACAATTGTGCCCATGATGCCATGAAACATCCACAGTCAAACACCCACAGGCCCAAAAGAAGGTGACTCTGGATTTGGGAACCAAATATTGAGTCAAATTTCGAATTATTCTTTCCATGTACCAGCTTTCGATTAGACCCTGCAGGCTCTGCTGGGTGCAGCACCATGCAGGCATCACCACCCACCTTAGGGGGAACAAAGCACAGAGGAGCATTCAGATGCCACTGTGACATTTTCTCACAGGCTGCCATTCCATACATTCCCATTCTTGGAACGGAGCCTCCTTGGTGTTGCTGTTACAAAGCAGAGTTAATTTATTGCAGAGAGACCATGGCTGCTCTGCATGTTTAGAAAGCTGAGTTGCTGTGGAGACATAAAGAGCAGGATGTGACATGACAGCTCCTCTGCCCATGACCTTAAAAAAAGACTTATTTTCATTAACAGAGAATGAATGCTGGCAAATGTTCCTTTCCTGCTGGCAGCCACCTGTGCAGACATCGCATGCACAGTCCAGGCAGCTTTCTGCCCAGCTCCCCAGAAGCAGGAAAATGTGATGGACAAACCTATGCGGGATTCACAGCTTTGGGTCCTGAGTACAAGGCACGAAATCTCTCCCCTTTGTGAGCCAACACTGCCAGGAGGCTGGCAAAGCCACCATGGGCAGGGAGCCCCCAAGGGAGGCATCTTTTCCACAGGGACTGGCTGCCCACACTGGGTGCTCTCCCACACCTCCCAGCAAGGACAGCTTCAGCAGCTTCCCAAGAAGCCTTTGGAGACAAGGATCCCACAGATCTCTCCTCAGGGCAAAAGTGTTTTTTTTCCTCTCTGCCACTGCAGAGGACCTCACAGCAGCTGGATGAGGGAGGCTGTATGAGCATTACATTTGTAGCGGGAGCGAAAGTGAGTGTTTTCCTCTAACACAGGGAGAAGGTCAGCAGCTCAAGTGTTTGACAAGCTCACCCTGGGGCACAGAAGCAGCTTGGCATTTAAAACCCACACCACAGAGCCTTTCCCCCTGTGCCTCTGTCACTGCAGAGACAGCTTTTGGGTTCTGTAGCAAGGCTCACAACACACGCTTTTTCTTCGAAAGTGTCTCTTGCAGTCATACTGTTTCACAAAGAATTGTAGATTTCACAAGAAGAGAGTTTAGGAGCCCTCTTTCCTGAGCAAACATGACTTGATACAAGCTTAAAAAGCTTTAAAATGCTAATCAAGAGGAAGCTGGAATTTATTTCTTTTTCTAATAACATTAATCAGGTGATTCAGGTTCTTTAAAAGGAGCTGATGAGGATTACTCCCATGCAGAACAGTGATGCTCAGCAGTGTGGGCTGATCTTTCCTTTGAGAAAACTACAGGAGACAGACCCCTCTGAATCCCCACATGCCTTTCAGATGCCAGTGTCCCTCTGGGACATTCCCAGTTTCCTCCTGCCTCTATTAAATGCAGCTGTGCTGAGCTGCCCTGGTACTCTCACCTGGTCACTGGGACCCCATCTACATGAGCTCAGGTTGCCTGCAGTGCTTATCTGAAAGGTCAGGAGCCGACTCATGGCTAGTATGGTGATATTTTTGGCTCATTTTTAATCATTTTCTCCTGTATGTCTCATGAGCTGCCTGCCAGAACATCTTGTCCTCCAAATTATGGTGAAAACAGGTTATTAGTAATAGACTAATTAGGAACTCCTTCAGGCTTATTGATGAACACGTAATCTAGCCATCAGTATGAATTCATCTTCCTCACTCCACTGGTTGTATGGGGAGAAATGCTGGACCAGGCTTTGCATGTTAGGTGGGGAAAGCAGGAGAGATCACTCATCTGCTGGTATATCTTTAAATCCTGATGTTTAATGTTAACTTCCCAATGTAAAAAGGAGGACAAAAAAACATCACTGGGATCCTTGCTGTTAACTTTTGGTCTCCTTTCAATTTCCAGAACTAACACGTTTCTCTACTTGCAGAAAAACCCCTCATGGGTTTCACTGCATCAGCCAAAGGCATTCCAGTCCACATCTCACAAATTTGACTTTAATTTATATTCCTCAGTCTAGACCCATCACGCCCAACTATTTCATTCCTGAGATCCCAGCAATTTTAAAACCGTACCTCCTCTGCAGCAATTTTATTTCACATTAATATCGTGTCTTCTGTGTCTTAAGTTATTTGGCAAATATTAATTCATACCCAGCCCTTTAATGAAGCAGAGAAATTGCTATCATTAACCTCATTTTATGGAGAGGAGAGAGGGGAGGAATTAAGTGATTTGCTGAGAGCAAAGAGAGAGAATCAGCATTAACACAGGAGTAAGACTTCAGAGGTCCTGTGTCTGAATCATCCCTCTCTTCCTCAGCCCAAGTGCCAGGCATCATTTTTAGGCAGCGAGCAGAGACATACATCACACTTCACTCGCATTTTCTCTTCTGATTCCTTCCACACTACCTTTTTTATAAACGCCAGAGTTGCCCAGGCACTAGAACAATGAAAACCTGCCTGCCTTCCTCTTCTATCCAGCAGACTGGCAGCAACATGACCTCAAAGCCTCTGCAGTCTTTAGCCTGAAGACAACACCATGCCCCTTTGCAGTGAGAAATGAGCTCTGTCCACTTCCCAGGGCCAGCCACTGGTCTTTGCAGTGGGCTGGGGCAGGAGCAGCAGCCCAGGCTCTGCTGTGTCTGTGGAAGCACATGAGTGCAAACCCTGCACATCACACCGAGGTGAAATGATAATGTCACTCGCTGACACAGCCACAGCTCTGACACATGGAGGCAGTGCCTCCGGATCCCCAGAGGGTAGAGCCTTCTTGGCAGCATTTATTTCTTCCAAGAGACATGTCTGACATGCAGGACCAGTTGGCTGACTCCCAGCTGCCGCAGGGTTGAGCCACAGCAAATGTTAATACTGACAATACTTGACACCTGAACAAAACACGTCCTCCTCAGCAATCATTGAGCATCCTTTTTTAAGAGCTACATGTACTGGAGACTCATCTCTTAGAAGCCTGGATTGCCAAAAACTACATCTCAGCTTGGGGAGGTGTCAGGAGAGACATTTTTGAAGTTCTGGGCAAGCTCAGTTAGTGAAGTGCAATCACTCTGAGAAACTATTTGTACAGAAGATTTTGTTGTGCGTGGACAGGATGCTCAACTCCTCAGATACAGTCAAAAGACAAAGCAGAGCATGTGCAGCAGATTAGGGGACACTTCCCTGTTACTAATGCCTCAGATATTTATTGAGACTTGAGAGGGAAAAATAACGTGACCACACAGTTAATTAGATGTTTGTGTTTCTTTCATGATATTTTGAGGGGGATTTACACTTCTCTAGTGCATTTTTCCTGCTCTTGGGGTGTGTGTTTAGCTTTCCAAGAAATCTGTGCATTGAAAGATTTTATTTTTTTTATATTGTATGACTATTTATTGTATGACTATTTATATTGTATGATTTTTTTTATATTATATTGACTGAGGTATGACTTTACCACCAAAAAATCCATCCACCATAAAAGTCACACTAATTGATTGACTGGCTGCTGAAGGCTGAACACAATTAATGAGACCTCTTCAATATTTAGGACTCATGCATGACTAGGGCAAGAGGAAGTATTTAAGTCATTAAATACTTTTTCCACATAAACAGGAGAAAGTTAGAAAAGTATTAATAGCAGAACTGGTTGCAGATTGAATGCTGGCTACATGGCAGAGTTCAGAGTTCCATGTTACCAACCGCAGATGCTTATCACTGCTAAACGTGACAGATCTTCCTGGATAAGTGCCCAGCCACCAAACTGGGACAACCAGAAAACAGGCCCTGGAGCTGGGTTTAGAAAAGCAAGCAAGTTTAGGAACAAGTTTTTAATCCTTTCCAAAGTCCCAGATGTGTGATACCATGCACATACCTGTGCAAGATCATGTATTTGTTACTGCTCCCCATGTCCTTTGGGGAGGAAGGGTGATGCACTGCTTCCAGTGGGGATGCTCAAGTTCTCTGTTAGATTGCAGAGTAACTATTTCTATTTTAGATGTATCATTTCCACATAGATATGAAGTAGAACAGCTTTCCAGAGGAAGGCCTGTGTTTCAAACACAGTCTTTCCATGTGAATGTCTGCTGGAGGCAAGAGCATTCTCCAAGGATGAGACATACAGTGGCCAAAGCTTCTTCTGGCTCAAGAGAGGATTTTTCCTCACCAACAAGGGCAGCTTCAAGTGATTTTACTGCAGTTTTAGGACTGTATCTGGCATGTCCTGTGAGAGTCTGCCTGACCAAGCCCCTCAGAAGACACTGGTGGGCAAAATCTCTTTTCTGTGTCCTATCCAAATTATCAGCTTCCTAAGCATACTTCCCCTTTCCAAAGCACGTGGCTTTTACAGGAAGATAAAGGAAACAAGGGGTATTAGAAGCAACCAGAGAGGCACCTTTGAGGGTAGAGATTTGAGGTTGCTCCTGCAATATTCCCTTACGATGAATGGTGGCATGTGTGTAAGTGTGTCAGCCAGTTATGCTCCCAGCCCTTTAAATTCTAATCTGAAATGTAATGCTTCAGGAGTATGATGCTTTAAACAATTCTAATCAGGTCTGGTAGCAACTCCGTCATAAACTAGCAATCAACAAGCTCCTCCCTTTGACTAATGTTATTTTAAAGTCTCATTTATTAGCTCTAAGCACACTGCCCATCAATCACCGCAAAGGAACGTTGCACCCTCCTCCCCCGGTGGCTTTATTCCTGGAATAACTAGTTCAGCTCACCGGAGAAGAAAGAGAGGGAGACAGAAAAGGTGTGGTCCCACCAGACACATGGGGAAGGAGGTGCCATTAGGGGAAGTGATCGGAAGGATGGGAAGAAGCACACAAGTGTGAAGCAAGACTTCCAGACTGAAACAGATTGGAAAACAGCAAAACCTATGCCTGTCTTCACAGTTTTGCCTGGCTTGGGCAAAAAACTGGGAAAGGTCCTGTGCCAAGCTGCGAGCCTGGTTCAGAGCCTGGGTAGGGTAAGCCCTGGCTGCCTCATCTGATAGCACCTTACCAATTGCCACACACCCACTAAGCTGTCGTGAGCTATGCTTATTTCCATTGACCGTTGCTGTCTCACCACCTTTAACTCCTCCACTTAAGTGAGCTCACACTCACCAGTTTGACCATGAGTCTGTAGCTCTACTGCTCTCCACAAGCTGTGATTTACTCACTAGGAATATCAGTTAAACACATCGTGACAGCAGATGAAGCTGCAGAAGAACAAGTTCCTGGCACACAGTTTGGATTTCATTCCTCAGTTTCTAGGAACAGAGGTTCTGTGATTAAAGTAAACTTAGCAATACCAGTGAAGAGCCTCTGGGTATGACAAAGCAGAAAACAGTCCCAGAAGTACCAGCTCAGTGAATATTTATTCTAACTCGCAAGGCATCGTGGAAGGGTGGTAACTGCAACAAATGCCAAGATGTGATACAATCTCTTCAGATCTCAGATGACATTTATTTGTGGTCTAATTTTACTAGTTTCAAGGGCAAAGAAGAGAGAACCACACTGCCTGACACCATGTAGCCAAAGACTGATGCTGCTGCTTACTTTATTCAGAGCACCAGGAGGTATTCAGCCCTGGTTTAAAAGAGCTCATGAAATGATGGGGCTTGCCTGCTCTGGCAGATGTTTGGCCTTTTCAAGAACAACACTGCCCGGACTCTCTGCTCCTGTTATGATACAGCAGCAGAGGAACAATGACGGCTTATATTTTAACTTTTATTTCTTTTTAAAAAATCCAAACAAACATTTCTCACACAGGGAACAAAAATAGAGTTTTCTGTATTTTAAATACTGGATTTTAAAGTCTCTGGCAGTGCATGGTGAAACATAATAACCCTGGTAGAAGAACAAGCAGGAGGATGACAGCATCCACATCAGTGCGGGGCAAGAGATCAGGACAAGTTCTTTCTGCCACCTGAGATATAGCAAAGCTGTTGGCTGCCCCCAAGGTCATGATTACATTCTGTCATCCCCAGACCCTCCCAGAGCCCCCAGCATATGTACCCCAGGGTAAAGCTCTAAGTTTATTTGGCTGTACAATGCAGATGACAGCACCCCTGTAGGCACGCTGGTTTGAGGACTCAAGTGTGCCATGCCTGTGAAGAGGCCAACACAAACATGATGGGCTTTACAGGGACACAGGTATCTCCTGCTTAACAGAACCGGAGTGGAAAGGCCAAATTGACACCCGGGGAGTCTGTCTATTCAGGCAGACACAAAAGCATCAAGTCGTTTAATAGACAGATATTTGTTATGATATGAAAGAATAAGATGATTTTGTTCATCTAAAAATCTCAGACCACAAAAGAATTGAACCATCATTTACACACACCCCCTCCTAATTACCAGGGACATAAGAATATCATGACAGTTTCCTAGACTGAAAATATCACAAACTGCACATTGCTAGGTACCTTGCTTGAAAGGTACTCCTGCTGGAAAGCTCAGTCAGATTGAGCAAATAAAGGCAAAACTATTTAATCAGAATGGTGACTGAGTTCACGGTCAGGATCCAAAACTCAAAGGCCAAAATACAGACTGAAAAACAATCTTCCAGGAGAGAACCGACACTCTGGAGCAAGATTTGAGGGTCTTTTTCCATTCAAAAGAGGAACCACAACTAAATCAATATTATGTCAACTTCCAGCCGTAACAGCCAGCCCCAGGGTGGAGGCCAGCTCCTAGCAGACAGAGCAAGAAACCAAAGCACACCTCCAATGCCAAGAAGAAGCCCCTGGGAACACATCTGAAACCTGTTCTTAGAGATATGAGGAAAGGCAAACAGTCCTTGAACTTCTGTTAGCCAATTCTACCTGGACCTACACTTCACAGTGCTTGGCTTTCTCTAAATCAAGGATATTTCTCAAAAATACATGTTGGTACATGTCATAACAAGAAAACATGGCAGAATCTGGCTTAACATCTTAATCTCTACTCCCCTAAATTTCATAAGGCAAGTTTACCATTATTTGTCCTGCAGGGCAGGAGATCAACTCAGGAAATAAAGAAAGAGGCATGATAAAAAAATCCCAAACCCAAAAATAAGCCATTTTGTGGCCACAAGCTCACCCTTCTCCAGGAGACAGATGTGATAATCTAACCATCTGCTGGGAATAGCAAGAGAAGAGTAGGATGCTGAAGAACCAGAGCCAAAAGAGCTCCTAGAAAAAAAAAAAGAGCAGGCTCCTAGAAATAATCTCTGGGTGATAAGGCGATGAGCTGCAGCTTGCTCAGGGGACATACACAGCTGACACCTGAAGGAGATTACCACTGTCACACTTGGCAGGGTCATTGATTTCAACAAAGTTGGATTCCTTTTCTCATGTCATTCAACAGAATCCACAGTCAGCTGTGACACCCCCATCAGTGGCCAGCATTTTGTAACCTGAATGCATTCTTATAATTAGGGGAAAAAAAAAAAGAAAAGAAAAACAATCCTGATTTTTTTAAAGCTATGAGCCCTATTTAGCCATCTAATTCGTTGCTATCTGCCCTGACAGTGATGATAGCGTGCTTTCCCCAGGCTAGATGTATGGTTAAGCCTGCTAAACCGCAGGAAGGGTTTCTGTATGTTTAGGCAACACGCAGGGCACTCTCATAAGCATCATCTAAGACAGGACAAAAATCTTTGGGGGTGACTACTTTAACTCTGGAGTGCATTAGAGAGAGGACAAGAGGAACAATGATGGTAGTTGGGCAGAGTTGTTCCCTCCTATAAAGCCCTGGCTTTAGCCTCTGAGCCATGAAGCATCTCTCCAAACGCAATGAGCACAGCCTGGGTAAGTGATTGTGAATAATTGTGTTCAGCTGATATTTTCCTGGATTTATCAACTTTTAACTTCTGATGACCTTCCTGAGTAAGTACAACACTGTATTGTATTATTCTTGAAAGCAGGAGTTGGCAATGTGTGATAAAACAGCTGTCAGGAGTATCACTCCAGCTCGGGATGACATCAGATTCAAAGCATCTTTAATAATGCTTCTCACTGTTACTTCTATCTAAAATAAAAAAAAAAAATAGAAGAAAGGAAGAAATATGTAATGGGAATTGTGGTGGTTTGCTTTTACAACACACTTTAGTTGAAAGCTTTGGGGCTTTTCATTCTAAATGACATGACAAAACCTTTTTCCCACTTGCGCTCTTGTAACAAGAAGGAAGCAGTCCCCCAAAAGATTAACAGAAAAACTTGATCCCACATCGAGAAACTCAAAAAGTACCCTGGAGGCATATAAAATAGGGTAATATGATGCAGGTAATAATATGGCCAATATTATGGATATTCATACACGGGTATTAAGTACATACTTGCTGGCAGGTTGTCCCCGGTGGGTCTCAGTTTTGGGCAGCCCAGGGGCAGAGGTGATGTGGCCTGTGGATGGTGGGTGCAGCAGCAGCCCACAGAATGCTGGCTGGACACGGGGAGCCTGGTCCCATCACCCCAACCTGCTGCACAGCATCAAGTGCATCACTAGAAAACCTTCCTGTGACCCATGTTTAGCAGTGGCACAACAGGCTACAGCAAAGGCTATATTGATTCAGATACACAGCCAAGGAAATGTTTTGTTCAATTCCTGAAAGCTGTAGAAACAGGTAATGATTTATAGTAATCTATTTATGGTCTGATTCTGCCACCTCTCTGCACACACTGGGCCATGCCTTTTTGCCACACAGGGCTTTTGTATTCAGGCACTAACTCTCCAGGAGTGAGCAGCTGACCCTGACCCTTGTTGCTAAACACAGCAGGAGCTGTGTAGAGGTAGAAAAAAAGAGGAGAAATTACAAGTAATAGCAATATTCATCACTTAAAATTCACAGAACTTTGCGAATATGAAGTAATTACCCACAATACTGAAGGTGAGTAGGTGTTAGTGAAGTGTGGGTTTGAGCTACCCTACTCATTCAGAAAAGCTCTACCAAGACATTAATTTTAGAAAGGTGACTGAATATTATGTCTTCAGCTTTCAGATGCTAAAGCAGTGATGAGAAAACGAGATTTGGATTGATGTGACAAGGGAAAATAGCAACATGGGGAAGTGAGTAAAGTTTTAGAGTGGGAGCCAGCACTGCTTCCCTTACAGGGCAATATGGAGTTGAGGCATGGGCAGAGCCTAGCCCACTCCCGGCCTGTTTCCCTCTCCCTACTGTGACCTGGGCAGAGACTTACAGCAGATTTTGCCTTCATCTCTTTCCTCTATCCTGTGCTCATGCTTTCTTCCAAGATACATGTGAGTAAGCAGCAGGCTGGTTGTGCCCAGGCAGCAGTCCTGCAGCAAGGCTGGTGATAGGCAGAGCAGCCCTGGCTCTCCAAGCAGCTGCGATGACCAGTCCCTGCTGGAGGAGGCTTTCAGAAGGCACATGGCTGTGGATGGTGACAGCTTTGCCAACCCTTGGAGGGAGAGGAGGTGACCTGGGAGTCCTTCACTGCCTGTTAGCACCAGCCAGCTCTAGCCCAGAGGGGACAGACATGCACACCATGCTCCTGACTGGCTGTAGCAAGGGAGAGAGCCAGGGTGTGACAGTCAGCTCACTGTCACAGGTCCCACAGACCTCAGCATGGTCTGATCCCCTCAGGAGCATCATCAGCTACTGCTCGAATTAGAGATGTCAAACGGCAGCAGTCAACCTTGGCCCTGTTTAATTTTCCTCCATCACTGACAGAAGCTGCATTTCTGGTGTCTTCCCTCTGCAAAGCACTGTGAAAATAAGCACCAACATCATCATTCCATACAGTGGCAAGCCTGCAGCAGAGGCACTTATGGCCTCTGCAAGGACAGGGAGGCAGGCAGTAAGTACAGGGAGCTGGCATGGCCCAGGCATAGAAGCATAGGGAAGAAAGTGTTTTCCCAGGAGATGGTGTGGTGAGCTGCAGGCTGGCAGAAGATTGCTCGGGTACAGCCCAGTACCTGCCACGACACAACAGGCAGAAAGGATCCGTGACGCCTTTTATTTCTGTTACATCTCTTTTGGAGTTATTACTCTGTTAAAAAGCACCTTGGTCTGGGGGTGGGTTTTTTTTTTCAAACAGAGCTTTGCCCAGGGCTGTGCAGGGCCCTGATGCCGGTTTTGAGGTGCTCCCTTGCAGCATCTCAAAGCTCCGGAGGATTCAGGGCCTTGACAAGGTTTTCTCCAGCTGCAAGATTGGGTGGCTGCACTAGTTGCACCTCACTGCTCACCCTGGGATGGAAGTTTTCCAGCTTTGGGAAGAGCAATTTCAGCCTAGACATGTGAGGCGTTTGTCAGCTGATGGAAACAAATGTTGCATACATTCCTCTTTCCATTTTAAAATAACATAATTTTAAAATAATCCTGTGATTTTGAGACTAATGAGACTAATGTAGAGGACTCAGGAAAAGAGTGAAGGAAAACCAGGATGCCAACTCATGAGAAGAAATGGAGAAAAAAGATGGCACATTGTTCAAAACATCCTCTGGAGTGGTGATGAAACTCTGGAAGATGTTACTTACATGTTAATAACAGGGAAAAATATTTGTGGGATTTATCTGTTTTAACTTCCCCAGGGCAAGTGTCTTCCAATTGTGGGCTTTTGTGTATATTTAGGTTCAATGTAATTACTAACAAACCATAAGCTGTAAAGGAGAAACATTATGTCGGAGGAGGAAAACTGATACCACCACCATTTGCTTCAGCTTCACTGGGAGTCTGCTACCTACCTTGTCTTTTTTGGGACAGTCCAAAGTTTTAAGTGCGGTGTATCAGCGGTATATGGCTACTGTCTGTGCTGACTGACCATTTCAATTTAGCCATCAAGACCTATTCATAGTAGTTTGAATAACAAAAAAGTTATTGGAGAGGACCCTGCAATGTCCTGAGGCTCAGCAAAAATGTGATGGTGGCACTCAGTGGAGTTTACTCTCAGATTCCTTATTCTTTAGCAGAGTGCCTTTTTATCCCAGTGTTTGTAGTGAGTCACACTGCCTCTGCCCACAGGTTCCTTGTAAAAAGCAGCATAATAATAAGGAACTCTTTTGCTAACTTAGTATTCAGCACAGGTCCAGGAAGTTAAAGTTTTCTATTGACTGTTTTCTACGGTTGTGAGTACAAATCTGTGCCAATGTGCCCTCAGCTGGGCTGGCTGGTGAAGATCTGCCCATGAGGTGTTCTGAACATCACTGCCCTGCTTCCTTCGTCCATCTGTGCTCTTCTGGGAACTTGGGACTTGGTGTTATTACCCAGAAGGGATGCATTAGAAACTCAAGGTCAGGCTAAAACCTTATCTTACTTATTTTATTGTGTTATTTTAACTTAGATACAGAACTTCTCAGATGTTTATTGTGTCTGAGGCCAGGAGATCTCTGCCTCGATGGCAGGCAAAGCTCCAGAACTACAGCACTGGCATCAGCAGTGCATGATTATTTTTTCTTCTGGTGTCCCAAACATAAGAAGGACATGGAGCTGCTGGAACAAGTCCAGAGGAGGCCACGAGGATGATCAGGGGCTGGAGCACCTCCCATATGAAGACAGGCTGAGGAAGTTGGGGCTGTTCAGCCTGGAGAAGAGAAGCTGCGTGGAGAACTCAGAGCAGCTTCCAGTGTTTAAAGGGGGCTACAGGGATGCTGGAGACTCTTCATCAGGGAATGCAGCAACAGGACAAGGGGCAAGGGGTTCAAAGAGAGATTATGTTAGATATAAGGAAGAAATTCTTCCCAGTGTGGTGAGGCACTGGCACAGGCTGCCCAAGGAAGTTTTGGATGCTCCAACCCTGGAAGCGGTCAAGGACAGGCTGGAGAGGGCCTTGAGCAACCTGGTATAGTGAGAAATGTCCCTGCCCATGGCAGGGGGGTTGGAGCTGGATGTGCTGAAGGTCCTTTCCAACCCGAACTATTCTATGATTCCATGACTTAAACTGAGGTACATCCCTGGGAAAGGGTGGGTTATCAGGACCCGGCTTTCCTGGGTTTGCAGGTGAACCTCCGGAGACACGAGCGCACACACGCGGGTAATCTCTTATCGATTACCTCATCTTGTATCGCAGATGACCAGAGCTCTTCGAATTGATGCCCAAGCTCGTGCTGTATTTCTCAAGTCTCGAGTTAACGTTTTCGTATGATTTTGCAGATTCTCTGAGAGCTCGTCCTGCTGGAACACTACAGAAACCCCGCAGTTTGGTGAGCTTCGGGGAGAAACCGCGCGTCTCACACCCTCCGCCTCCTCCCCACGGCCGCAGCGGCTCAGGAACCGGCCCAGGGCGGGCGGAGCGCCGCGTCTCCAGCGCACGTCGGGACGCAGCGCCCCCTGGCGCCCCGTCGGGGCGTACGGCTGCGGCGGAGCGGCTGGGCAAGGTGGGTGCGCTGCGGGACCGGGCGTCCCTCTAAAACACACTGCCTGCCCGTGAAGGTGTCTCGGTGCCCGCCGGCACCCCAGTGACTTCCCTCCACCCTAAACCCAAACAGCTGCACTCAGCTGAAAAGGTAAAAAGACGCTCAAACATTCGTCTGAAGCAGGGACAATGGACGCAGAGGAAAGCAGTGTCCCAACAGTCTACAAGAAAACTTCATTACTGTCATCCTTCAGTAGAACCGCTCCAGAAAACGTTCTGGGAACATTCTGAAACTCATTGTCCCATGTAATGATGCTGGCTGCTGTGCCCTCAGTGGCTCTGATGCAGCAGCACTCATTAACTATTTGTATTTCAGCTCTGGGTTTCATGGTAGCTCCTCCGTAGATTAGATCTGCTGTATTTTCATGCTTATTTAACACAAAGCTTCCTTTGGGAAACAAGCACTAAGTGAGCTTTGAGCCAACAAGGCAAAGCCCACGGAAGTGGCCCCAGACTCCAGCAGGTCGGTTGTGATGTTGGAATTAGCAGGGACTGGGATGCTCGGGTCTTCTCACTTGAAAAACTGGTTCCATACCTCACTGAAATAGGCTTGAATAAAGCAGAGCAAACCACAGGAGGAATGAACCACTCTGATTTAGCAAATGAACAGAAGTGGGATAGCAGAAGCAATGAAGTGTAATTGTGGAATATAATAATTGAGTCATGTTGGTAATCTTAATCCTATAACGAATTGCAAGATGTCAGGGCCTCAGAGTGACACATTCCAGCTGAAAAACCAGCTCCAGTCTTCCAGACCTTTGGATTTACAGTGGATGACAGACAAGACACAACATATCACGTGTTGTGTGCTACCCCCAGGCCCACAGACGTCCCTCAGCCCAGTCTTCCCTGGGCTCCAACAGGTCCCTCAATGCTGTACCCCCACCACTGGTACTCTCACATCAATCCCTGTGTTGGCACAGCCAGGAGCAGCACCTTGCCAGTGAGCAGCCTTCAGAAATGTAAGTGCACAGCAGGACAGCTGTACACATGGTTTCTATGAGGGGAATGTCAATACAGATCCCATTTACTGTTGTTCACTTCTGATCAGGAGAATTAAAAATGAAAATTAATTAGGGGCAGTTTAAGGGTTGGTGCTAATGCCACAGATAAGGATTTTCCACTTGCTGAAGCTGAAAATTTCTCCTAGGAAAAAAAGTATAATGACTTCTCATTCTCCTGTGTAAAATATGGGGTCCACTCTTCCTCACCTTACCAGACATCCATCTCTGTGCAAACAATAGCATCATGGAGCTAATGCCTTTCTTGGAAAGACAATCATCAACAAGAAGCAATTCTTGAATTCAAGTCAGTGATCAAAGCTTCAAAAAAATGGACAAAGTCCACAGTAGAAGTAAAATCTCTATTAGTTTTACCAGCTTAATAATTACACAATTAGCTAATAATTACTGCACCAGCAAGCTTATCACCTGCACAATGAGCACTGGATTATTCAATAATAGCAATATATTAAACTGAGTCTAAATTCAGGTTACCATCCAGACACATTTATATGAATGTGTGCGGGAGGTAGAGAGCCATAGAAGTGAATCTTCAGATTTCTTCTTATCACAATTATAGACAAAATGAGGAGGCATATAGGAAATGGCTCTTCAGGGATGACAATAAAAATATGCTTTTGGTATAGTTGTTATCAGTTCCTTTCAAACAAACATGACTTCATTGAGCAGTTTCAAAGAAGTGTGGCAGAGATGTGGCAATCCCAGTGGTGCACCTTTCCTACTCTGCTTGGTAGCAGGTAAGGGAGAAAGTGGAGTCCCCTGAAGGGGAAGGGGCCCCAGGAGATGACCGAGCATCCCAGCAGGAGCGCCTGGGAGAAATGCACAAAAAATCATCTGTGTTCCACTCATGGAAGTGTTTATTGAAGAATAAGAATTAAATTCAAGTTAGTGTCCATGTTCCTGTCTGGACTGAAGCATCCAGGAGAAGTGCTGCTGAGACCAACAATTTAACTGCATGGAACAACAACAAAATCCGTGGGAATGAAATGGCATTTGTAGTCGGCACACATCCACAGCTGACTCCTCATCTGCATGATCATAGCTCTGCTTTTACAAAGGGCTTTTCATGCTGAAAGATGTCAAAACACATGCAAATGTAAGTTTTGGTCATGGCTTTGAGACTGTCAGGAGCAGCAGTCTATGCTTCCTTGTTAATAGTCTTGTGAGAAGGAGTATCTCCCTTCCAGAAGTTTAAAGCTGTAGAATCATAGAAACAACCAGGTTGGAAAAGACCTTTAAGATCACCAAGTCCACCACTAAACCATGTCACTAGGGGCCTTATGTACACACTTTTTAAATACTTCCAGGGACAGTGATTCCACCATTTCCCTTGGGAAGCCTGTTCCAATACCTGATCATCCTTTTGGTGAAGAAATTGTCCCTAATATCCAGTCTAAACCTTTTCCCGGCATTTCCTCTTGTCCTATCACTTGTTACTTGGGAAAAGGGACCAACCACCTCCTTTCCCCATCCTCCTTTCAGATAGTTGCAGAAAGCAATAAAGTCCCCCCCCCTTGCCTTCTCTTCTCCAGACTAAAAGTTACACAAAACCCATAGGAGAAAGAGGGCCCTTAAACAGATATTTTATTTGGCTGTTATCAGCCCTCAAAGAACATTGGTGAATCAAATCTTGTTGTATTACAACCATATGGAAATTTTAACAGAGCTATATTGAAGCAAGAGCACCCAGATGAAGGTTGTATATAATGGTGGCAGTCTGCCAGCCTTTTACAAAATGTGAGCTTTCACAACCACCTCAGGGAAATAATATTCTTTGAAGGCAGATCAACATTGCCAGGCTGCGGATTCTTACAGAAGAAAGTGCTGCTTCTGTAAGGAGTAGCAGAGGATGTACAGTTACAAAACGAACGTCAGTTTTCCGCCTGGGAAAGGTAGAGGGCTATAAACATTATTCACCTTGAAGAAATTACAAAGAAACACAAAGAAGGAATTGATAGTGTTTCTATACACATCAACAGTTGTCTAGTTTAAATCAATGTTCATCAGTTGGTGTGTGTTCCCCTTATTTGTTTAGTCTATGAAAGATTTGTGTGCTGTTAGAGAATTCCCTTTATTTTGCTGACTGTTCCAATTAAAAACTCACTCAACTCCCCTCATCCTGGAGCTCACGTGTGGGCAGTCCCTCCCTGGAGATTTTTGAAGACCTGACTGGACAAGGTCCTGAACAATCCAGTCGAACGCTGAAGCTAGCTTGGTTTGGGCAGAAGGCTGGACTCGATGATCTCCAGCAGTCCTTTCCAACTAATTCTTTCCTGTGTCTCTGCAATTATAACACAATGCTGCCTGGCCAGCAGATGAAGGCTTTAGTTTTCTGCCACAAATGGCTGAACACTAGATATATCTGTCTTTGCAGAGTTCCTCTGGGAGGATACTCTTGCCTTCTGGCAGGCACTGCCTCTTTTACAATGGCAGTTCTCAACCCAGGCATGCCTGAAAGGGGGGGAGATGGACTGCAGAGCATGACTCTGGGCTGCGCTACTTCGCTGGCACACACACAGCAGGGACTTCAACTCAGATCTGAAGTTCTCATTCAACCAACAGTAAATGAAGGGGTTGTAGCAGGTGCTGCTCATGGCAAACCAGTGAAAAGCGAAGTACAGAGCATTGCTACTGTGGATGGCCCTACAGGAGATCAACACCACATAGCAATTCAGGGGGAACCAGCACACTGCAAACACAACCACCACCACCATCAGCATCTTCAGTGTCATCTTCTTTTTCCTTTGATGGGCATAGTATTGCTCCATAGTGAGATCCCCAATGGCGTTTCTCAGCCAGAGCTTCTTGGCCACCATGGTATATGTGATGGAGATGACAAGCAAGGGCAGGACATACAAGAGCACAAAAGTAGTCAAATCCAAATACTTCCAGAAAAGATCAGCAGGAGGAGGGAAGCTGGGAAGGCAGACCATTCGTACTGTTCTGTTTCTGATGATCAAAGAAAGAAAGAACTGTCAGTTCCACTACCAGCTGCACACAACTCCCAGAGGACAAACGTCTCAGATGTTCTTACAAGTTTTCAGTAAAGGTACAGCAGTCATTCAGTAACAAGGTGCTACTTTCAGTGAAAAAAATTGCTTTAAGTTTGACCTTCTGCCCCAGTGAAGATATTTTTAACACATCCTCAAGAAAATAAAAAAATAATCCATATTGACATCTGTGCCCTGTAATGACAAAGAGCACCTCTCTTCTGAAGCTCTGAGGTGACAACAAATTAACCTGAATGCAATTTCATTGATTTGCACTGTCCTTCTGTGAGAAACACACCACCCGGTGAAACAGAAGGGAGACTTCTCTGTGTCACCGTGCTTTCTTCTTTAATAATAGAGGTACAGCTGTCCCTTAGAATCTGTGGAGCTTTGATTAAGCTGCTTGTGTCATATTAAAAAAAGCACCATGTAAATGTCTTACCCAATATAAAATCTTGTCAAAGTCTGATAAATGGCATGAGGCAGTGAGAAGCAGCTGGCCATAACCCAGATGATAATGATGCAAATTCCTCCTTTCACCATGGACATGCGTGGCTTCAGAGGGTGCATAATAACCTGCAGAGAGTTTATACATGAGGATTTATAGTGTCTTCAATTGATAAAAACAAGCAGCAAGCTCTAGAAGAAAAAGAATGCATCTTTGCTTTGTTCATATCCAGGAGCTAGAATTTCTTGCTGATCACTAAGAAGCGAACAGCCTGTGTGCTTTCTAGGACAACACAAAATGCTCATCATGGACCTGAAGTGTGGCACAAGTTGAAAGCCAAGAGGCTGCTCTGATTTGTACTCCAGGGAATGCAGAAAGTCTCCTAATTAGGAGACAAGGTCTCCAGTACAGATGGCAACCATGGGGCTTGCAGCATTTGCATTTGGTGGACACACAGGACAGAGTGACAAGATACTGGAGAACCAAGGTCGAATGTGATCCTTGACCAGCATAGGACTGACAACCTTGAAGGCTGGTCCCTTTTACATTCACAGCTTACTCTGTGCAGTACTGGCTACAGCATGGTGTACTCTACGCATGTTTGCTGCTAAGGAGGGCTACTTTATCTGACAACATCTGGGTCACTTTTTGAGCATCATGATACAGTTTGAAGTACTGCAGCAGCTCTACATCCCTCCAGTGTTAAAAATCATTTTACAGACATCAAAGAGTACAACATCTGGAAAATGTAAGGGTTTGTGCAAGTGTTAAGTGCTACTGCTGGACCCGAGTCCTGAGCAGAGAAACACTCTGTCACCCATCAGCTTGACTTCAGAGATCATCACGGTTAGATGTCTGTTGAGCTACATGCACTATGGATGATTAGATTAGGCAAAGAAACAATAATTAAAAATAGACCTTTCGTGTCATCCAAATGATCTCTTAGCTGAGGAATTCTTTGGTATTTGGCATGTCTTTTCTAGTCCCATTATAAGAATCTATTTCACCAAGCTTCTACAGCTCTCCCGGAGCACCTGTCTGCTCTGGTACCTCTCAGGACTAGCGCTGATTTCTCTTTGCTCAGTGACATATCCTTACTTCTGTTTTTATCTCCTTGGGCCACACTAGCTAATTCAAGTTCTGAGCAATCTACTCCACTGAATTTAAAGGTAGGTATTGTGTTTGCCCTTAAACAAACGCTTCTTGATACCTAGCCATGCCTTGCAATGAACCCAGAATCTACTGATTAAAATGAATCATTATCAAAACACTTTGCTTTCAAGAGCTACAATACTGCACAAAGGAAGGGCAGACTACCAGACTTTTTCAGTAAAAAAGACAGAAGTGGATGATCGACACTCTGTCAGTCACTGTAATTTTCAGACACCAGATGGAGCCCATCCCAGACAATCAGAGTGGAATTTGTTATCATTTTGAACTTCATCTAGCCATGTTATTTCCCAGGTGAAGCTGCTTTTCAACAACAAACATTTTAGTGACTCCACCACCACACTCGCTGGCTGACAGCGTGCCTTGCAGGATCTGCTCTCTCAGCGCACAGCATTGACCAGCTTAAACAAACATGACAAACTGCTCTACTTCAAGGCAACCCTTTGGTTTATGCTGTAATCTGTGAGGTTTTCCTTGTTGGTATGTGCCGAAAAGTAACAGGGCAGGGCGAAGAGAAGAATTTTTCACCTCAAACTGAATATGCTTCCAGTCTTAGGTATCCCAAACTAGTGAGGCAAGCCTAAGAACCGTGAGATTCCTCATAAACTCATGCTGAGATTCTGCCTTGGCTTGCTGGTGCTCGAACTTCAGTATATATTCCTGCTGTGCCTTCAGGACTGAACTTGGCAGAGTGGCTAAGCTGGGCAGGGACCCCTGGAGATCACCTAGTCCAATGCCCTGTGAACTGCAGGTTCAGCTAGAGCAGGCTGTCCAGGGCTCACAGGTTTTGAGTATCTCCAAGGACAGAGAGTCCACAACTTCTCTGGACAGCCTGTTCCAGTGTCTGGTCATCCTCACTGTAAAACAAGCATGAGTTTTTTGTCTAC
Source organism: Lathamus discolor (assembly GCF_037157495.1). Classification (NCBI taxonomy): domain Eukaryota; kingdom Metazoa; phylum Chordata; class Aves; order Psittaciformes; family Psittacidae; genus Lathamus; species Lathamus discolor. The sequence continues at coordinate 3,019,330 of NC_088892.1, read as the reverse complement.
CACCATGAAAAGCAGAGTTCTCCCCTACATTCCTTGATTCCCGAGATAAACCAGGTTTCCAGGTACTTGGATTTCAAGGAGGGGTAAACTATTTAGCGCCTTATTTTCTAGCAAACTTAGGGATCATGTGTATCACATACCTGATGCCGATCCAGAGCGATGGCTGCAAGGGTCAGCACAGAGACATGAACAGAGCAGTACTGAACAAACCGGCTTACATGACACATCAGCTTTCCAAAAACCCAGGTACTGCTCACAAACCGCACCTGAAGAACAGAAAAAATTGGATCAGAAAATGTGCATTATCTGAAGAGCACCAAATAGGCTTCCCAGGAGTACTGTAAGGAACAAATGCTTTCATAGTTTCCTTATGCTTTGCAGATGCATTAGTTTTTCTGGGAAAACAGTAACTATGCAAGATGCTTTGAAACAGAGGTGAGATTTGTCACAAAAGAATCTGCTTGAGTAGTGCTCTCTGTATGTGTGTTTGCATGTGCATGGGTAAATGTAACATTGTCCGTCTGGAAAATCCCAGAATGGTTTGTGTTGGAAGGGACCTTAAACATCATCCAGTTCCAACCCCTGCCCACAGGCAGGGACACCTTCCACTAGAGCAGCTTGCTTCAAGCCCTGTCCAACCTGGCCTTGAACACTGGAGGGATAGGGCAGCCACAGCTTCTCTGGGCAACCTGTGCTAGAGTCTCTTCCCTTGCAGGGAAGAATTTCTTCTTAATATCTAGTATAAATTTATCTCAACTCCTTGATGTGGCTCCACAGGGAGGAGCAGTAGCTTGCTTTCTTAAAAATAGTTACACATTTGAATTTGTGGGTGCTGAAAGTTGTATGGGTTCAAACCTTAGAGAAATTCATGAAAGAAAAAAACCACTGAGGGTACTGAAATAGCGAGGTACCACCTCCGAGCGAGAGAATGCCTGTCTGTGGAGCATCCCTGCCTGCCTGCCCCATGTCCATACACTTCCTGGAGCCTGTAGCTACCAGCCACGCTCAGAAACAGGGCATGGAGCTGGGTGTCAGGATCTTGCTTGCGATGTCTAAGCCCAGCTCTCCTCTAAGCACATTTTGTGAGATGCATCAACAGCAATTTCAGAGGTGTCAATTAAGTTACACAGACAGATGAAAATTTTCTCCTCCAGTTGAAAAAGCAACTCGCACATCACAGGCTGGGCTGCCCTCATTGATCTGACTGCTGCAGGTACAGGAGCCATCTCCACCCAGGCATGAAATCCAGCCACTCTTGGGAGGGGAGTGGGGCAATGAGCCTGCAGTGGCAAGGGCAGTGTGGCATTTCCTACGAGTTCCCAGAGGGTGCTACTTACTGTGGATTTTCTGCAGGAGACGTTATTCCAAATAACAGTTGTTCTCTCACCCCCTTATTATTCCTGACAATGTTTATTCCAAATTAATGTAACTCATTCTGGAAGGAAATGAAGCCACTTTGAAATAAAGCACATTTACTACAAAACATTTGTCCACACAGAAATTTAGTCAAGTAGCTAGTCTGCTTTCAATTAATCCAATTAATTTCCCTATAGAGACAACTCCAGTAGTAATGACTCTGTCACTGAACGTGTGGCAGAATGCTGTTTCTTTGAAGTTAATGTAAAGCTCCTTCCCAAGAGATTACAGTTATTTAATTACTTGTGCCTAATGCGTGACTATCATGCAAACACACGAGAGGGCACTACATTCCCCTGAATAGATTATGGGATGCAAATCCTGCCAGAGCAAGGAGGAAAAACCCCATCAAAGAAACAGGATCAATTTAAGAACAGGTGAATACAAACTGGCAATTCAGGAGCTGCTTTGGGAAGGCAGAACTCTGTGGGCACAGCTTTGTGCAAGGACTGAAGCAGGAGTACACGAGACACTTTTGAATCAGAGGGTTGTGTCAAATTCAGCTATACACAGAGTCCTACTTACTCATTGTTTATAGCTTGTGACAGTGAGGCAAGTAATGAATCCATTTAACTCTTCCCACCTCATTATTTTAATAGTTTTTTATGTCTTATATTACTTAGTAACTGAAATAAGAAAAGGACAATCAGCTGCAAAAAGCAGTTTGTAGTGCCCCAGTGAGAGGCATGTCAAGCTGACACAGTTCAGCACAGACGTAGCAGTTTCCCCTACAATCATCTTTACAAAGACTGACCTCTCCTGAATCATTCCCATAGGAAATTGGAAGTTAGTTGGACTTCCTAGTGTCAAAATTCTCCCTGCTACCTTCCCCATTAAAAGACAAATAGCACTTTGACATCTGTGCCTTGGCACTGTCCTAGGAAGAGGGAGGAGAGCTGAAGAGAAATGACATGAGGAGGGGGCACAAGTGTCCCAGCTCTGCTCACTGAGCTCTGCCTGCTGCAAGGGGTGGTGGGGAGCAGGGGACACGACAGCAGCTTGTGCAAAAGGAAAAAGGGAGGGGGACAAAAAAGAAACTCTGCCTATTAGCCTGTTCCTGGCCCATTCAATATACGTGCACACAGCTGACAGGCACACACAGACACCACCAAAGCGGAGACAAGCCAAATGCTCACCAGTGTGAAGGGGGTGTTCAGAATGGTGATCATCACGTCGGCAACAGCCAGGTTGACGATGAAGAGGCTGGTGGCTGAGTGCATCCTTTTGTTCTTGATCACCACGTGGCACACCAGGATGTTGCCAAAGAGTGAGATGCAGATGATCACAGAGTAAGCTAGAATCAGCAGTGCCTTCACAGTCCGGCTCTGGGACTCACCCTCGTATCGGGTCCCTCTGCCAAAGTCCCCTAAGTCCTCCAGGTCCAAGTCACTGTGGAAGAAAGATTTGTTAGGAAAGCCATACAGTGCAGAGAAGAAGTTGGTTGTGTTGTGATTCTCTGCTCTCCAGAAGGGCTTGGAGATATACTGCAGTGGGAACCACGTGTGCCTGCCCATGGCTTGGGAAGCAAAGCTCCAGTACTGCCTGTGTCCCTGGGCAGGCTGCTTGTTCCTCCTGCCTTTCTTACTGGCAGCTCAGGTGCTAAAGTCAGTGATTGCAGGAGGGCACACACCCCCTTGCATTTTAAAAATCTGCCCTGTGGTAGCAAACTACACAGAAGAGTGGATAAATGGGTCCTTGTTCCTATGCTGACTGCATGTGAGCTTTGTTTAAGGAACTCTCCAGCTGCTGTCGTTTTTCAGTCCCATATGTCCTCTGTACAGAAGCTGACTCAGATGCTGAAATATCAGAGATTCCCAACACTTTCTTTTCTGCACCCAGGAAGAAATCCTAGTTAATATTTCCCTTCTGGACACTGTTCTGCTTCTGTCCCACAACAACTTCTTGGAAATCCACTTGATTTGCTTTCCACATAGTCCTTCATCCGTCAGGTATTTTTAGAGCTTGTCAGAATCAGAAAAGCAAGGGCTGCTTTTCTCTTTTCTTTCCATCCTCAAAGTGTCTCTGAGCTATACACACTGAAGCAGCTTTGCTGAGAGACTGAGTGGTCCCTGCTTTCCCTGTGATATATACCGCCTGCCAGATGACACACCGTGTAGGAAATAGCCAATGGCGTATTTCTTCCTCGTTTATCCTGAGGTGTATCACAAACACACACATAGACGATGGGAGAGACTGACATGTGCAGATGTAGCAGAGCAGCAAAATAGAGAGAATGAGGATGTGTCCTTGTCTTCCTCATCTCTTCTCTCCTCCTCCTCCTTTCTGTGTACCCAGCACAACAGCGACATGGGGTGAAGCATCTTTACTAATTTGCAGCATCTTTCTTTCTCTCTGTTGCAGAGTAAGCGGAGGGCATCTGAGTATTTCTCCCGGCTTTGTGCCTGACACTGTCCCCTTCTTGCTCTCCTGTGTCATGGAGGACAGTGTAAAAAAGCAAAATGAAACATGAAAATGAGAACAGAATTTTCAGGGTGCTGCTGTGTGTCTGGAGAGTCCCTGTGCACTGAGCCAGGACAGCAGGGAAAGCCACGGCAAAGAGCAGCAATCTGGATGCAAATCCCTTGTCTTCTCCTTCCCTTCCTTTGCAGTCATTTACAGAGCAGGCTCCAAGCTCAGAAATGCAGATGTGAAGAGCTTTCTGTGCTGTCTTCCTGCAATGGGCCCCCGTGCTCACAGTGAGGGGCATCTGGCAGCACCAGGCACTGAGCAGGCAGAGGGGCTGAGCAGGGAACAGGCAGGTTTGCGTACAGGATTGGAGACAAATGTCAACTTCTTCTCAGTTTTGACAGACTTGGTATCCCAGCATTTGTATGGCAACACAGAATGTCTTTTGCCATAAGTGTTTTGTACCAGACTTTCTTAGCATCCCCAGACCCCTCTTTTCTCCCAGCCCACAGATGTCCCATACCTGCACCCTGCTCAGGGGCTGAGCCAGTCACGAACTGGCTAGTGGGCCATTTCATCCTCTTCTTCATAGTTTCTACTGTATAAGGACACTAATCACCTCAGTCAGGATTTTATTTGGAAGACATCACAGCCATAGAGGTGGAGGGCTGTGGCACACAGAAGGTCAGAAGCAGGACTCCTTGCTACCAAAGGAGAAATGGTTGCACGTCTTCCAGAGACACAGGCTCGCAGAAATTGCTGCTGATGGCTTGGTTGGTGAATGCCACCATGTGTATGTACGTGTATCTGTATACACGCACGTGCCCTATGTAACACACATGGCATCGCTGCAGCCCCAGAGCAGTGAGGAGCCTGCACTGAGCAGCCCCAGGGTGGGTAAGCACCCATCAGCATCTCTGCACAGAGGCTATGGGAACATGCAGGGCTTCATCCTTTGGCTCCTACACTAGATGTGCTTATTCGCCAGAGTTCCCATTCATTTCTTTGTTGTGCATTCGAAGGACGACCTGGCAGAGCAGCATTTAGGTGGATAAACCTGAGTGGTGCAAAATGCCCCTCTTGCCAAAGGCACACTATTCTATACTACAGCATTCTTTGCAAAACCGATCTAATTTGTCAAAGGTTCAAACACTTAAGCAGTCACATGCTGCTTTGCTGCAGTTATTAGCAACTTATGAACATTCTGAGCTGCTTCTAACAGACAGAAGTGTTCTTCATGTATTATAACTTAACATTTGTGCTGGCTCCTCTAAGTCAAACAGAGAAAGCACAGGAGAAATGCACCTTTTCAAGCACATCAATTTGAATTGTGCAGAGTGAACCTTTGCTCCTGTAGAAGACCTTGTGTTTTCTCACTTTGACACTACTTGGGTCCTAAATTTTTTTTTTTTTAATTTTTCATTTTCATGAGATGATTTAGTGTTTCAAGTTTTGACACTTTTTGTGTCAAAAAGAAATGTCAGATTGCTGAAATCTGGATTGAGATGAATGTAGACTAATTGTTGATGACAGCCAAAGAAACCAGATAAAAATCAAGACCTTTGTTTGGTCAGTAGTCTAGTAAATCTAAATACCAAAGAATGAAAGCACTTACTTTAGAAAAATCACATACATTTCACTGAAGTTTGACAGGTACGATAAGAAGTTCTATTTCTCAGTTAAAATTTCCCAGCACTGTCATTAGATGCTAGTCACAAAACACGTGTTGTCAACATACGTAATCTGACTCAGTTCCTGTTCCTGACTTTGTAAATCTACCTGGGATTATGACGTGCATTTTTAAACACAAACTCCCTCCTCACCTGTGCAGCTAACTGTTAGGAGAGTAGCTGGTTCTGGATCCGAAATTCCTAAGCTCTTAGGGATTTCATTCCACCTGGGAACATTAAAACCAGATTAAAACCAGATTGGAAGCAGCATGATCTTTTGGACAAAAGCACAGACTGCATTGCCTGTGCTCAGGGAGGCCAAGTCGGTTGTTAGGCATGAACCTCTGCACTTCGTGGATTCATAGTATCTTCCCGGTACTTGCCTGCAGGCACTTTTTCCTGTCTGGCAAAGATAAATCAGATAATTCATCATATAATTCCATTATAGAGTCTGTAAAAGTGTCAAGGGTCAAGGCTGCTCGCTCTTACACCTTAATATAAACTAATTTTAAAGAAAAGGCTTGTAAAGACATGATTCATCTTCATTACTGGACAGAACGATAAGCCAAATCATAACAGTAATGGAGTCTTTCTCCCCAGGCTGTGTTACCGCAGTCTAAGCAGGAATACATATTAAAATGCTTGTCCCTGTCTGCTCCCATGAAGATGCAAAGAAAATGCTTTCATTACTGGAGTTCTGAACTTGCAAAGCCAAATGAAATTGTCCTTACAGGTCCCTGCAGGTTATTATATTTCATATTTATGAGGTATGTAAAGACCTCATAAGAGGGCATAAGAGAAATACTGAGAATACAAGGCCATTACATTAAACATTTTCCTAATGTGGAAGTTCCCATCGTGCTCTAAGGGTGCAATTTTCAGCTTTTTTGTCGGTGTCTCTGTCTGTCCTTCCCTGAGCTCCATTGCTGGTGCCAAGCATGGGCTTCCTAGGGCAAAGTTCTGCTTCAGAAACAGTATTGCTCTGAAGCTGCTCCTACTTTTGAGCCATTTCTGCTTCAGAACACGTGAAGGAGATGCACAGAGCAGCCTGCAGGGAAACCGGCTGTGCCTCCAAGAGCATCCCCTGTCTTTCCAGGCTGAGGTCTGCATGGGACTGCACCACAGGCAGGAGGGAGGACACAAGTTACAGAAAAACCTAAACCAAGGTCTTCTGGCGCAATAAAGATATTTCTGGCTTGAAAAGAAAAGGTCTCTCTCATTCAGAGTTGAAAGCAGCTGGAGCCGACAGGAAGTTTCAGTGCTTGAGCCTTATTCAGAGGAAGAAAATTCAACAGCTAAAATTCCCAAGTCTACATGAGGCAGAATTCATTCAATGTGCTTGTAGTATCAGGCAGCTTTTTGAAAGAGTCCTGTTCTCTAGAGAAGCTAAGAGTTCACACTTTTCTGTTTTAAATACAGGTTTGATAAATAACAGAAACAATAAGAGCTATATAGCAACCCCTGGGCTTTTTCACTGAAAAGGTGTGTTATACGCAAGAATTTGGACACTTCTTGAATACCATAATCTGGGATATTTAAATTTTTTTATATTTGCTTTAATGCACTGAGGACTCTGCATTCATCTTCATTTATAGTGACTAGCACCGCTTTTGTGACTTAGAAAATGTGAGATTAACAGGCACAGAAATCTTGCAAGGCATTTTGTGGCCTTAATAAGACATAATAAATAAACCATGTTTAGCCATCATGGAGTGAATACACCAGCAATGAATTAAATAAAGCAGCTCTGTAATTCTGACAGAAGCTAATTCAAAATAACAAATGTATTTAACTTAGGGGCTGTTCGCTGTGCAGAACAGCTTAATGTCATTGCAATAAGCCTTCAGTAGACTGCATCTGAAGAGAGGGACAGGTGAGTGAGCTTTGGCACTTCCAGACGTGCCAAGCAGTGGCATCCTGCTGCAGTGCCCAGTGCGAGGAGGTCAGTGGCCACTGGGAACCAGCACTGTGCCAGCAATATGCCTCCTCACATGCACTCACCCAGGCCAGCTCCGTCATTGCTGCAACTGCAGCCACTGGTGGAAGCAACACTCCAGACTATATTTACTGTCAAAGGCATTCAGAGCCCTTTTGCACCATGAGGGTGCTCTGGGGCTCAAGGACACCAAGTGCTTTGGGGAATGCTCCTCCATGCAGGTACAACAAAGTTTGGCTTTTTGAGATGAAAAAACCTGCTCAGCCCACAGCACTTGGCAACATGTGTTTTATCTGAGTATTTCTTCACCCCCACTAACACTATTCACCATAAGCTGTCTCTTGCATTCCCCTCTCAATATGTGAAAGCTGCTGCAGACAGAATCCAGCTTTTACAAAATGCTTTAATTTACCAAGTGCAGGCTTTTAGGCAAAAGCATAAAATTTGCCACTCTGAAGTAATAATAGCTGCTAACATTTAAATTAGAAGCATTCCCTGACGAGTAATGCCTTCTGTATCTGCTTGACAGCAATAAAAGTGATGGGCATGTTTGGTGCAGATAAGCCTTATTTAGGGAGTACTACACTGCAGTTTGATCTTTGCATTGTGAACACTTGAATGATCTAATGCAAGCCAAAAATGGGAGCCCATTCTGCTAAGTTCAGCACCTGTATCTCTTGTCAAAGTGATTCGATTCAGACCTAGGCAGGATCCTTGCAGCTGTGACCTGCAAATGATCACGCATCCTACCTGACATCTGCCTATCTGTCTCGGCACCCAAATAATGTCATGTTTTATGATGTGGACTCTGACCTAAAGCTCTTCAATCATTTAGCATCAGCCAAGGGAGCTGCTGGCAATGCCTCTGTCTCTCAAGACTGGCATTCTGGAGCCACATTCTCTCCAGGCAGAGGAAGGCTGCTCCAGAGAAGGGCAGCATAATAAGCAATGTCAGAATATCTGGTGGAGAGGTACTCTTGAGAAGCAAAAAGGTACTAACCACAGAAGAGAACAGAGAGCCCTGAGCTTCAGGGCTGCGGTTGCCTGTGGTAACATACCATTGCCTACTGCCAGTGTTACCTCCAGCACTGTCAAGAACCTGCTAAGAGTGAAATAACTGTCACAGCATGAACGACTTTGTTCTCCAATCCCAGCAATCTCTAGTAAAGAATAGTGGCTTTTGGTAGGCAACAGCTTACAACATTTCTTCTTTGTTGCCCATTCTTTCAGCCCCCACTCTGAGTGAAAATTTTGGTTTAGTCATTGTTTCTACTAATACTTCCTTAAATATGCTGAAGTAAATGGCTACAGTTCTGTCCTCCCACCTCTCCTTCCGCACTGAGTGCTCAGGTTCACTCTGCTGCCTTCAGTGTGATGCAGGCATGACAAGAAGCTCATATGCCAGGACAGTCCATTGGCATTGACCTATGACTCAGTTTGGATGTCTGCAAACTCCAGGTAAACTATTCAAGACAGTTGATCCATTTGGGCCTCCACTTCAGAGGAAGCCAGTAGGAGGTAAAGCCTTCTATCTCTCCCAGTAACCTGCTTTTCCTATGAACAGGAGAAGCCAAATCCTAGCTCAGCGTGTCAACACACAAACTCCTTTAGTGAAATTCTCAAGCCCATTTACTCCCGCTGTGATACCCAACAGACCACTTAGGAAAAAGACCCTCCAATATGGGGACTTGCTGCAGAACACCCTTACACAACGGCTCTGCCGTTGGTGCACAACACCAAGCCACTGCAGATCTGCTGCAAAACTCCTTCCCTGCTAATAGGACTGATGAGAGACAGATGAATTTCTTTGCATTGCCTTTAAATGCTGGTGAAATTGCCTGTTCCTTCTATTGCTAGGGCTGTCAATGGTTTTAGATGGGGAAGAATCCACGAGTATTAAAAGAACACATTATATTGAACAAGCTGCGAAGGAAAGGCAAACCTATTCCAGCCAATTATCTTGAATTGAAACAGGATTCTGCTTCTGTGAACAACTAGCCAAGTGCATCTGGGCATTATGTCCTCACTTGCACCCAGTAGAACATGCTCAAGCTGAGCCCCCCATAAATGGTGAAGTGCTCCTTTTGCAGTGTCGTGGTTTAAGCCCAGCCAGTAACTCAGAACCACACTGCTGCTGGCTCAATCCCCTCTTCCCTTTCCTTCTTACACTCCTGGAGGGATGGGGAGGAGAACTGAAAGAATGTAACTCCCACAGGTTGAGATAAGAGATAAGAGATAAGAGCAGTCCAGCAACTAAGGTACTAACAAACCCACTACTGCTACCACTAATAATAATAATAAGGATAAGGGAAATAACAAGGGAAGAAAATGCAATCGCTCACCACCCGCTGACCGATACCCAGCCCAGCCCAAGCAGTGGCCTGGCTCTTCCAGGTAACTGCCCCCAATTTATATAGTGGGCATGACGTGCTGTGGTATGGAATACCTCTTTGGTTAGTTTGGGTCAGGTGTCCTGTCTCTGCTTCCTCTCCTCCCTGGCAGAGCATGAGGCTCAGAAAGTCCTTGGTCAGAGTAAACATTACTGAGCAACAACTAAAAACATCGGTGTTCCCAGGCTGAAAGTCAAAAATACAGCACTGCACCAGCTACTAAGAAAGAGAAAAATGACAGCTACTGCTGAACCCAGGACACATAGTCATTTGCATCTACTCTCCAACCAGGTCTTGCCTCCACCTTACTGAGAATTATGAATCATAAAGCTCTGAATTATAGTAAATCTCCCAATTGTGGCCAGGGGCCAACTTCAGCCTACTGATCCAGCATGACACTTGGGTAGATCTTTTTCCCCTTGGTCTGTGCAGAGCCATGATGCCAGCTCTGCTGGGACTCAGATGATGCCCACACAGGGCTTTTGCTCAGCATTGCTCAGGGAGGTTGTGAGTGCTCCATCCCTGGCGGTGTTCAAGGCCAGGTTGGATGAAGCCTTGGGTGGGATGGTTTAGTGTGAGGTGTCCCTGCCATGGCAGGGGGGTTGGAACTGGATGATCTTGAGGTCCTTTCCAACCCTAACTATTCTATGATTCTATGATTCACTGCTGCAGCACCTGCAGCCCCTGGCTGGAGCAGGCTTCAAGGCAAGGTTCCTGCAACCATGTATCATACCTTACTTCTGTGGAAAAGTGCATCAGTACAAAGAGAGAAATGATTCATGTGATATGAAGATGCTCAGCTGAAAAGGGAGCGGGTGGAGCACAGTCAATTCAGTCTTGCCAAAGTAAATGCACTAATTACTTTCAGATCCTCCTTGAAGCGCTGTGCTTTCTTTTCATTGGCATGGGTTGCCCTGAGGTAAACAAACACTGCAGAGTTTTAAAGTTGAGTTGTTGGATTGCTTTTTTTTCCACAGAGAAAAAAATATTCCACCTTGTGGGCAAAAGTATGGAAGAAAGGTGCTGTGCACAGACCTTCTATCTGCAAAGGTACTTAATTAAATCCCCCTGAAATTGCATTTGAGCTTTTATTCTCACAGCCTTACTGAGAGGCGGCGAGATACAATTCCTATTTCGCAGACAGAGGAAAGGAACAGATGATCAGAGAACCTGTATGGGATTACCCAGAGTACTAATGATTGAGTTAGGAGCTGAAAATGAGTCCTTTGAACATGTTGGACCAGCCTGACATACTGAAGACTAATATAAAAGCAACATGTAAAGATATCCACACTGATCTGGTATGTGGTGAGGAACTACATGACCCTGTGATTCAAATGCTTTATTGTCACAGACCAGTCTTTGCAAATGTAATCAAAAGGAGACACATGCAGCACCCTGTATGCTTATTCTGAAACACCTAAAATACCCAGTTCTGTGGCCTAGAACCAGTACAAATCTGTGTAACATTTTGGGCAAAGAGACATTTGAGTATGTTTGCTACCTTCTTTTTGCAACGGCAATTTAATTCAGCACAACCCTTTGCAATTTAAGGGGAGTATGACCCATAGCCTCTCTGCAAGGATCCCCTGTGGGCCACTGGAGCTGGACCGCAGCCACTCTCCATCCTCAGAGGGGCTGAGCCCATCGGCCACCATTCATCCTGGTTGCTTGCAGCATTCCTCATTTCAGCAGGACTATTCATGAAAGCAAAAGTCTCTCTACTGATTTTTTCCTCAGATGACTTCATGTTTGTTCATACCAGCTTACATACTCCAGAGTCTTTGGAGAAGATTGGTATAAGTTATTGAATTTTATTGCCCAAAAACCACTTTTTTGTTAGATATTCAGCACCATTTCCAAACGAGAACTTGGCCCCAAGAGATCATCTTTTGCCCCTTTCCTAGACAGCAGTCTTAATTAGATGTGTGTCCCGTGCCTGGAGGGGGAGAACTTCCAAATCAAAAGTGGGAGGGAGCTCTAGCCAATCATCTTTATAAAGCTTAGTACAAATGTACTTGACAGGTTTTCCATGACTTCTGTAATGTATCTGCAATTATTTCTAATTCAGTGTGCCAGACATGAATCAGGGATCAGCTATAGTACATACAGGTCATCCACAGTGTAATGCTCAAGTAGATCATCAGCACATAATTCTAAGTAGTGAGGAAGGACAAATTATATTCTGAAATTTCATGTTATTTCCCATTTCCTGTGACTATCAACCGGCTGTAGAGTAAAATCAAGGGAAAGTAACTAAGGGACACAGTATCAGATCATGACATGAAACCAGACATACGCTAATCTGGAAGATTTGCTCTTGATGAGAAAGATTTGATTGATAGAGCAGAGACAAGACGTACAGAAGTGGCAATCATGCAGCAGCTGCTGATCATAGTCCATTGGGAAGTGGACAGAAGCACTGCAAGGTTCAGGTAATGTTATGGTTTTGCCCCTTTGCAGAGGATTTAATACCAGGAGAAAAAGCCGAACAGCCTGTCCTGGAGCCAAGTCCCATCAGCAGCAGTAGGCAACATGCTGTGGAAGCGTCTGTCATGCCTTTGTTTCCTTAGTTTGAAGGAAACTCCTCTGGGAAGATGGGAAGATGCACTAGCCTAAAAAGACTGCTCTGAAGTTTCTGAAAAACAACCCCCTAAAAACCCTAGTGTGATTTTATTAACAACTACAAATGATCAAATGGTGACCGAGAGCCCTGTTCCTTTAATAAGTAATGCAGAAGGTAAGGTATTATTTGAAGGGAAAAGTGAGATAAGAAGCCTTGAAATGCTTCTGAAGACTCCCTGAAGAGAGGGATGACACAAGCCCTGAAACACACAGTTGCAAAACGCATCTGTACACAACAGCTTTCTTTTTCAGAGAGTGACCTGTTCTGCAGGTTGTATTTATATTCTGAAAAACATGTTCTTTCACTGAAAATTAGACAAAGCCAGGGCATGAATATAATCAATTCCAATCTGAAATTTTAGCTATGGACAATAAATTTCATCCCATTCAATTGAAAGATAAAAGAATAATAATAAATCTTGGTTTCCTTAAGAAGCAAGTATTTCTCTACAAAACCAAAATGCTCAACTTCAATCACTCAGGCCAGAAAACAGTTAATGAGTTTGGCTGCTACCAACTTGTGAGGGTCTTTCTACAGAGCTGGAGGAAGCAAATTACTTCGGAAGACACAGCCCTGTGCAGGGAGCACATCTTTCAGGAAGGAAAAAAGCAGTAGAATAACAATGAGAGGCAGAAAACAGCCTCATCTAAGGCTTGTGCAAGCCAGTTTTGGAAGAAGCTCACCCTGAGATGGGATTCCTTAGCTGGGTCTGACCAGCGCTCATCTGCTCTGCAGCAGCTTTTCACACCTCTTGTAGCCCAGGCTGGGATTCTTTTGTCCTTACAGTATTCACAGTCCCTTTCAATGGCTCTTATCTATTCTGGAATGGTTTGGGTTCTATACTTTGTTTGGGTTTGGTTGGGTTTTGTGAGTTTCTTTTATCTTACAGTTGTTTGGTTGCTTTTCATTTCTTGAAATATCAAAGTGTTTCAGGGCTGGTTTTGAAACCCCAGTGATTATTCTAGCTTAGATTAGATTGCATCCATATTACAAAACTAAAAAATAAATCTTTCATTCAGTCCCTTCTGTCTTTTCAACCACACTTCATTTAACTCTGCTCCAAGATTAGCAGAATTTGCCAATATTTTATTTTCTCTCTTGAACAATATTGCTACATCCCAGCTGCACTTACTATAATTCCTGGTTTTCAAGAAAAAAACTACAAAATTAAACTTCCTTCAAATGCAAAATGATGTGCTCATATCCCTGAACCCTCACATCTCTTTTCAAAATCAAAAATTCGGGGATAGACACCACACACTCCAGAAGACAGAACTCACCTCTTCTGCAAACTGAGGAATTGGATCTCATACAGAAATGAGGCTCCATCAACAGGAAAAGCCCTTTCCTAAGGAATGTCTTTAACTCCCCCTGCTTCAAATAGCTCATCAGCAAGCTGCTCACTTCAGTCCAAAAACTGAGCAACAAAAAAAGGGTCCGCTAGCTGAAGGAAAATATTGCCAGCATGTCCCTGTAAACACCACACACCTACAGCAGGGAGCTGAAGGACAATGAGATGTAGCTCCAAACTCAGCTCTTGATGGGGGCAGGTGATTTTAAGAGGTTGTTGACGATCTCCCAGCTAAAGTTTACCACCTGCCACCCTGTGCCTAAGCACCTTGTTATGGAGATGCAAACCAGTTTCAGGAATCACAGTAAGTCCCAGGGCTTTGCTTCCATACCTGATAAAAAGTTTATGGTTTAACAACCCATTTGTCATGCTGATCCATTTCAGAGCATACCTCAACCACAGATGCATCAGCCACACAAAAGATGTTATAATGGTACAAGAATGAGCTGAAACCCCCCCAAATTGCTTTGTTATGTAAAATTACACAGCTGCTACCTACTGTCTGTAACACCCTAACTTTCCCATCTTTGCCTTTGGGAGCTTGCTGCCTCTTTTTCCTCATTCTGGGGAGAAAGCCAGATGGGTTGCATTAGCAGTTAGCTCAGAAAAACAGAGTTAGGAAAACCTAAAATGCATTTTCTTGGTTTGGCTCTCAGTAATGTCACAGAAAGTGTGTTCAGAGCAGCTCTGCCTGGGAGTGAGAGTAGAGAGGAGGTTGTTTCTCATGTGTCCTAGGGGATGGGAACTAACAGCCCTTCACCACGTTTACTTACAGCATTGGGCTTATCTCACACCTCCCACCCTGACCCATGTGGGCTTCCCTGAGATGCATAGCAAAGCACAGGTGGCAGCAAGCATTTGTGTTAGGGGGCTCTGTATGAAACATGGATTTGAAAGGAAACTGGTGAAAAAAGGAGTGTGGGTCCAGGAAAAGATCATAGAATGGTTTGTTTTGGAAGGGACCTTCATCCACTTCAAACCCCCCTTCCACCAGACCATGTTGCTCCAAGCCTTGTCCAGCCTGACCAGTTTCCAGCGATGGGGTGTCTGCAGCACCTCTGAGCAATGTGTGCCAGTGTTTCACCACCGTCACTGTAAAAAAACCCAAACATTTCTTCCTAGTCTAGTCTAAATCTACCCTCTTTCAGCGTAAAAGCATCAGCCCTTGTCCTATTGCAACAGGCCCTGCTAAAATGTTTGTCCCCATCTTTCTTATAATCCCTCTTTAGGCACTGGAAGCTGCTCTAAGGTCTCCCTGGATCCTCTTCTTCTCCAGGCTGAACAAGCCCAGTTCTCTCAGTCTGTCTCCGTAAGAGAGGTGTCCCAGCTCTTGGAACACCTTCATGGTTTCCTTGCTAAAAACATCCACCCTATTTTCAAAGTACCACCAGTAATTTGCTGTGGTGACTCAGTGCAAGCATGATTAGAGGGCGAAGAAAAGGAGTGTTTATAAAAATTACTGCACAAAAGTATTTTCAAGAGAAGAATGTGAGCATCCAGGCCTGATGTGGCCCTCTCTTGTTCTGCTTCCACATTTCACCTTATAGCCACGTTTTTTAATTCCAAGTAACTTGTATTTTAAAGTTTTTGTCAAACTGTAAATTACTAATGACGAGCAGAATAGAAATCCAGTTTTGTTTTTCTCCCAGCACACCACTATTTAAGAAGGGTTACTTGGAAGTGAGTGAAAGAATAATAGGTAAGGCTCAGTTTCTATCTATGTCTCTGCAATGTGATCTACAAGAGTAAGAGCAAAAGAAAAAATATTGAAAAAGAATATATCAAAGAGGTTCTCTTGCACTTCATCCAGTTAAAGGAAGTAAGAGAAGCACATTTCCCTGTTGTGTTCCTTTGAATGAAAAGGAACACAGCTCAGCAAGACCTATTAGCAAGCTCTGAACTCCTCTCTGTCCTGGAAGTAACTAGTGTAACAATAAAGTCAAAAATGTTCTGAAAGACAGAAAAAGACATTCATTTTCTTTTAAAAGGCTATTTTAAAAGACTAAGGACTGAGTCACCAAAAAAGGAGTCCATTGGTGCAGGGACGCGCATGTTAGGGAAAGAAAGAAGTGACTGAGTCAAACCATCCTAAAGGCTCAGCTTTACAATGCAGTCTGACAAGACCTTGTATGCCTCCAGAAAGCGTTTTTTTAAGACAGTATCATTCATTTCTTTAAAACTGGTGAATTTCAAACAGGTCTGATGCCACTGGGGCTGCAGTTAGCATCATAGCTAATTTCCTACAAAGATGATAATTGCATCTAGGTATTTATAAGGCTCTCGGCTTGGAAGAAATGTTTGAAAGGAGATAACTGTGGAAGAGAAAGTTTGAGATTGTATGACCTCTTCCTTACATTCGGGAACTGAGAAGAAATACAAAAATCTTTGGGTGAGTTCCTATGTAGGAAAAGCTTCCAACACAGACCACAACTTCCTATATTTTTTCTTTTCTGCTGCTGGTTATTTAAAATTAAGGAACTTCTCCTTATGTTAGACAGACTCAGGCATTAAACAAATGCTCTCTTTGAGGGTTTATATTTCTGTTGTTCATCAATAGATCATACAGCAATTACAGCTGTCCTGAAAGCAGGCTGAGGAAGTTGGGGCTGTTCAGCCTGGAGAAGAGAAGGCTGCGTGGGGACCTCATAGCAGCCTTCCAGTACCTGAAGGGGGCCTATAGGGATGCTGGAGAGGGACTCTTCGTCAGGGACTGTAGTGACAGGACAAGGGGTAATGGGTTAAAACTTAAACAGGGGAAGTTTAGATTGGATATAAGGAGGAAATTCTTTCCTGTTAGGGTGGTGAGACACTGGAATGGGTTGCCCAGGGAGGTTGTGAGTGCTCCATCCCTGGCGGTGTTCAAGGCCAGGTTGGATGAAGCCTTGTGTGGGATGGTTTAGTGTGAGGTGTCCCTGCCCATGGCAGGGGGGTTGGAACTGGATGATCTTGAGGTCCTTTCCAACCCTAACTATTCTATGATTCTAGGATTCTATGAATGATTTGGGACAGTCAGAAAATCCAAGTTAGAAACGTTTCCTCTCATTCACTTTTTAGCTATTTGGTTTGAGGCAAGTCTGTGGTGGCTTTGGAGTCAGTACATGAGGGGAATAAGGGAGGAACTTTCCATTTAAGCTCTCAGGCTCCAGGTCTCTTCAAGCTCACGGAAGAGAGAAGAATTTGCTTTCAAACAAACAGGAACCATGTGATTTTATTCTGAAAGAGCTCTCCTGCAGCCTGGGCACTTGAAAAACTGCTTGCTATCAAGTAAAGCTCCTTTTATATAATTGCCAGTTAATTATTCATCTCCACAGAATAAGCACCTGGGACTCCTTTTCATATCTTAGACCAAGAGCAGCTGGGACTATACAGACGATTGCCTAAGTGGCAATCCTAGCAATGAAAAGGGGTTTTGAAAAACACATGCTCTGCCCTCAGCCTTGGAGCTACTTATCTGCCTGGCTGCGGATCTGCCTCACCAGGCACAGTCAGGATACTACTGCGGAGTTGAGCATTTGGGCTGTCAGGGTATGTGACTTCAGTGCTCTGCTGCTCTGGTACCAAGGTGGTGGTGACAGGGAGCAGAAGGAAGGTGATTTGTGTGCTTGCTGTTTTCTATTTCTTTCCTTTAGCTCAAAGGAGTTGAAAATGGTTTTGGAAGCACAAGTCTAGTCTGAATGATATCCCAGCAGCTCAAAAGATGCTGACCAAAGACTAAGCCAAAATATAGAGAAATGTACCTAATTTCACAAGAGTAGCCTAGAGGTGAAATCCATTATTCCTATGTTTAGTCTAATTCCAATCCTTTTGAAATTAATAGCATTCTTATTGTCTGTGTTTTCCTAAAATTTCCCAGAATTTAGCCACATGAAAGACCAAAAAATAATGTTTGGGAACAGGATGTCTTGTTTTGTATGCTCAAAAAACCAGCACCTCTAATGCTGGCCAAAAAAGGCTTTATGTGGCTGGTCACCAGGGTGTTTCTGATTTGCACATAAATCTTACTTCCAGAAAGTGTTATAAATTTTTAATTACAGACAATCTGAAGCAAAGTAGCCCTGGACTACATCCAAACTTCTCCCCAGCTGGGCAAAGGGCTCTGTGCCTGGCAGTTTTTTAAACCCCTTCAGCCAACTTAACAGGATAACTCTCGAACAACCTTGACACTCTTGAGCAGAAGTAGCTATTAGTGCGAAGTTATTAATATCAGCAACAGCACCTTAAGTTGCTGAACCTCAGATGCTAGTACAGAATGTCTCCATGATTAAATAATGGCTCTTTCTGAGTCATATTGGAACATTTGCTATGAGTCAACCTGAAGAAAAACAACAACCCCTGCAAACAAAGGATGCCTTTATATGCTGTGATCCATGGCTGTGCCTTGATATGTGTTGGGCAGTACACTTCTGGAGCAAATGCTGAGCAGCTAGAGTTGCTGGAAGGTGAAGCAGCAATCATCATAAAGAGCTGGCCATATTATCCCTATGTGTGTGAAGCAAGAATCAAAGTACCTCTGCATAAGCATCTGATTTAGGATTTGTATTTGGTTTAGTGCCTTCTTATTAGAGAAAAAGGAGACCAAGTGAAGACAAAACCAGCCCAGAATTTCTAGCCTCCATCTCGGTCAATCTCTTACTAATTAGCATCTCAGACAATAATGGGTTTTTTCCTCCATTTTTTATGCAGCCAACTTCTCAGAGCTGAAACACAGGGTTTGGAAAGTCTCTTGATGCCTGTGATAATACTTCGACAGCAATGAAAGACATAACTTGGACCCTTAGTGACGAGTATCAGCATAAACCAAGATGTTCTGATGGCAGACTGGAAAAGGTCTGGGCAGGGGTCACCCAGGACTGGAACCATAGTGCCAGGATGAGGTGATCTGTCATGCTTCCAGACCAGCAGGTCTTGACTCAGGGTGCAGATGGTCAGGACTAAGGAGCCTCTAAGAGCTTTTGTGGATGATGGTGTGCCAAACAGTAGTGGCTCCTCCTGGTCAGGGTAGGCTCTGCCTGGCAGAGTGATGGCATGGACCAGTCAGCTACTTCAGATGCCTTAGGATGAAGCGTTTAGGTGTTTGCTTGTGTTTATTAACATTCGTGTGTCTAGTTTGGGGGCTTACCTCTTGTATTACTACTTGAATGAAACACTTCACTGACTGCTGCTCAATTCCATGTTCTTGGTACCTTACTGAAGTGTTTTGATCCCAACTCTGTTTAAACCCCGTGGACTTAGCAGCTTTTCCCTGCGACACTCAGGACAAAAGTATAACTGACTCAGTTGCGTAGAACAGTTTTCAAGCGCTCTGCTGAGTATCACGTCAGGGTACCGTACAGAGGGCGTGGATGTAGAGATTGGCAACAAATCCCTCCAGCACATTTGTTCAAACCCTTGCAATGCAGAATGGCCGCTGGTCTCTCTCCCATAGGCTTATTTCTTGAGTGGTCTGTCCGGGGGCCTGGCCTCCCCTGGGACCTGCACTGCAGGTAGCCCCTCAGACCTACATCAGAGCTTGTCATGCAGAACTATATTCTACAGCCCCATCACAGAATGCCA
Source organism: Lathamus discolor (assembly GCF_037157495.1). NCBI lineage: Eukaryota > Metazoa > Chordata > Aves > Psittaciformes > Psittacidae > Lathamus > Lathamus discolor. The sequence continues at coordinate 2,999,982 of NC_088892.1, read as the reverse complement.
TCCAATTGATCAGAAAGGATTTCCCATCAGTGAAGCCCTTCTGCAGCAGGGTCTGAGCTGTGGGACACCGTCAGGAGCTGAAAGGTGTCAGGGAAGCTGAGAGGGAGCTGGGCTGCTTGCTCCAGGCCCAGGCTGGGCAGGGGCCTCAAGCGTCCCTCATAGCGCATACGGAAAAGGAGGAGGACGGTAATCCAGGGAGCTGCGAGCTGGTAACAAAAAAGCAAAAACAAAAAAAAAAAAAAAAAAAAGGAGGAAGAGGTGACTGTGCTGCTGTAATCAGCAGCGGTGCAGGCTCACCTTGAGTACTGGGTGCAGTTCTAGGCCCCGCCATTTAAGAACATGAAGGTCCTTGAATGCGTCCAGAGGAGGGCAACAAAGCTGGTGACAGGGCTGGAAGGCATGGATGGCAGCTTCCTGTGAGGAGCTGCTGAGGACACTGGGTCTGTCTAGTGCAGAGAAAAGGAGGCTGAGGGGTGACCTTCTTGCTCTCGACAGCTCTTCCGAGGGAGAGGAAATGGAGAGGGAGGTGCTGACCTCTTCTCCCTGGGATCCATTTGATAGGATGTGTGGGAATAGTTCAGAGCCGCGCCCGGGGACATTGAGAAGCATTTCTTTGCCTAGAGGGTGGCCAAAAGCTGCAACAGGCTTCCCAGAGAGATGATCAAGGCCCTGTGCCCATCAGTGTTTCAGAGGCATTTGGACAACACCCTTAATAGCGTGCTTTAACTTTTGGCCAGCCCCAAAGTGGTCGAGCAGTTTGGACTTGATGATCATTGGGATGACTTTCCCTCAGTGTTATTTGGAGGGTTAGTAATGACTTCAATCATTCTGCTATCAAGCTGAACATCTGGGGTGAACTGCAATCTGCTGTTCCTTTTCGGCTGTTTGAGTAATGGATGATGTTTATTTGCTTATGAAACACAACCTGCATTAAAAGAAAACTCTCAGCCTAGAAAGTCAGGGTTTGTATTTAACCTTGCTCAGAGAATGATGCTTGTGCTCTGAAGTTATCAGCCTGGTGGGCTTTTCCAAGACATTGGTCACAAAGCACAGAACTCATCACTTGGGGCTGCAGCTGTAAGCACTGAGCATGCCTAGCGAATAGCACCAGACACTTGTGGAGAAGACAGGGCTGATGCCAACCTGTGGGGATACAGACAGCCTTGGCAGGAGCGGGGCTGAGTCCAGCTCGCAGGGGAGCTGCTCCATCACGAAGCTCCATCATAGGGCTGTAGCTTCAGCCAAGACCTCAGCCCTGTCCCTGTTACCCCAGTGCCAGCCCAGCCCCAGCCCCAGTACTCAGAACAGAGCTGCTACTTCCAGCACTGGCCAGGGATCATTGGGGGCCCACATCTGTGTTGGCAACACGAGTGGAGGGAATACCACAGAAATGAAATGCTGACGTGGACATTGTCAGTTCTCCTGTTTTTTAAAGCATGAAATGACAAACACTTCATTGTAAGCAACAAATTAATACTATCCGGGTTTATCTGGCATGGGCACCTTCCCTTTCTACACCTGCCTTCCTGCAGCTGAGCTACATTCTCATCAACACGACTGTGCCTGGTAATACACACTTGCCAGCAAATATCTTACACTTGCCTGTATGAGATGTCTTATCTCTGCCTGCCTTGCTTTTTATTTAAATATTGTAGAAGATACACAATATATGTAGGAAGGAGATAAAGCAGGAGCTTGTCAGACTGTGGCGTATATCGTAAGGTTTACACTTCACCTAAGCAATGGGTTTGCTTCTCAATTGATCTTTGTCAAGATACAGTCACCCATCATGACATGGGAATCAGTGCTTCAGTTTCACACAGTGCAGCAACAAATGCAAGTCCGGAAGTTCAGCAATCTCCCTTATCTGTACTCTGACATGGCTACCTGGAGCAAGGAATAAGGGATAAAATAGTTTTTCTAGAGCATGTTCTTCAATGTTTTAGTTACTACAATGCTAAATTTTATTCTGTTTCTTGACAACTAGAAACAAAACATATGTTTGTAAACTGATGGAGTGTTTTGACTAGCTGAAAAACTCTGTAAGTTCTTCTCTCTTAAAATGTGATCTTCCTTAAATAGCATCAATCTACTACTCTTAATAACTGTTAAGGACTCAGTTGCCACCCCCCCCCCCCCCCGCACTAGACCTAGAAGAATCCACAGGGGCAGGTCAAATACCAAGCTATGATAGTATGTGAGGAATCTGTCTTTCCCAAGCCATTCACTGGTGTCTCATCACTTTGGAGGAATTTTTACTTCATATTTTGAAGGAGAATCTTTGGCTTTCTCCACACATGGCTTTTTAGCTGCCACAGCCAACTGACTCTTGCTGTAATATACAAGGGCATGCTAGTGAGGAGCTTACTCAGCAGTAATGAAACAAATTATTTCTGTGTCTTCATAGTGTTTTAGCATCAAACCGCCAAATGCAACAGTAGATGACCTACTGAAAATAATCTTTTTTATCACAAGGCAAACAGGAATCTCCCAGAAGTCCAGCTGAGCTCCATCACTCATGGGATTGTGCCTTGTGGTAGGGAGTTTGTTGTGCTGGGCAGCCCAGTACAATGAACCCAGTTAACATTTGTTGCCTTTCCATTCCACAGGGTGAACTTTATTTTTCATTACCTTAAGACAAAGCATACAGGAATCCTCTGACTCTTCTCTACTCAGGTTAGTAATCTATGTACCTTTAGCCTACAGAGAGCCAGGCTTGCAGTCTAAGGATAGACCCCAGAAAGGTGCAGAACATAGGCAAACCCTCAGGTGGGGCTCATCAGACTTTAAAATTCTCATTTCCACCTCTCCTGAACTGTTCACCCAGCTGTATATCAAAGCACAACCTTCTGAGTGAGCTTTCAATCATCATTTTGCGTAGAGCATTCAGGTCCATCACCAGTTTCATAGGAGGTGCATTCGTGCTGGTTTGTGTAAGTAAAACGTGTTCAGGTAGGCTTTAGCCTTAGGGCGGTTTTTCTGTAAGGAACAGAAAAATCCAGCTCCATGGTTACCTTGTTGGTAGCAAGTATTCTGTACACTTACAGTCTTACCATTAAGCAGCACGAGCTCTCAGCCGCTGCCGGACCCTGAAATCTGTGTAGCGCTCGCTAGAACGTGTGCTCTGCAATCACAGCACACCTGGAAATGGCATGGGCTGAGCAGGGAGGAGAGACCCTCAGAAACAATTGCTTTTTGAACTTTTTAAAGACTTCCTAACAGCAAAGATAGCTCATAGCTTGTTGCACAGCTCTGAGCAAAAGGAATTATTTTTGATGTGCTCATTTGCAGTCACCCATGGGCTGAAATTGCTGAGAACAAGCTGCAGGTTTTCAGATTTCTCTGAACATTTATAAATGACACTAGTTTCTATATGAGGTGAAAGTAATCTAAAAGCAACTGCTAGAATAAATAGGTATGGCTTACAGGTGAGCCAATGAACTCTCGCTATGTTTGCAAAGCCATCAGGAACATGTGAGGAAAATGCCCAATTATCCACATTATACTGTGGGACAGAGATAAAAAAATGTGCGAGTGAACGAACCTGGGGCTTCATAAATCCAATCTACATTTCAAACTTTCAATTTAAGTGACACCTATATAAGGTCTGAGAGCTTAGCTATCAAAAGGCAACAAATTGTCTCCTTTTCAGACACAGGGGAGAATCACTATCAGCAATTGCTTCAGAGCTATTAGAGGAGTTAGTCCTGTAAGCAGAAAGTGGTTCTTTTTTACAGAATTCACTTGATCCCTCAAGAGCTGGCAGATATTCATGGCATAAGCTACCAACCCTGGTTTCACTGAACATGTGCTTTAATAATTTACCGGACACCACAAGAGCACACATGCGTGCCCCATTCCACCAAAATCATATCTGCTTGGCTGAGTCCCAACTCTCTCAATTATATGAAGATGGCCAGTTATGAAGAGACACCTAATGCACAATTAAGATGAGTCTCATTTCCCCCCAATGAACAATATACACTTCCCAAGCATTTACAGGATCCAGATGTTGCATTGTTATGGCACACGCTTTTAAAACAAATATGCTATTTTTCTAAGATTCACAATTTAGAGAGAAGACTCAATAAAGCTTGACATTATAAAAGACTCAAAGAACCAGTTCAACAGGGGGGTGTAGAGCATCAGGAGACCCTGAGAGAGATAGTCAGTGAGACAGATCCTGGTAGGTATATATAGGGAAGAAACCCATAAAGCAGCCACTGTTATGAAGCACTACTGAGGCAGTGAGGTTATAGAGAATCAGTTAAAGCAGTAGAAGGCAGCCTAAACCAAAAGGATTAATAGGAAAGACATAATGGACCATGCCTGTGTAACTAAAGAGCTGACAGAGACCCCCAATCAACTGAAGCGGTTGTATGGCTACACAGGTATTTGATGGATACTGAATTATTGTTTGCAAGACTGATTGAAAATAGGCAAAATCTGAGGTGTCTGATTTTTATCTGTGCAAATTAAAATGAGAAAAATTGTAAATCTTGGTTCCCTTTCACCTATTAAAAATCCACAAATTATTTCTATCAGCAATGCTGCTGTTCCCCTGGGTAAGAATGGAATTGCTGAGTGTAACACAGTGTGAAATGCCACCACCACCTATTTTTATTTAAATTATTAGAAAATAAAGCTAGCAGCAATTTATTCCTGAAGCTTTGTACAAGCACTCAAGATGCCCACTGCTTCTTTATAGCCCCTCAGTTTATAGCACATAGGCATTAACCACCATTTTAACTAAACTTTTGCATTACTGTGGCTGAACCACAATGCCTCCACTCCTGTTGTGAGCTTTGTAACTAGTCTTGAGGCTTTTAATACGATTGAACACAATGACTTCCCTTGACAGTGATTTATCTGAGCTTCTCAAAGAGGTAAAAAGATATGCCCTCATCTCACATCCTGTACCACCACTGACAGTGATTGGGTGCTATGATGGATGATCAGCCTTTTGGGAATTTGCTGGCTAGTGAAACACTGTAATCAGTTTTATCAAACTTTTATACATCTTCGCCCAAGGGAAATCACAGAACTCAGCCATGACACCAGCAGCAGATTTCCCAGAAGGTTCCTTACAAAGCAACAGTAAAATTTCGTATTTACTACATCTGCAATTTGCAGTTTCACAGTGAATCCTCCAGCCTGCAGATCCCACCCATTCTAGGAAGAGAACAGCACCCAGGAGGAAGTCACTTCCAAGTTATGCATTTGAATATTAAGAAAGGCATGAAAGTCATGACTACAATACCCAGAGGTGGTTCATCACACACTGGGCTTCTCAGGCTGGCAATTAGCAATGCCAAGGGATCCTGGTTCATTCTTACAGCCTAATTCACAAAATGTCTCCAAACTGAGGACTTCTAAAGGCTGCAGAGAGAAAACAGAGCCACGAGCCGTTCTGATACGGGACTTGCAGCCAAATCTTCAGAGTGTGGATGGGCAGCGAGGCAGTGGAAGGAGCAGGAACTTATGAGGAAAGGGTAGCCACTGTGCTCCGGATGAGCTTTGCTTCAACATGGTTTTTGGCACTTTCCAGAAGGCTTCCTTGGGGTTGTGCCAATAGCTGCAAACAGCACAAAGCCAAGTTGGTGTAGGCTCTAGTCCTAGCCTAACCAGCTTTGACCTTAAGCAAGTCAGGCATTTGTTCCTTAAGTAATTTTCAGGTATGAAGAGAGACAACTGTGTTTCTCCTGCCTTACGGTTTATTTAGATAGCTAATACTTTTAATAATAGATATACTTACTTTCCAAGTTTCAGAGGACAGGAAAGATTACATAAAGCTCCTGAAATGTAAGAAGAATAAGGGGGAAGAATTTGTGTCAAGACTTTATTAATATCTTTTTTAATAGTTTCAGTCATATCTTGTAAAATCAAATGAAACATTCCAGTAGCATCAAAACATCTTTGTAAACCAAAAGGATAATTTCCATTTTCCATTGTGAACACTTTTTTTAAGAGAAATCATAGTTTTGACATAAAGCTCCTCTGGGTTTTTAGAAATCAGAGCTGGAATGCCTGCTTCAGTTCTGTTGAAGAAACTCCCGTCAGTCAGGAAATGTGTGCTGGGTTTGTTTTTTTTTCTTTTTTTTTTTTTTTTTTTGGTGAAACAAAAGATTACAGCTTAAAAGCATGACATGCCTTTAGAAATGGAACAAGGTCTCAGCTGCTTAGCATTACACAGAGTTGCATGTGTAAGCGCATAGCAAGACCTCTGTGCAGGACGGGAGATTTGCCACAGAGCTGGCAAAGGATGACAAGGACCCTCCTGTGTCCTCTATAACTGTTTTACAAGATGTTGGGCCCGTGCAAAACCATGCATGCGTCCATAAGCATCTGTATGCACATTTATAGGCCTGATGTTGAACACGTAGACCAAAGTGCAGATTAAATAATAGCACTCTCCCCAAGAAGAATTTCTTTTGCACTGAAAAAAGGAAGCAGAAAGGAAGCTTTCTAGGGTCACATGCCACTTGTAGCTTACTGAATTGTATACTTACAAAGTATTGATGAAAGAAGGGTTTTTTTCAGCTCAATACACCACTAATGAGCTCACCTGGATAAGCTGAAACACTACAGTGCTTTCCATTAAATGCAATCCAGCTAACAATCCACCTGTTTTAAATCCACACTGCTGCTATAGTTTGAGGGCTTTTTGGATGTTTAACAAATTGAGAGTCTGTAAATTGGACTAAGCACAATCCTTCATACTGCCTTGTTCAAAGGTTAGGTTTTGAAAAGCCCGCCGGAATCTAAATGTAAATCACTCAGCCCACTCCCTCCATCTCTGGTGATAGCCAAGACCTGAAAAATTACTAGTAAACACCAAACCTGGAGAGATTGAAGCTACAAGTGGGTGCTCACACCAGTGGAGTCTGCTGCAGGTTATGTTTGGCTTAGGTACTTGCACTGACAAGTGGAGAAGGAACCTCCCTCCTGCACCACAGCCAATGTGCTTTTCGACAGGGCCTTCTACAACAGGAGCCCATGGGCAGCAGGAATGGACCATGCTCTCTTGGCATCCAAGCTTTTTCTGCCTGTTTGTTTCTCACATAGCAAATCAGCCTGCCTGAAAGCAGATGGCTGTTCTTTACTTATTTCTACAGCGAAAGCTTTCATTTGAAGAAAGTAACCCCTAAATATGAAAAATAGAATATTATTAGTAGGAAGGTCTTACAGGCAGAGTTTTTTGTAAGCTCCTTACAGTGACAGATTCAAAACCGCACACTCCATCAACATCCTCTGTACACAAAGATATGATGTAATTTCTTTGTTCTTATTGGTGACAAAGAGAACTTTTCTCTCCTGCACCCATCAAACACACTGCCAGCAACAGCAGCACTTTTGCCTGTACCTTCTCCCAGTAGACTGAGTTACTCTCTTACTCTTCCTCTGGGGCTCACTGGGAGTAGGTACGTGGTTTCTCTCCCATCCTTCCTGTGGTTTGAGAAACCTGTCCCGGGACCATGAAAGGATATGGTTTTAAAGAACACCTCCTGAGTAATAGATTTACTTTCCCCGAAATAGGAGCAAATTAACAAACAAACTGATTTCCAAGGCAGGCTGTCTTTGAATTTGAACACCACAAATGCTAATTCCCAGTAATAGCTGTTTCATCAATCACATGCCCAGTCCTGCTGTTCTCACATCACCAGAACAGTCTGTGACTAAATTAACCAATTCTTTGAGGCTAATGCTTTGGCAAATCTGGTACCTTGTGTATGCACATTGTCTCATTCTTGTTTCATACAGGACTCAGTTGGAGGCCAGCTTTTACTTCTACTCAGATCCATCCTTCAGTTGTGATTTTGCAGATCACCCTGTTTTGGCAGCCACTGTGCTTGAATTCCTTTCCCCAGGCAGCACATAGCTCCAGACTTAACAATCACTCCTATAATTTGCTGTGCCAACAGAATTATAAGCACTGTAAACAGTCCACATAGCAATTATATATTACAAAACAAGCTGCATATTAAGCCTCACATTTGATTCAGAATCAAAGACGACATTACATCTGAAAGAAAAGACATTCAAATTCTTTCACTGACAATTACCAGTGTTAGTCTTCATGGTGTGCTTCATGTTAATTTGACATTTGACATTTAACTTTTGTGTTTAGAGAAAAAAAATAAAGGCAGCATTTTATCCTTCCATGTGCACATTCAAAAGGCAGCCTGCTTTTAACCGGCACCTCTCTCACATCCATAGTATGAGACTATAAAGGACTGTCAGCTGAACATTGGCCTGGCACTGACATGGAGTACGGACACGATTGTCTGCCTGCTAGAGTAATGTAGTGGTGATTATGCCCATCACTGAGCAAGATGACAGCACTAATAAAGGGATTTTCATCTCAAACGGCCAGCTGCTGCCATGCTAATAAGTAATACAGCTTTGCAGTCACCTAGACAGCCTGGAAGAGTGTGGGTAACCTGAAAGATGTGAGTGACCATCTAGGCAAACTTCTGAAAAGTTTATCACATCTAACCAGGGCTTAGGAAGGGAAATATTAGAACTGCAGACAAAAAGCACTAGTTAAAGTGAATACAATAGGAAAAACTAGCTGCTTCATACATTTGTCCCATACAAAACCCGAGATACCAGCTCTTCCATGAAGATAAACTTGTTCTGGACTCATAGCGGCAGTGCGTATTGAAGTGCAGTGTGGTTTTTGTGGAATGTTTTTATTTAGGTTGCCTACAGCAAGTTATCTAAGAGTATGTATACATGTGTTTGTCCTTCTGTTCTTTTGAGCTGAACCATGCTAATGATTACATGAGCACTTCTCATCCTTTTCAATGTGTATTGTTGCAAAACCACCGATCTTGAACCACTACAGAACAGCCTTTTACCTTAGTTTATTTTGCACTCACATGATCTACTGCCTCAGCTCAGCGTGGGAGCTCTTGCCATCCCAGTGTTTCCCTGTGCAGCAGCAGTGTCAAGACCCTGATCCTGCCCCCCATGCTGTCTTCTTAAGACGGTAAGTCCTTGGTAGCCATACATGCATTGGAGATAAGCACAAACAAGACACTGTAGGATGCTCAGACAGAAGGCTTGCTGCCTTCATTTTTTCATGGTCTCCAGCTCAGAGTCACCAGGCCCATGAAACATCTTTCTTCCACCTCCTCCTCTCCCCACCAGCTGGGAGAAACAACTTCTGACTAGCAGCAGTTGTGAAACTGCCAATAAACTGTTGTCAGTTTGTTGCAACAGAAAGTTTTAGCAAAATCATCTGTTTTGTGCAAAGCTTTCCTCAGAGTTTTCTCAGCCTGGGGTGGAATCGCATAGAGGACAAAGTCCTCTCCTACAACAGCCACTCACTGAGGCCTCCTTAGGGTGTGTGCTCAAGAGCATCAGTTAGTACTGCTGGAGAAAAGACCTCCACCACTGATACTCCACTTGGCCCAAAAGAAAACCACTACACTGGAGGACCTTTGGCAGCCTGCTGTGCAAATTCAGACATACAACCCAGTCCCTGCTCTGCCCTGCTTCAGAGCCAGAGCTAAAACCCAAGCCTGCTATCATCCAGCTTAGTGCCCTGGCTACTGGCTGAAGAACTGGAGGGTGACTTCCTCTCTCTTTCCACTTTCTCGAAGAAAGTAAATACATTTACAGTAACTCTGTCTCAGTTTAGGCCGAGAACATTTTTTGGGGAAATTAAGAACCAAGCAGGAAGCTTACCTTTAATGACATATCTTCTAAAATTCACTGAGGACTGGTGGGCTTGTAAACCTCTGGTTTGAAACTGCCTCTGAATAAGGGTTCACAATCAGCAAAGAGTACTGAGGTTCAGAGCATTCAAAAGTTCCCCAGCTCCTAACCAGGCTTAATGAAGTGTAATGAAAGAAAATTAATGAGATTTGTCCCCATTGTGAAAGGAAAGAGCAGCTGGAAATACATAGGGACCCGATATGAATTGAGCATGATTAAGATGTTGTAACTATTGTTCTGATTAAAATGGTGCTGTTATACCTAAATAACCTACAGCAGTCCCTTGTCATTACCACCATTTAGCTGGCTCTGCTTTAATCGCCCCTGAAAGCCACCCAGAAAGGATTTCTTTTACACCCTTTCCAGTTTAAAAGTAGGGACAGAAATATGTAATCACTAACCTGCATCCATTTAGATAATGGGGATTCAGTGGGTGAGCCAGGAAGATAGATATTTTATATGGAACTGCTTGGTACTTGACATGCAGGGTGATGCAACTGATATACATGGGCATGGCTGCCACTGGACTATGGCTACCACAGCCTGTGGGGTGGGCTACAGAGCTCTGGGGTTAGTCACAGGCTACACCACTGACTCCTACAGCTTGGTCCTGACACCAACTCAAAGGGGAACCTAGGACCAGAGGGGTGGCACTGTGTCCCCATCCCTTCCTGGCTCCAAGCTGAGTCCCCCAGCATCCAGCTTCTCTCCCCTGGGGACTCTCATTAACCAAAGAGAGTGCAGTAGACAGCAATCCTCTAATTCTGTAATTCTTCTCTATGAAGATTTATTTACCAGGACAGTCCTCTCCACGCATGATTTTGTGCTATCTAAAAGGCAAGGGTCCCATTAGTACAACACCTTATTGTGGCAAACATCCCCTTATCTAAGGCCATGCTACCTCACAATCCACAGACTGCAGCTTATTTGCTCCATGCTGCTAAATTCCATCAGCACTTCAGCTTTCTCCATATTTACTGTTGCCACATTTGCCTGAACAAACCTATCATTGCACCACAGTGGGAGAAGCACTCCCTGACTTCTTCTGTGCCAAGTATAAGCTCCAGCTCACACAGGACTGAGTCTTTGGCTTGGCTCACAGCAGGAACACAGCATTGACTCAATTCTGGAGATATCATCACCAAAATCATTTGAAAGAGAGCAAACCACATCACAGAACACCACACTATCCCTGACTGTTGCACAAGAAGCTGCACCAGTGCACAGACTGACAGAACTGCAGTGCAGGGAAGTCACCAGGATGCTCTGCAGTACTTGGGAAAGCTGCATCTCCCAGGACAAAACACAGGATGTCCAGTATCAAAGCACATTGCCTGGGGTGCTGAGAGCAGAAGAATGTGTCATAGTAAAGCTACTGTAATATCCTTATGGACTTTTCTGACACTGTGAAATATACTGTCCTAAATTTGTATCTGTCCAATTATTCAAAACACAGCAATCCAAATCTAAATTAACACTTTTTTCTTCTGTATTAATTTATTAACAAAAAAAAAAATCACCTTCCTCCTTCAGATTAATTACTTCAAAGGCTCACATTTTCTCAGGAGACAATTCCCAACTGAGCTCTGGCAACAGAGCGAGACTGGAATCTGGCCTAAGCTAGTCTGTTGAGAAAGACCAAAGTGAGTTGCTCTGGAGAGAACAGAATAGTTGACTGTCTCCTCTCTTTCTTGAGGAAAAGCAGTATTTTAGATTTTACTCTTGTTACTTGTCTTCTGTCAGTTCAAAGGGTCCCCATATCTCTCCTGGATGGACTTTTTCTTTACAGTGCTGAGGAGAATACATGAAGAGGTCAGGGCTTCAGCTTTCCTTCCTCAGCTTCTAGAAGAACAGTGTACAATCAAAATGATGACCTAAAAAATCTTCGCTGTGTACAACAGTCCAGCCTCTGCTCCAAGCAGAGAGCCCAAAGTTTATATGGCTGTTACAGCCCTGAATTCTTTTTAGACATGAGCTTGAATCCATCATCCAGGATGGACCTCCGATTGCGTCTTAACTTCTTTTGTCTCTCCAGATAGATGACCACTCCAAGGAGAAGGCAGACAAGCAGGAAAAGCACCATTCCTACTATGGCTAGAGTGATGACTGTGGCCTCTATCTGCCCTTGAGCCAACTTAGATCCAAAAAGCATTATCTTCTGGGACTCATCCTTATCCTCAAGTGGCAGCTCTGAGTGATAGACAAAAAGATAGTTCCAATGAGAGCTCAGAAAACCACCACTGAAAGGTTCCAAGAAATACAGAAAAGGAGTAAAAGACCCAGTGCAATGAAAGCAAGTCAAAGGAGACCTGATCACCATTCATCTAACAGACCCTCATCCCTAAGGTCACATAAATTTGAGAACAAAGGGTTCTTTCCCTAATCCACTACATCCCAGGACCTCACTGTCTCTCAGAGCTGTTCAAGCCAATCAGCTAACTATTGCTCTCCCACTCACAAGAGAAATGACCCAGGTTGTGTGGGGAGTCAGTGGCTGGGTTAAGAACAGAAGAATGGAGAAGAGAACATTTGTCCAGAGCAGAGCTGCTCCAAGTTCCCCACCCTGCTCCAAGCTTCCCATGCACATGGCTGTTGTCCTAATCACCATTATTCTGAGTGCATGTGTTCAGTCATTTCAGTGGTGAGCCACTTGAGATCCTGAGCTCTCTTATGCTTCCACATAGAGGCAGCAGCCACTTTTTTGAGAAAAGTGGTTATTTGCAGAGGCAACAACTGGTGATCAAGCATTTTCACCTCATGAGTATACACAGGCTGGTGCTTGAGCATGGTGTAAAAAATTATTCATATTGTCACTACTGCTCTGACGTTTCCTACTTTTTACACCCATTGAGTTGTGGAGAAAGATCTAAAATCAGGGAAATAAGTAACCACCATAAACTATTCAGACTTTTACCCCCAGAAAACTTTAAAGGGACCTTGTCTATTACTCTTCCCTGGTGCTGCTCAACCAAATGTCTTTGCGCATCTGCTCTTTAAAATACCTGAAAGAGCCAGGGCATGTGCTTAGGCTCTTTTGTTGGGGGAAGAACAGACCAGGAAGCAGATGTGCTTGTTTGCATGCTGACTCAGTCCCTTGAGCTAGTGATGATCAATGTGATAATTCTCTAAACCAGTCACTGACAGCCCAAAAAGGGAGGACAACTAATCTAAGGTGTCCCTCGGGGTGTGATGGAAAGGGATAAGAAAAATCACTTCCTTTGCAACATCCTCCTCCAAAGTCCTTTGAATCTCTGCCAGTTTCTAAGCCTACACTCTGCTTTGAAGATGAATCAATATACAGCAAGTACAACAGGATGTGAAGCCACTAAACTTTTTCATCCAACATGGTCAAAAAAGCCTAACAAGTACAACATCCTTATTTATTATCATCAGAGCACAGACATTTGGAAAACAGATAAACTAACCTGGAACCTTCCCTCTTATCCACCAGTAGCCCAACCTCAGACTAAAATGCTGGCAAGTCTCAGAGAAGAGGCTATAAGTGATGTTTGTGCTCCTCCCTTCTTTTTGCACAGATCTAAATCTCTGTACTGATTAGAGATGTCCCTTTCTCTTCCACTTCACACACACAGAGTATTCAGCAGTGCAACATACACCATACCTGCACTGTAGTTTACAGCTTCAAGCTCTGGCTCTGAAAGGAAACAAAAGAGGGTAAAAAAGTGTTGGGCTGAACAGGTAGAGGGTCATGAACATGGCATACTTGGCAAGGATCAGGTCCACAAGCACCATGATTTTCCAGAGCTTGCAGGTTTTGTTGTTTTGGGGGTTTCGGGGTTGGTTTTCTGGTTGGGTTTGGTTTGGAGTTTTTTTTGTTTAGTTTTTTTTTTTTTTTAATCAATGTTTCCCTTCTTCACATCACACCAGGAGTGTTTTTGTATTACCTGCTCCAAAAGCAGACCCATTCCCACCACACAACCCTTTACAGCCTTTGAGAGAAAGTTTCTTGTTTTCAGCTGAGCTAGAGTTAACTTTATTCCTAGTAGCTGGTGCAATGCTGTGTTTTGGCTGATAACACACCAATGTTTTACACTGTTGCTCAGTAGCACTTAACCCTGATCATGGACTTTTCAGTCTCATGCTCTGCCAGTGAGATGGGGTCCAAGAAGCCGGGAGGGGCAAGAGACAGGACCCCTGACCCAAACTAGCCAAAGGGGTATTCAGTACCACAGCACATCATGCCCAGAATATCAGCTGGGGGGAGTTACTTGGAAAGGACCTATTGCAGCTGAGGTCAGGCTGGATATTGGTCAACAACTGTATTGTGCATCATTTGCATTTATTTGTTGGTTTTTTTCCCCCCATACCCTTTTAGTTTTTATTATCTCCCCCTGCTATTTCCTTTATTCTAAGTATTACATATACTCGGAGTATTGCCCACAATTCTGGTGTCCTCAACATAAAAAGTACACGAACTGTTGGAACAAGTCCAGAGAAGGGCCCTGAGGATGATCAGGGGACGGGAGCACCTCCTGTATGAAGACAGGCTGAGAAAGTTGGGGCTGTTCAGCCTGGAGAAGAGAAGGCTGCGTGGAGACCTCAGAGCAGCCTTCCAGTATCTGAAAGACACCTATAAGGATGCTGGGGAGGGACTCTTCATTAGGGACTGTAGTGATAAGACAAGGGGTAACAGGTTAAAACTTAAACAGGGGAGGGCAAACCACAAGTAGCTGCATGGTTCTGAGCTATCAGCTAGGCTTAAACCACAACAGAAAAGCACAAAGTCTCTGAGCACTTGATGGACTAGCAGGGTTGCTCACTCACCCCCAGCAGGAACGGGGAGGGAATTTGAAGGGCAAAAGCAAGGGGGGGAAAGAAAGGAAAAAAAACTAAAACACCCCCAACTTGTGGGTTGCCTCTTGCCCACCCTACCTTTGGAGTAAAAAACATGAGAAGACCTTGACCACTGGTGTGTGTAAGCACAGTTCAGCAATAGCAAAGCCATGGGTGTGTTACCAGCTCTGTTTTGGTAACAAATCTAAAACACAGCACCATCTGGGCTGCTATGAAGAAAATTAACTGTCACAGCCAAACCCAGTACAGAGCTACTCACCTTTAGGCACCTCCCAGTGTTTCCTGGTGAAATGAAAAGCATTAGGATGTGCATTTAGATTACAGGTAATATTCTCAGTAAGAGCAATTACTGGCTGATAGCTGAACATTGCTTCTCAGACACAAGCTAACATAAAGCTTGTAAGAATAATGTAAGCATTGTAAACCCCAGAAACTCATTTGCTGTTAATTCCAGCTGCAGGTATTACCATATTCAAAAGGAACATCTGAAATTGCTAGTACTTAAGTAATTACCTGTTCAATTAACTGGCTGGTTATGGCATGTAAAAGAATTGTAAGTGTGATACAAACAGAATTTAACAGCAGGAGTAGAAAGTGCTGTTAGATGTTTTACAATAACAAGGGTAGCTCTCTACCTGATCTAGGCAAGACAGTGAAGAGTATCTCCATCCCAGCATGAATGTGATCAGACACATGACAGTGGAGCAGCCACGTCCCAGGGTTCCCAACTAACATCTCCACCATTTCAAAGGTTCCAGGAAACAGATCTACAACATCTGCTCTGTAGCTTTTGCCATTCTGTCAAAGGGAAGGGAGGCTGTTAGTGTGCAGTGCCCTGTGCTTCTTTTACAGAAAGAAAATTCTATTTGTGTTGCTGGAGAGCACTTCAGTGCTACTACAGCTTTTAAAAGCTCAGAAAAAGATTTCAAAGATTAACTCCTGGCTGTAGCTGGGAAAGCAAACAACCTAAAGGTTAGACATATCAGCACAATACAAAGGCTCAGCAAGTCAGATTTGGATGTGTAAAATCACATCCCTTTCCTAGATGGGTGAAGTTTCTGCAAGGTCATGCAAGTTCTAGTCCATAGTCACACACAGGTGACTATACCAATGGTCAGTTTCTGCTTTATCATGAGGGGATATTCTTACCTTGTATATGAAGGTCTCGGCATGAAAATGGACTGTGTGGACATCAATCTCCTGACCCATTCCCAGCAAGTACCAGTTCACCCACTCACCCTGAAACATGGTCAGCCCAGGCAAGTTTGCGTAGAGCCTCCCATTGATTGCTGTGCAAAAAACAACAGAGAAACAGTAGAAAAGGCTGTTATTGAAATGGTAGCAATGTTGAACCATTTCAGAGGAAGAACATGCACTGGAAGCTAGATGCTACAAAGCTCATACAGCAACCAGCACATCAATAGTGCCTTCCATATGACAATCCCCCCAGAAGTTTGGCAGCTCAGCTCAAATCTCAAAAACTACCTCTGCTGAAAACTGCAGAGGTGGTTACTTCTAAAAGTCAAAACGCAAAAATTGACTTTTTAGCCCAATGATCAGGAAATATGTATATATCTATATACACATAAATCTCTGAACAACTTACTTGAACAATGAAAATGGGTAAATCCTGCCAAAAGGCAACCCTGTCATTCTGTGTCTCATGCTGGCTGCACACGTTACATGCTGATCACTTGTAAAATCACTACATGGCAGGACTTTGTATCAGAATTAGCACAGCCAGAAGGAATACTGCTTTGACTGTAAATGCAGGAGAGGGACTGAAACTGTGAGCTGAATGCAATGTCAACTTTCATGCACAGATGACAGAGGGAATAAGACTTGGACACAATCCAAGGGCAGGAATACCCATGTTTTACACCCAGATCTGCCACTGTCACTTTGTATAGATCAAAAAAAGCATCAAACTTCAGTGTGTTGGTTTTGCTAGCCATAATATTGGTTTAACAATAACAACTTCATGGACGTGTTTATTTAGAGATTTTTTATATCAGCCAGTCATAATGACAGTACACATAAGGAGATAAGAATAGCAAAGAATTATTAACTGCCAGGAAGCTTGTTTTGCTGAGAATACTTTACAGATAGAATACAGAGAGAAGCTAACATAAATATGTCAACATAGAAAAAGGTGTTCATCCTACTATGGTAGAAATATAGTTTTCCATTTTTGGGTAATCACCTAAAACAACGGAGTCGTGTATTGCAGCCACATAGGTTGGTCAATCTGAAATCTAATATACTCTAATGGCCCTGAGACAAACCAAATTAAATTAGTCTGACAAGTTAATTTCAAATTTGATTTTATTTCCTATCCCAAGTTAGACACACCAGATATTAACCTCTCTGGCTCATATCTTGCTACTCCTTTTGACAGGGACAGCCATAATAGACAGCCTTCATTGTAGATCAAATCTTTGTGCTGTGTATGTGCTGCAATATTGAGAACATACAGCTTAATTCTGTGCAATGCAAAATCATGAGGGCATTCACTAGGAGTCAAGCTCTTGGGTTTTGGGTGGCCGACCACTTAGAGGTCACAGAATCAACCTGAACTTTCTGTAGATAGTAATGGGTGTTCAATGGGTGTCTACCAGGCATTACCATGCATTTTGTTGCTTTCCACAAATTTGTCATCCAGCAGGTTGATCTCCTTGTGATTTCCCTTACTGTAATGTTCCACATTCTCCTCCAAGTACCAGGACTGATTTTCATCAAAAACCAGGAACAGTAGAGCAAACTCCCTCTTTACATCCTTCCTGATCCCATCAGATCGCAGTGCCCCTCTCCGGCAGATCTTCAGGGGTCCAATCAGACCACTGTACATATCCTAATCACAGTGAAGGAGAAAAAAAGAAACTCATACAACTCTGAGGCAAAGATCTTCTCACCTTCTCTCTTATACACACTTTTCTTTGACTTTCAGCAACAGTATTTTCTGTTCCCTGTACCACTGCACTGAAAACAAACAGTGCTACTGTGTAAGTACTCACATTAGAACATCAGCTACCACAGCACAAAACCAGAGACTAAACATGTTCTTTTAAATGCGAATCCAAAAGTCAAATAAGAATGGTAACAAAATATTCTGACTGCAAAAACTGCAACTTGAGATAAAGGGGCAGTAAATCTCTGGGTTGAATGTTACGGCTTATTCACAGATCCTCCCTGTGAAATCAGTGCTATAATTGATCCTAGCAATGCTCAAATCTTCCTGCTTTATCCATGGGGCCTAATTTTGGAGAATTTCTGCGTTTACAGGCTAGCACTTTGGCTCTCAAATAAAAGCCATGACTGACTGGAAGATGCTCTCATATCCTACAAATCACTGAAGGAAGGTTACTGTCAAGGAGACAATGGACTTGTTTCGTGAAGGTTTTCTCTCCCAGGAGAATGCTGGAGATGTCACAAGGTTGTTGTTCTACCTCTTGGCTGGGCCAATCTCTAAATTATATCCATCTCCCATTGTGTAATACTAGAAAGGGTGAAAAACATGTCTAGTTGGGCCTTTCTGGTTCTACTGTCTACTTTACCTTTACTGGGTCCACCACGGAATAGTAGATCCAAGGAACACAAGCTGAGTCACTTGGCCCCGGACCAGATCTCTCAGGAACTTCCCATCGGTATGTAACAATGTCACCTGAGTGAGAGAAGAACCATTAACACCAGTGATACACTCACTCACCAGTTTGCTGAGCGTCATGCAGAACACCACAGAAAAAGTGCAATTTCAATTCTGATTTTGTTGGACACAATCTTTCTTCCCTAAAATACTGTGAAGCAGGATAGCAGTTCTGCTCTCACAAGCAATGCAGAGGGGCCACAGGATGAACACACTATCTGGTATCAGCACAGCTCTATTTTATCTGCCAGTTTTGAGGATGGAGCTGATCGAAGAAATTACATTTCTCTTCAGTACAGATTGAGCTTGAGATGACTTTTCATCTCTGAAGTATATTTATAATGCTCAAATTAATTTTTAAGATTACTATTTTGCATATTAACAATATGTTTCAGAAAGACAAGGCCTCACTGAAAATTTTTTTATTGCTTAGACACTCTGCACAAGTTGAAGGAGACAAAAATCTACACAAATTGGCATCTGGACTATGAAAAAAATCGGTGATTTCACTCGGCATCCTGACAAGCAATTTTGCATTTTGCCTATTTCATATTACTGTGCACATCACAAAGTATAGGTCCCAAAGAAGGGCAAGCTTCCCTCATCACGGGCAGTTAGCCCAGAGCTACCAAGGACTGAGCTATGAATTGTCATCACCCTTCTTCCTAGAGACACTCCACACAGTGTGGGGGGTAAGGCTGCACACAGAAAGGTTTGTGCTACAAACATCCTAGGTATCAGAGCAGAATATGAACTCCCAGGGCTGCTATTTCCACGCAGATGGTATCACTAAATCTAGATGAACTTGAAAGACCACTTACTGTTCAGTTCCAGTTCTCTACCATAAGAGAACAAGTACATCTAAGCCTGCCTAAGGAAACCAGCCTAGCCATAGGCTAAATTAGCTTTGTTAAACCATACAGGAATATGACTAGAGACCAGTGACTTACCAGGGTTTGCTACTTGTGGCTGTCCCATCTCTCTTTCCAGAACCCCATGTGCATGAATGGAGTAGGGTCGTGTGGCATTGTTCTTAAACACGATGTTGAGAATATCTCCCACTTCTGCCCACAGAAAAGGACCTTGAGATAGGAAGAGTGTACTCTTGAGACTAGCAAAAACTGTCAACATATCTCTTGAGAATATTCCCATATCTCAAGATGTATAATTTATTTATTTGTTAATATATTTATGACATTCCCCTCCCTCTTCTCTACCTCCCAAAAACAGAATTGGAAGTTGGTCTCAATTCAAGTCTTAAAAAAAAAAAACAGACTGAGTTTCACAATGAGGGAAGTGAAGGCTGTTAGGCATTTTAACTGTGCCCAGTACAACTAAGACTTGATTTCTGAATACTGCTATGCTAAATTTCACACCGTGATCATCCCTTGCTGCTGATTTAAAAAAATATGGCAGTATTCAATTTGGCCTGACAGGGGTCACAAATCAGAACTGCAACCTATTTTGAATGGTATGCACTGCCTTAGCCTTGCTGCTCTAGCACCACTCAGTCCTAAGTTCATAACACATTGCTGTGATTCCATGGACTAATCAGTCATTGCAATGTACTCCTCCACTTCTCAATGTCTGTCTGCTTTGGCCCCAGAAACATTTCTCTCACAGCAACAGATTTTCACCTACACCTCTCAGGGTGCTCTCTAGAAATCAGCAGTTGTTTCTGTCCTACAGTCAGAAATGCAGGTGTGAAGAATGCTTTGCCCAAGCCATGAAAAAGTTGGCAGACGCATGCATGAGAATCCATGGTTTCCTACAAGCTGTTTTCAGGACCTTCTTTACTGCTATCTCCAAAGCTATTAGATATGGATAGGAGACAGTCTGAATTCCTCCTCATTTAGCAGATGCCTAAATAAATAGGAGGCCTTCAGATTATAGTCTTTAGGCACTGAAACTCTGGAGTCCAAGTCCCACCACTGTGTGAGCAGAAAATATACCCTCTACACATACCCTTACCTAGTATTCCCAGGTGCTCATCACCATTTATCCTGGCCTTGGGGGTCTGGAAAGTCCCATCGGTGTACTCCCTGTAAACTGCCTTCTTGTACTTGGAGCCAAGTAGTCCATTCTCGTTGCTCAAAAATACATCGGCATAGCTGAGAAATGCAGAGTGAGTGCTGAGATAACCCAAAAGCTCAGGGGCAATCAACAGCTACCTTGTGGCATTAGGTTCACTAGTGAATGGGTTTCCTGAGACCTGCTTTGGCTGCAAAGATGGGCACAGAGGCTGCAGCTCCAATCAGCAGCACCACCAACAGTGCCATATGCACCAGGTCACAGAATGGCCAAGATACCTAGCAAGCTTCACCACAGTCTACTAGGAATATACCGAGAAACTTTGCCAAAGGGTTTCCCAGAAGACAGGCTTTACCTCTCTGCAGAATGGTTGTGCCGCTCCCTCTCCCAGCTCCGGTCAGGCGCATAGTCCCACACCACCTCCTCTGCCATGATGTAATAAATCCGCACACCCCTGTACTGACGGGCAGGAGCAGGATCAACTTTTCCACACTTGGAAACGGAGTAGCGTTCCCTCATTCCAGCCTGGTAGTGATTGCTCGTCTGGCAGTAGATCTCAAAGATCCCTGAGGGAGGCAGCATGAACACAGATATCAGCTACTTTCAAAGATTCCAGGAAACAGCTGCTTCCCATGCAGAGCCTGTGACATGGTTGACATTGGTATGTGTTGTGCGTATGGGTGTTTGTTTAGGGAGTTCGGTTGCCACAGGCTGAGATTAAAAGGGGTTGTTAGAGAAACCAAGTAGGAATGGCACAACAAAGTCCTACACAAAAAAAAAAAAAAAAATCTCAGAAGGGTTTCTTACACAATAAGCAGCTTACTGGAAGGGAGGAAATCAGCAGAGTAATATAACCATGCTACCACAGCTGAGATGCTGTTGAAGTAAAAGATCTAGCCTGCAAATGCCAAAGGGGAGGAGACAACTGGCAGCTGAGGCCATTGCACTGCATAAGCAAGACAGTATTGTGTGCCTTCCCTGCAAACTGGGAGGACAGGGGTAGGTCAAACATGAGCCTCCACAAGCCATGGAGAGGGGAGTTAAGTTCTGGCACTGTCTACTCCTTTACTGTGAAAGACATGCATACATATTTCTCTGGGTCACAGGCAGCAACACCCATCAGGGCTGTTACTGCAAATATTAAACAGGAAGAGGCAGCCTAGAGAATCAGTGTGGGACAAGATCCTGTATCTCCTGTGCTTCTCCAGAATCAGATGCAAATGCAGGAGCTGAGGCCTCATAAATGGGACCAAACAGGATCTAAAGCACAGCTCACTCTGTAAGAGTTTATGCTGTGCTGAAGAATCAGCCACAGGAACAAATACCACAACAGGAGACTTTGCCTTCTGCTAAGTTAGATGTGCAGGCACTTACCATTGTTATCAGGTTGCATGAAAGCAGTAGCAAATGTGTGGGGGAACAGACTGGTTGAATCTCTACGCATCCCATTCATCTGTAGAGTGTTTCCCTGAAACACAGCTCCATGTACATCTGCTTCACTGCCCAAACCCAGAAGGTGCCAGGTCACATTGTCTCCTTCACACACATTCAGCCCAGGCAAGTTACCAAACATAATTCCATTGATGGCTGCAAAGGAGAATGCAATTCATTCTCTGCAGGTAAGAGATTCATTTTGTGCACATGCTTTGACACAGCAGGCCTGGCAGCTGAAGTGTAGCTTTCTTGTAATTCACCCTGAACACACTTCAAGACAGCTGAGCTTCTTGTCCCATGTCCCACCTGCTGCCTCCAGCCTCACCTGATTTCAGGCCAATACAACACAGCCATTCCAGCTCCCCAGCTCAGTCTTTAGGTGAGCACCACCCCATGTTTTGCAGGTTCAATCCTGCTGCACACAGAACAGCATCAGGCCATACCATGCATCCTGTTTGACTCCTTGAAGTCATCATCCTCTTGCACCGAAGCCTCTTCCATCCTTAAATAGTACTTTATGTTTGCATTTAAATACCAGCTGAGGTTCTCGTCAAACACACTGAAGAGAAGGTAAAACTCTTTGTCGATCCCTTTCTATAATTACAATAATGGCTGTTAATTTTTAAAACTCACCAACTAACTGTCTTTACAGTTAAGGATGTTTTTGCCTGGCTACCATGTTCCCCACTGAGGGCCAGGGCTGTCCCTTTACTCATGTTGAATGTCCCTCTTTTGTTTCACGAGAGGCACCACTTGTGGTTTTCCCATGATATTTCACACAAGTGACTGGAATCAATCTAAGGATACCAAATCACTGCCTCCTTTCCCCATCCCTATGTTTAAGGGTGGGTTTCACCATCTCTCCAGATCAGACCTGGGAATCAAGAGCCCAGCCCATGAGGCAGGTGGATGACTACATTCCATGCCTCCTTTATCTTACCACAGGCCTGGACTGAGGATTTTTTTTATTACCCTAATCCCCTGAAAATGTTCAATCTCCTAAGAAAAGAACTGTAAAGTATGATGCATTCCCCCACTAAAAGAATACCCCTAGTGTTGTCTAGATTGTCTCTTTGATATCTGCTGCCTCAGCTGTACCCAGGAAGACACTCTGCAGAGAAGGCTGAGCAATTCTGAGTCTGCAGCACACAGGTGCACGAGAAGTGGCCATGCACCTTTCCCAATTAAGCATTCATTAAAGGATTGACTAAGATCATGGAATTTCTGCTCCAGTTGATTTTTCCCCATCCTACCTTTACAAAAAGGTCTGTTTTCAACACCTGCAAATCTTTTATCTTTATAACAGCTCCTTCACATAGTGGGATGTACATATTCATGATCCTCTGCTCAGAAGAGTCACATTTTCACCCTGTGCCACATGTTGATCTCTTCTGCATTCCCAATTTAGCCACATCATGCCACCACTAACAGTCAGCTCCTCCAGGGAGGCTCTTGTGGAAGCTCTTTTCAGACTTCAGACTTAGCAGCCACTCCCTGATCTACACCACAAGGCAAGCAGGATGGCAGTTTTCCTGCTGCCTGCTGTTTTTCACAATAAGGCTCTACTAATCTGTCTTGCACTTCCCAGGATATTAATTTATTGCCTTCCCTACGTTTACTGACATGAGCAGACTACCCAAGTAAAATTCCAAGAGGAAGTTCTGGTCACCCTCCAGATTTCACCTCTCCATTAAAAGCATAAAGACTAACGTAATTTCCACATGCTTTTTTTTTTTTTGTAGTCAACTCTACTTGAAAATGAACTGATCTTGCAGAAGAAATGAAGCTTACCCAAACCTCAAAGCATTATATCACTCAAGCAAAAAACCTGAAAGTCTTTTTAACGTTTTTGAGACTGCAACGATTATTCCACATGCCTCTGAAAGCAGTCTGCTATGCAAGTCTCAGGACAAAAGTTAGCTACAAAGTCACATCCAATGTACAGTTCAGCCAAGTTCATCTGTGAGTTTTTAAGCAGAGCCCAGAAACCATTTCCAGGGCAACCCTGGGGAACCTGGAACACTAGACTTTCCCATGTGAAAATGTCTGGGGCATTGGAATGCACCAGCATTCCTATGTTAACCTGACTTGTTGCTTCGATCTTACTCTGCTGGATTCATGCTAATATACATCTGTTCTCATTGTGTTCCCTGATGTTTGGCTGTTGCTTCCTGTCTCTACAGGAAAGCAAAGAACCTGGTAAGAGCACAGCATGAAAACCCCTTTTACCTGTTTGTTGTTCTCATCCAAAGTGCCTGGCTTGCAGATAATCAGAGGCCCTACTAAGCCTGAACTGGGGTCTTTGATGGGATTCACAGCTGAGCTGTACATCCAGGTCAGGCATGGAGGGTCACTGGCCATGGGCCCAACATGCTTTGGCACAGTCCAGCGGTACGTAAAGTTGTGCAGTGGTGCAACAGAAACCCCATTCTCAAACAGACCTTTAAAACAGAGATTGGCATGGTTATTCCCAAAGTCCCTCTACAAGCTTAGTTCCATCTTCTCACCAGCTACATTCAAACTGGGTTTTACTTCGTTCCTGTCACTTAAATACCCAGCATCTCTAAAGCATGGCATGGGTGTAGTTAAGGCACAGAGGGATCTGCTCTCAGTACCATGTAAACTTCCCACTGCACCATGGCAGAGGTGGGCATGCAAGGGGAAATAAAGAAGCAGATCCAGCTGCATCTGGGGAGTTAAATATTGGAACCATGTGGTTCTCTAAGCTGGGGGGCACTGGGCACACTACTCTGCTCAAAGGGTCTCAAACAGCTAGAGATGACCTGAGCTTTGGTTTATAGCTTTCTTCTCAGAAAAAAGAATCTCTGGAAGCATACTCCCTCTGGCACCCTTCCTGGGCACCAGTTCAGTGGAAAGACTCCTTCAGCAAGGCTTCAGGCAGGCTCAGAGGACCAAGGTGGCTTGCACCTAATTCCTGACCACATCCAGTCCTTCACAGCTGCAGAAACTCTTCAGCCCAGAGGAGGTATGGGATGTGCAGCCCCACCACCAGCATTAACATTGAATTACTCAAGAAAAAAAGAACCACAAACCATCATGGTACCGCATCCCTTCCCATGCCTTCCCATAGGACACTCCGTGAGGCTGGATGCTGAATGGCCAGGAGGCTTTGTTAACAAATGTCACCAGGATGGTGTCTCCAACTTCAGCTTTGATCACTGGACCTACGCAAATTGTAGAGAGCATGTGAGCAACAGAGCAACAGCAAACCAAAGCAGTCAGGACCACTTTTCACCCAGGCTGAGTGAGCAGAGGATGCAGAAGAGGCAGGCACTCCACATGTTGGCACTGCCTGAGGCCCTTCAGCCCTGACAGCAGGAACAGGGACTGACAAGAGCTGTTTTAAAGCACTTTGGGTCTGCAGGAGAACTCAGAGAGGCTTCAGGCATTCATAGAATAAGTAACAAAATGGCAAGATGTGCCAAAACACCCTCAGGAAAGGCCCATGTCTCTCACTCACCTACAAAAGGCTTACCCAGCCTTCTAAGACATGTGCCCTGGGCAGGCAGGTAAAGAGGGGTGTGAAATTCTCTAATGCCACCCCCTGCCTGTGAGCCACTACTCCTGCCAGCTAGAAAAGAACTGTGTGTCTTTAATACAACAATCTTATCCTTCAACCCTTACTACTAACCTCTGAATACTGCCCCAATAGAAAAGTGATTCTGTCTATTTTACCATTTCGCATCCTCTGCCTGTCCCACTCACTCTTAGGTGTAACTGCTGTAAAACACCTCCCCTGTGCCTCTCACTGCACCATGAAATGAGAGAGCAGCTACAGCCAACTGGTACCCCTGATATCAGCATCAAACTCACTGACAATGAAAGCAGATTTGTGTTGCTGGATGATTCCTACCAAGTATCCCAAGGTGTTTCTCTTCTTCCGATTGCTGCTTTTCCTCACGAAAGCTCTCATCAGTATATTCCACATACTTTGCTTTCCAGTAGACTCCTCCAATTCTGTAAGGGCCACGCCTGAAAAACTGCTCAGCAGGGCTAATTGAAAAAAGAAAACGTCGGGCAATTTCTATGAATCAGTCCTGTTCTCCTGCTCCCTCTTCCCCACACTCCTCTGGCAGTGTCAGCAGCATCTCCAAATCAAGAAGCTTTTCAGACAAGCTTTTCAGACATCACCACTTTGGAACAAGCACAGCTTTTCTGTGAAGCTTTTTAATCCTACAGACTCATCTACCTACATGTTCAAGGAACACCTCTGGCCTACAGCCCTCTCCCAGCTGAAACAGCTGGGTTCAATGGCACAGATCTGAACAGCATCTCAACACAAGATGAGCGAGACAGGGCAGTGAACAAAACTTCAGTGCAGAAAACTGAAAGGCTATAAATGACAAATCCTCCATCATCGCCCTCTCCAAACACAGACATAACATGCCTTGCAGGAGACTCAGCTTAGTTGCAAGGCCAGCTCACAGGTATAAGGAGCTTTTCCTTCTAAGTTCTGCAAAAGAGTTGTTATTTGGCTTTTGGTAAACCATCACTCCGCATTTATACTTCTCCACCTAAAAGAGGTATATCCTCTTCAACAGTGTCCTAAGGAAGAGAGGGGGAGGAATGTCTTTGTTTCAGTTAGCCAAAGTCTGAATGGGAAATCACTCACTAACTGCTATCACAACCATGTGACATGTGGGACGGAAGGATGTTGGAGAGGTCACTTCATTTGATTTCCCAGAAACTGCTTGCTGCAGAAAGGGTACAGTGAAGCGTATCTGCAGGCTAGCTCTGCCACCCTGTGTCTGCTGCAAGATGTGCTTTCTTAGTAGTTCAGCACACTTCTTGAAATCACCCGAAGTGCCTAGTACTGTTCTCAGTACAGTCTAGCTACAGCAGCCTTCATTTCCAGATGGGGTGATCTGCCTTCCCAGGAATTCCACATGAATTGCAGATATGTATTTTGGTAAGAAGGAAATTCCACATTTTCCTTAGCAGCCTCCCCATCACAGACCAGATACCCCCAAACATTGCCCCAGCCCATTAGCCTCTTGCTTACCTGCCTTCCTCACTCAGCCGTTTCCCACTGCTTTGGTCGAGTCCTGAAGGTCCATAGTCCCACTGCACCTCCTTTGCAGCTATGTAGTATTTCCGAACTTTCCCCTCCAGGTTGGATGCTGGAGATTGCCGAGAACAGGGCCGGACTTCATAGAGTGCTCCCATCCCAGCTGTTCAAGACATGGTGGAGGAGGACATACATGCTTTACCCCTCTCAACCAGTTTGACCAGCAATGAACAATCCCACCTTCCTACTATGAACTGGCCATTTTCCTTTATTGTCCCAGAAGGTGATTAGATGGTTCTCAAGGCAAGGAATTTGTGTTAGTGAGCAGAACTTCTTAATTGCATTCTATGGAAGTACAGGCAAAGAGCAAATAGAGCCTTCTGCTGTCCTCAGGTACCATGGTGTACCATGCAAGTGCCTCTCACAGGGACTACAGATTGAGGCACTGCTTCATCTTCACTTTCTGCTGTACCAAGTATTGTCTTCACCACTGATCAGCATAGAACACCATACAGTGGTATAAGCCATGCCCAGGAAGTCTGGCCCACACTTCAATAACCAGATCACCCCAATTTATACTAGACAAGGAATCACCCAATTCATCTAGGGATGTTTTCAGTGGGGATGCTGCCCAAGGCACTGCCCCCCCTACCACACTGTGCATCACAGGGCTACACCGGGAGAAAAAACAGAGGCTGCAGAGCACAGGACATATTACAACCTCTGCCTTACCTTCTATGTGATCATTGACCTGACAGCTCAGTAGCCATCTCCCAGGGTTACGGGGGATCATGTCTGCTGTAACAAAAGTGGCTGGGAAGAGGCTGGCCACATCTGTCCTATGGCCTCGAATATTGAGCATTTCTCCATGGAAGTAGGCTGTATGAACATCGATTTCATTGCCCATCCCAAAGAGATGCCATGAAACATAATCTCCAGCACACATCGCCAGCTCAGGCAGGTTTCCAAACACGTAACCATTAATAGCTGCAAAACCAAGCAAGCAAAAATCAGATCAGAAAAGGGTCCTTCAGAGCTTCTGCCAGCAAATCACAGTACAGAAGTGTTTGCAGGATGGACATAACAAGAACTCAACCCCCCCTTCTTGTTCTGGAGAGCACAGCCCCACAACTCATTCATAAAGTTAAGTGTATTCAAAAACCTCCAAATTACTAACAAAGGCTCCCTCATGCCAAAGATTAAAGGAAAATAACATTTTTTCTGGAACTGGAGTATCCCTGTGACATCATTCACTTAGCACAATATCTAAGAGCTTGTTGTCTCCCTTATCCCTGGCATACAACAGCCAAAAGTGCATTTCAAGATATCAGAGCACCAACACCCCTGGAGCATCTGGGCAGAGTCTGTGGCTTCATGAAGGTGACACTGACCATGCATTTTGTTGCTTTCTTGAAATTCCTCATCATCTTTGTCTACCGAGGCTGGATCTGTGCAGAACAGTGCTATGTTTTCATCCAGATACCAGCTTAGGTTCTCATCCACCACATTGAACATCAGAAAGAAATCAATGTCCACATCCTGACGTCTTTGAGAACTGCCAGTCAGCATTCCTAGAGTGAAAGAAAGGATGTATGAATATTCTTCCATGCAAGAAAAGCAGTCATCAGCACATAGATTAAAACATCAGTAGAAGAGTAACTCTTATCACACAAATTAGATGTTTTCCCCAGCATCCTAGCACAGCTCATAGCAGAGTTCCAGCAAACTCACTCTTATCTAGTATATCCCTGTTACTACACTTATCACTCACAAGCACCTTTGCCACTACATGACTGAACCACACCACCTTCACCTTTCCTGCTGAAATCAAACAGTCCCCAGTTTTTAACACTTAAACTAGGTCATGGACAGAATCCCTGCTTTTAATATGGATTCAAACAGCTCTCAGATAAAGAGGCCTACAAATTCACCTGCACAGCCACTAAGGGAGCAAGACCACATAATGACTAGAACATCAGAACACAGGCTCTGTCTTCTCCACTCATACTGCATTTTCCTCTGAAGCTGCAGCTGCCCACCAAAATATCTTCTCATTCCACTCTTGTTCAAATCACAACAAAAATCCTGTAAAGGTATAGAATGAAGCTGCAACCCTCAGCTGCTTTCTCTTGGAGTTTTCACCTTTTTTGCATGTAAGTAATGGCCCAATTAATCCAGATGCAATGTCCTTTGGTGCATCAATATGAGAGTGGTAGATCCATGTCAAGCAGTTTGGGTCATCAACAGTTGGGCTGTGATCTTCAGGAACAGTCCAAGTATAGGTGTAATTCCCTCCTGGGAAAACAGCATCATCCTTCTTCTGATCCTGGGGGGACATATCAGGATACAGGGATCCTAGAACAATTGAGCAACCACAACATCCATTCAAGAAGAGCAGAGGTGCCCACACACAGAATCATAGAATAGTTAGGGTTGGAAAGGACCTTAAGATTATCTAGTTTCAACCCCCCTGCTGAGCTGCTCTCATTCAGAGTTGCACAGAGATACCTGGGTAGCAGATTTCAAAGTGACACCATACCAAGGCTGAAACAGTATTTAATCATGATTCCCTAAGACAGAGACAAGAGCCACTGTAAGGTAACTTTTCCAGCAAATATGACAGCACAGTCAGAAAGATGATTCCCATTTCATCTCTTGCTACTTTGCCTTCAACCCTGCAACATGCCCCAGTCAACCTCTCTACAATTTTTAGGGTTGCTTCAAATAGCTGTTCTTTAGACTCACACTTCACCATTGTTGTGAGCCACCTGCAGCTCATACTCATGATTCTTATACTACAGCACTTCAAATAATGAATACAGGTCTTTTCCTTCTTCACCACTCTCCCACTAGCAAGTTTAGCAAGTTCTAAAAACAAAGAAAGCCACACTGTGTATTGTAATGCCCAGGTCAGTAAATTACTCCTAGACACATGAACCTGCTAACCCAACATCCGGTAACCTCACTAAACTATTGCTTTTCTGCAACATAGCTTTGGGCTAACCAACTCTGTGGCTTTACAGACATCTTTCCACAATGCACACTCCTAAGCTCCCAGTGAGAAAAATCTGCCTCCCTTATGGCAGTGCCCCATTTACCTTCAGAGTCCTTTTCATAGAAAACTCCGTGAGGATGGATTGTATATGGTCGACTAGCAAAATTTCTTAGGTGTACTTTGATAGTATCCCCCACTTCTGCTCGGATGATGGGCCCAAGGAACCCCAGCCAGTCAGGTTTAGGAATCTCAGTGGTATATGTGGAGTCTGTGTGCTGCTTATAGACAGATTTCTTGTACGTGCTTCCCACCCTGTCTTTTCCAGGCTGGAGGAATTTTGAGGCCTTGCTGTTGAATTCAGAAAAGGGAAAGGCACCATGAGTCATGCATTATATAAAACAGCTGGTTGATAACACAGTGGAGTGACAATGACACACAGCCTTCCCAGATAAGCCTGAAAGCTTGGTATTACAGAGGACTGCCTGCACTTTCATAGTATTTCCAACAAAATCACTTGAGGGTGGGGGAGATCTCCTGAGTTCTCTGCCCAAAATGCAGTCTAAAAGATGATTTTCTACTTAACAGATTCCAAATTATTTATTTTAGCAGACAGAACGGCAGACAAGTCAGGCAGGTACGTACCCAACATGTAAGCAGCTTCCCGACTTAAAACCTCATAGAGGTACTAAAGTTCAACTCATGAGTACATTTGCACTTTATGGCTAATTCTTCGTAGATAAGAGATGAATCACGGTCCAGGCATTAGTGGGAGAGCTAAATGAGAGCCAAGGTTACTCCCATCATTTCCCATGCACTATCAATCACCCTGCCGTAATGTAAGTAGCCCTGAAATACAGGCAAACTAATGTTTATCTCTCAAAGATGAATAGTTGAGACTAAAACATCAAGCATTGACTTTGTCACTGAAAATTGTGAAGGGCTCGGCTCTAGTTGTACAAGCTACAACTCATCCCTTTGTAGTCATACCTGCAGCCACTACTAGCAGAGTTTACAATAATTCATACTTCGTTTTAGAGTCCATTTCTTCCCAAGAAAATAAAACAACTTTTCAAGCATTCACATTAATATCATTCATATCAATATCACTTTCTTGTTTTCTACAATCATTGTATAAATAAGTCCCATTAGCTAATTGTTTGCAGTGACAGAACAGTTTTTAAATTGCCAAGTTTAATGTCCTTGAATTTCATTCTCCTCTCTTAATGTACTATGAAAGAAGGCAAACAAAGCCCACTACATTCATTAGCACTGCAGGAGTCAGTGATAACATCTTTATTAATTGTGAATTAACCCTGCGAACTATTTAAGTCCATTCAGTGTCTCCAGAAAGACTTTTCCACACTAAACTAACAGACCTTGACATTTTTCTGTGAACTCCTCCCATTCCTGCTGCGCTGTTTATGAAAGATAAGTATAAACTTCAGTGTTATTTATTATGGGAGGTGGTGGTAAATGACAGAGCAGGTCAAGAAATACAGGTTATTCACCACAGAAAATGGGATGGAGGGAAGCACAAATGCCTTTAAAAAGATGTGGAAAGCTATGCAAAAAAAAAAAAAAAACAAAAAACAAAGAAACAAAGAAAAACATTTAATGTTTTGAAAACAGAAACTAAAGCCTGTTTCTGTAGTGACTCAAAGTAATTATTGCAGTTTCCAGATTTACTTCCACAAAAAAAACTAAAGCATTTTTCAAACAACCTCTAAAATTACAT
The DNA here is from genome assembly GCF_037157495.1 of Lathamus discolor. Taxonomy (NCBI): domain Eukaryota; kingdom Metazoa; phylum Chordata; class Aves; order Psittaciformes; family Psittacidae; genus Lathamus; species Lathamus discolor. The sequence goes on along the minus strand of NC_088892.1, from coordinate 2,968,577 downwards.
GCAGGAAGGTCCATTAAGTCTAATGCTTGAAATTCCATCCAAACCAAAGCAAACCATTTCTGTGAAATCATTTACATGAAGGCAAAAAGTCACCATGCCTCAGGATATAAAAGCTAATCACCAGCTGGAATTAAGAAAAATGAAACCCCAGGGCAGAGTACTGCACAATGGGTTCTATCATAAGAGTGATTGTACTCCCTGCTGGTGTACAGGCAGTGGATGTTTCATCAAACTGATCATTCATTTTCCCCACTAATACAGTTTCTATGCTCCTATGTGTCCCAACACTATGATAAAATAAGTTAACCATTAAGCTCATAAAGATCGACATCAGATAGTTTTTTTGCTTGCTTAGATGCCTCAGAATACTTCCCTGAAATTACTCACAAAATTACTATTTCAAGTCAGTACCAGACTAAATTCTTATAGAAGCAAACATACGGGTTATGTGTGATGCTTTGGTTAGCAAGTACATTCTTCCCTGTTGGAGCGTAGTTCCAGTCCACCTCATGGATCCCGAAGTAATAGACTCTGGTGACACCTCCAGCAAACACAGGTGACAGCATGTGGATGCAAAGCAGCAACAACCAAAACAATCCCATCATAGCCTGAAATGAAGGTGCTTTTAGAGGTTACACCTATTTGGGAGAAAAGAAAAACAAAGGTAGTGGAATATGATGACATGGTTTGAAGGTACCAAACACTTTGCAAGGGGATGAAAAAGTCCGGCAGAAATCCTGGATCGTTATTCAAGGTGGATTGAGAGTATGCCATGCTGATCAGTCCCCAGTACGAAACATTACTTCTCATAACAGATTAACCTTTGTCTGTAGTTTGCTTTCAAATGCTTTGTTCCATAGTGTTAACAGAATACTAATTCAGTAGGCATTCACACAGCAGGAGATAAGGTGAACAGATTCACAGCTAGAGCTGTGTTAGTATCTGTAAATGCCACACACTGTGTAACTGTCATCTTCGGGCAGCACTGTCCTGAGCAGAAAGTGCCACACACACTGGAATTTCAAGTGACTGTTTTTCCACTGCCTCTGATGCCCCAAATCATCTTACAGGACAACATACAAAAGGAAATAATCCTGAACAAGTACCTTTGTATTTTAAACTGCTGCCAATATCTATTCCACTAACCCACTTGAGAACATGCAAGTTAGTCAATATGAAGTAATTTTAAATTGTAACTTCTTTAAAGACTGCTCTTAAAGAGTGATTCTCTGTAATCCAGGGAGTGCATCCTCACACTGGGCTGCCCAAGGCTCTTTGCTTAGTCTAGTTCCATTAAATATTTTCTCCATTAAAGTAAGGGCCTTACTCATAAAACTTCTAGTTAACACCAACCTTGGTGTGAATAAGCACCAGGAATACTCTGAAGAGAGATCCAGGGCAAGTTGCAGAAACTATCTGAAATAGTCAAAATACATTTCTGTGAATGTAAGAGTAAAAAACTACATCTATGAAGGAGAAGCTGATGCAACATGGAGCAGCAGAATTACATCAAAAGATAAGAAAATAGCTTAGGGTTAAGATGGATGACAAACTAAACCCACAAGAAATCTCATCCAGGCATATAATTAACAAAGCTGGATGTAACCGATAATGAAACTGCCATCTAAAACAGACATCCAGCTCTTGAGACACAACAGCACCTTGGAAAACATTCAGCAGAGAGAAGCAGAAAGCAAAAGAATTGGAAAAATGTGACCTTGCAAGAAAGCTTAAAGGAATCAGTTTTCCTTAATTTCAAGAAGAGGGGGATGGGGACATAACACCATAACAAACAGATTTTTTTCTGAAGAGTTTATCAATATTTATTCTCCCCCATCTTTGGCAATAGCAACATAAAAATATGAGGTTTATTTGCAGCAAAGCTAGATATTCGGTAAACTTTCAGCTAGCATGACATCACACTAGAACAGCTTTCCCAGAGGAGCTGTGAAATTTCTTCCCACATCCAACACACAATACACAGGATTCAACCCCAGTACATGACAAAGGAGTAGATACCTTCCAAACCTTTATTTCAGAGCTCTAAGCATGCTGTAATACCCCCAGAAACTAATGACAATTGAGTAAAAATTATTCCAAACAGTTATTAAATTGATAAATTGAAAGAAAGCAACTCTCAGTTTGGAAAAAGAAACCTCCCTTCCCAGAAGGGGGCTGTAGGGATCTCTAAATCCAAGATGGTTTTAATCCATACTTCTGCCCCTGCAGTTCCACCAGCAAGCCCTTCAGGTCCTGGTCACACACCTGAAGGAACTCAGACATAGAACAGCTCTTTCCCCACAGCCCAAGCAGAGCAGGGAATGATGGCACTAACCTCACCAATCTCTGTCCCTGCTGCTTGTGCTCCAGAAACCGTTCCTGCCCATGGGGAGGTGAGGTACCTGCACTGACCTACTCACTGCACCAGTAAAGAGGTTTCAAAGCAAGGCATTCAGAAAGTTTCACCCATGCTGTCTTACCATACTAGCAAAGGGCAGTGGTGACAGCAACAAGGAAAGACAGAGCTGGCAGCACCAGCCTGAAGCCTCTCACCCTGTCAGCACACACCCTGCTGGGAAGGGCCAGGGGATGACTCTGACGAAGAAGTAGCCTTCTTGTCACCCAAGGCCAAAGTACACAGGAGCAGTTTTCCAGAGAAAGCATACCCAATGCATGGGGTGGCTATCCTCAAGGGAGCCGCTGAGCCCGGGGAGTCAGCATAGGCTAATCTTTATGTCCTCTTATATTAGTGATATCTGCAAGCAACATCAAATCCTAGGAAAGGGCAAAGCTGAGATTGTAAGCCAAGTGTAAACAGCAACTCTTACAGCTGGTTGCAAAAGCTGCCTGCTGAGACAAATCCCCCTGTATCAGCCCAGTTTCCTACATGTCGGAGTCCCTATTACAACATCAAAACCGCACGCAGCAGCATCAGGATACATAACAGAAAACATACTTGACCAGAAGTCACAGGAATCTAAATAACTTGTGAATGTGCTCTGGCACTGGAAAAAGTGACGGATGAGGTCTCTGAGGCAGCTTCATCGAGGCTTTACAAGTAGTCTGTGTGGACCCCAGGCTTTCTGTTTGATCAGGACACTGCACGTGTACCTCTGGGGTAATTTTAGGAAACAGCAAAGCAGCATCACTGAATCTTCACTCAGTGAAGGTTCGGCAGGCTACAGTGATTCTGTTCTCACACTCTCTCTACAGTAACTAATCATCATTTAGTCACTCTACTAGTACAAGATAAAGGAAACCAACAATTTTTTTTTTTTAAAGAAAAACCAAACCCCCTTAGTTTTTCTTTGAAACATATGCCTTAAGGATAAAGGAAAAGCCCAAACCCAACTTTATATCACATTCATCCCTGAACCTTTATACGTCACAACAGAACGCTGACTCCCAGGACTTCCCCTCGCCAATTCTCCAACAGCACAGAAATGACAAATTAACAGAAAATTAGAGTTCAGTTTACGCAGTAGCCAACCAACTTCCACTGACCACGGCAGAGAGCCTGACCGCTAGCTTCCTCCCCGACACGAGAGAAGGCGCGAAGTCTCTTACGTGCTGCGCGGGCGGACGCGGGACCTGCTGGCGGCTACAGCCGGAGGCAGCGCCGGCGGCGGGACCTCGCGGAGTGAGGTTGCACCGGCTCCAGCGCGTACAAAGTCCGCACCGACAGCAGGCGCTGCCTCGCCTCCGCCTGCGCCCCGCCCGTCCCGGGCCACCCCGCTACGCACCTGCGGGCTGCGCCCCTGTCGCACCTGCAGCGGGCCCCACCGGCGCACACGGCGTCCGGACTGCAGCGTCCCACCGGGCCTCCGCCCCACCACAGCGCGCCCCTGCCCGTCCCGCCCAGCACCGGTGTCCCGCTCTGCCCCGACCGCGCTGGGGGGCTCAGCCGCCCGGTGCGCCGAGCCCCGGGAGCGCGGGGGCTCGAGGCCGGGCGGCTGCACGTACCTGCCCGGCGGGACAGGCCAGGCCGCGGCCGGGACGCGGCCCCCCCAGCGAGCCCTCCCCAGGGACGCCGCGGGCGAGGCAGGGCCCTTTAAAGGAGCCCGCGGAGTCACGTGGCCGTACCGCGCTCCCCCTGGAGCACAACAAGAGTCACGCTCCCAGGCGCCGGGCGGTGCTGGGGGAGGGGGCGGGGCTTCAAAGAGGTCACCAATGAACGAGCTCCTCGGGCCGCGGGCGACGCCCCTCGTGGCGTCACGGCCGCCGTTGGCCGCTCCGCCCTCCGCCGGCCCGTTGCACGAGTGCGCGGCCCGGCCTGAGGATGCGGGAGGGGTTGGCGCTGCCCGGCGGCCCCGGCGCTGCCCCGGGGCCCGGCTTCGCGCCGGTGCCCGGTTTCCTGGCCAAGCTCTGGGCGCTGGTAGAGGACCCGCAAAGCGACGACGTCATCGGTTGGAGCAGGGTGAGAGCGGCCCGCGGGGCCCTGGCCCGGCCGGGCGCCGCCACCGCCCTCCGCGGGGCGCAGAGGAGAGGGGAGCGGACGGGCTGGGGCGGCACAAAGCGGGTGGCGGGCCAGGGCCAGGACCGGGGAGGCTGCTGGGTGTCCGGATCTGTTGGGGTGGAAGTGCTGGGGCGGCACGGCGGGGCTCTGCGGGCGGGGCGGGGGCCGCTCCGCCGCGGGGAGTGGGTCCGGCCAGGAGGCGGGGCCGGGAGGGGCATGAGCGGTGGCTGGGGACGGCACCAGGCCTCCGGGAAGCTGGCGGGTCGGGAGGCCTTCGGCCGGCCCCGGGGGGCAGCGGGGCGTGACGGCGTGGGCTGGCGCTTCAGCGGTGGGGGGAGGCCCGTTGTGGCGGGCGGAACCGGCGGGTGCGGAGGTTGCGGGGCCGGACGCAACCCCGCGGCGGGGGCCGGGCTCTGCCTGTGCAGACGCCACGGAGGGAGCGGGTCCCGGTGCCAGCATCCCAAGTGGCCCGGCGCAGAGCGGTGAGGTTCCGTGGAAAACGCGCTTTGAGAAGTAATTAACTTGTAATTTTCCCGTCCTGCCGTAGGAAGGTTGGGCCGCCTTGGCCTGAGCGCCTTTGGGCGCTGTACGGCTGAGATCTGGCACGGGCATGGCGTTATTTCTGTCTCCTGTCACTTTTACATCCCTTAGCATTTCTCCACTTGTTTTTCCCCAGAGGTTCAGCCATTACAAAGGCAAAGAAGAAAATAATAATTTTTTGCTTTTTTTGTGACTAACGTGAAACTGCCACAAAAGACCTGCCGGGTTTCAGGAAGTTTGAGAATAGGCTAAATCCGAAGCTGCTTTTGTCGTAGTTACACTTCCTCACCGCTGGGCTGTGTGGTCTGAACTTTCTGTAGCTCAGCAACGCTCCGTGGTTATTTCGAGTGGTGACATAGGCCTTACAATGGAAGAATCTTGTCAGGGTCTGGGCAAACTGGCCGAGGAGATAAAAGCCCTCTAGTGGCATGACTTTCATTGTGCTGGAGCAATGGTTATGTTTCCTGCGGGCAAAGAGAGTGACAGATACACGGGGGTTTCAGAAGAATTTTTCTATGGTCTAAGACAAAACTTCAACGGCTTTGAAACTTCAGGTTTTTAAAAATGTCCCATTCAGTAGAAATATTCCGTGTAACTGTCTTTTTGCATCCAAACTTTTTAGTACAGTCCCAAGTACTAGGAAGTGTTTACACAAACTGTTTTGCCCTGCCCTGCCATCGCTGTTGATTTATGGTCTTGACACCTTAGAAAAATTGTGCCTGTTCTCTGTTACTTCTGCTTATTTCCTAGAATGGTGAGAATTTCTGCATTCTGGATGAGCAGAGGTTTGCCAAGGAGCTACTCCCCAAGTACTTCAAACACAACAATATCTCCAGCTTTATACGACAACTTAACATGTGTAAGCATCAGCAGTTCTTATGTTTCCTTTCTGCTAAGTTCATTGCTATGTGGTATTGATTTGAAATTCTTTAATCAAAACAACTGACTTGGCAGGTCCCTGAAAGCCTGAATTCTGGTTTTAAGTTTGCTTTGCAAAAGAAAAGAACAGTAGAACCTGGCTTAGTTTTTGCTTTCTGTGTTTTGAGCAGTGACTGTAAAAAATACTGTTTAACATGGTGGTACCTAAAGCTTGGATAGAGTTTTCTGGGCTCCAGTGGTAGTGTTAATGGTACCTAGAGGAAGAGCAACCATATCTACACCCATGTATCTAGTATATAAAAAAAAATTAATTGCCTAGATCATGCTGTTGCCTGCATTGCTGTGTTGAAACAATATTAGTGACGCTGATGGATCAAGCTGGACTGAGTTTCTCATTATGTTTTCTGTGCTCTACGTCTGAGCATCATGTAGCATCCCATTACACGTGTACAACTTGTACAGGCAAAGAGCTGGAGGGAAGAGGTGATTCAAAGGTGCAGTACAATGTACAGGGCTGCCACACAGCAGATACAATTGTTTTGCAGCAAATAGCTTATGGGCTGAGTGAAAGTACAAACTGCATGGAAGATGGCCATCTTGCTTAGATATTTCATGTGGAGTAAAGGGCAGGAACTCTCTGTCCTTGCCCAGTAGGTTTGCATGGTCTCTCTAACTGATGCCTGTGTAGATTTTGGCTGACGTGAGAAAGCTTACCTTTAGCCTCTTGACACAAGGTGGATGTTGCTGTTTGTGTTAAGTCATCATCATTTAGGTTTCACATGATAATGCAAACAGGCAGTTGTCAGTTGCCTTGCATCAAGGGCAAATGCTAAAATGAAAATATTCCTGTGAATACTTACAATGTGATGGCAGCCTCCTTTTCCTGCTGGACCTATTCTAGCTTCAAGTAAAGTTTTCTTATGGTAGTGCTGTTGGGGCACAGTGAAACAGAGGTACAGTGAAACAGGAATACATTAACTATGTTAAAATCTTGAATGAGAAGAGATAGAAATTGGTCTGTCAACTGTATTTTGTGTCTACCCTGTGGTACTTGAAGCAGGGTTGCAGTGATGGCAATATAGCTGACAATGTCTTATTTCATGCAGGCAGTCTGGTATAGAGAAAGTACTCTGTGTGCATGTGTTGCATAGGCTGAGAACTGATTTTTCCTCCTTTATTCTGTAGACCCTGGTGGTACATGACAGCATTTGTTTTGATTTGTAGTTGTTTGGGATTATAGTCATGAAAAGGAAAGTGCACTGTTCCACTGCTCCCACTGGGGCAAGATTTTATTCAAGATGTCCTTATAACTCTGATTTGTAACTCACTTCTGTGGTGACTTGGACATCCCTGTCTTGCTGCAGAAACTAGCTAGTCTCTGCCTTGCATGCTCTTTGTATGACCTGTGAGGTCATTTGATGGTATTGTGGACATGTTCTCTAGCTGTGAAGGCTGGAGCAGTCAAATCACTGAGCACCGAAGAAAAGCTATTTTGGCTGGTTTCCATAGTTTCTGCTCCCACTGACTGTAGTGCTTCAGGTGTTTCAGTAGCCTTGGGGTTTTTTTTAGCTGTATGCTATTACAGTCAGCTTTGCACTGAAAGAAATTACTTTGATATGTATCCACAGATGGTTTCAGGAAGGTGATTGCCCTGGAGAATGGTATGATTACAGCAGAGAAAAGCTCAGTCATTGAGTTCCAGCACCCTTTCTTCAAGCAAGGGAAGGCACATTTACTGGAAAACATCAAGCGCAAGGTACAATCTAAGCATGTATTTACTTCACTTTGCTATGAAAAGTAGCTGTTAAAGAGCATGTCGGGGGGCTTCAAATACTTCACAGCCAACAAATCCCGTGGGAACCAAGGCTGTGCATCATGATGCAAGACTTTGCAACTCCATCCTGAATGCCAGGCTTGGCTTGGCCTCCTTATCCCAGCATTTAGACAAAACACACCCCACTGTTTGGCAGTGCCCTGGAGTAGTGCCACATCTTCATAGCTGTCATGCTAGAACCCCTTTTTCACAGAGAATTCATATACCCACTTACAGCTTAGCATGGTCTTCAATTCTGCCATCATAGAGCTGGAAAGAGTCACAAAGTGAAAGAAGCAAAAGAAAATACAACCCTGTCTGGGGCTTCTTATTGAAAATTAGCAAGGGCATCAGTATTCAATTCATTTGGGTGACTTTGCATAAATTGCATTATTTCTCCAAAACTATGTTGCCACTAGGCTACACCTTTATTAGTACTTTCCAGTTTTATCTTGTACATTCAGGCCTTGTCTGACCTGTTCCAGCACAGATATTTATCCTCTGTTGGTACTTTAGAGCGCGTAATATCCTCCCTGCCAGAGAAAGATAGTATCATGATACATCACATTGACACTTGAACTGCAGAATCTTTTCTTTAGAATGTTGTAATATGGTAGCTACATTGCCCAAGTTAATAAAAGCAGAGGATAGGCTTGAGAGTCACAATTGTGTTTTGATTGATTCTCCACTGTGCTGTCTCTGCTCAGAATCACAGTGGATTAAATATAGTTGTACAGTTGCTTCTCTGACTCAGGCCTATGCTTTCCCCAGATGCTGTAATCGCTAACTTGTCTTGGCTTGCACACGTCTCTTGCTGGTATGTTGGGGCTGTCAGCTGATGATGTTCTGTATGGCACCATGTATCCTAGGTGTGTTGCACTGGGTGGAGTATTCTAGATGGAAAGACAAAAGCTCTAGTTAGTGCCAAGGACATTCATATGAAACTACTGAATAGGTTGATGAAACATTCTTCATTGAACAGGAAATGTTAGTGATTTTTTGCAAAACATCCATTAATTTTCCTGTTCTTTTACTGTCTGGAATGGAGCCCTATTTCAGTACTTGCTGTACACTGGACTTAAAGCTTCTAACAGGAGTGCAGGTTTGAATGCAGGACTTCCTTTACTTACTCCCTTTTACTGTCAGTTCTGCTGAAATGCTTCAGTCTTGACACCCTTATATCTAGGTCAGGACCCTGAAGAGAAAAATTTCTTACACTTGGGCAGAATGTTTTAGTTTGGCTGTTTTATGGGGGCAGGCTGACTGCTTTTGAAAATTTCTACCTGTCTCCATCTTTTAGGTGTGTTCCCCATGGAGAGGTGGTATGCTGAAGAGAAATCAGCCATGAATTTCATTGGGGATACAGCTCAATGTACCTTAGTATAACGTATTACCCACAAGAATAGTGAAGCATCTAAAAAGGTAGATGGAGAGGACTGTCAGGCCACCCAGTCCATCCTTTGTTACAAGGATTATGTTAAGAATGTAGTTGGCTATTTCTGTGGAGTAATAACTGCATAGCAATTATATTCTGTTTCATCATGAAGTAATGGGATATTTTATAACACTGTAGATCCATTTCTGACTATCCCATTCTCCCCTGGAAAAAAAGGGGTCTGGGAGCCAACCTGCATGTAAGATACCTAGCATTTCAGCAGGCCAGTTGCAGATGCTTTCACACATGTGTCCCCCTCTTGGAATTCAGTAGAATAGTAAGAAATATCATAGTGTGTTGTAGGCAAGAAGGGACATCTGGTGGTTATCTGGTGCAACTCCCATTTGGTTCAGTTACAGTCAGCATTTAGCTAAATGATTTTTAAAATGCCCCAAAACCCGGACATGTCATTCAGATGTGCGATGCACCAGACGCGTCTTTTTCAAAATCCTGAATTGTGTGTTAGCCATCAGTGCCACCGCCACAGAGAGAGCTGCTGAAAGAACTGGAAAAGTTAGAGTATGGAAGTGTGGGGAGAAGAAAGTGAGCTTTTTGCTTTCTGATGGCTTTTCTGCCATTGTTTAAAGAGGTGGCATTCACGAATTCTGCTGTGGGCAGACGAGCAGAATCAGACTTTCTCGAGACAAGTCTCTAAAATTTTGGAATGTCATGGGCAGAGAGGTAGTAGAGCAAACACCAGTGGGAATCTGCAATTCAGATAGTATGGGATGAATTTTCAAATTGAGTAAGATGTGTCTATTTAGACACCTTTCCCTCCTACCAGGAACCTAATTGAAATGTGTTACTGCTGTGCTGGCATATTTACCTGCACCTAAAAGGAATATGATTGTCTTGTTCTTACTCCACTATGAATTATGTTTTGTTTATCTGGGGTCTTACTCTTTGACACTAGAGGGCAATCTGTCATCAGACCCGTCAGAGCAAACACCCTAGGGAAGGCTCTTTTCAGTCAGTGTTAGGTTTTTATCATGAATGACAATGGTGAGCCCTCTGTCTACACGTACAGAGTGCTAATCTCATGTTTTCATTGACAACTTTTTTTTTTGCATACAGTGTAGACTGTCCTAACAGCTGTCACCTATAGTAATTGTGGTTTGTGATGCGTAAGAATTGTTACGTAATCTTTTAATGGGGTTTACAGACTAACTACACTGTTCCTGTAGAAGAGAGCATGCAAAGCACTATTTGTAGTAAAACTTGTAACCTGGTCCTGTTTTAGGTATCTGCAGTAAGAACTGAGGATCTCAAGGTCTGTGCAGAGGACTTGCACAAAGTGCTAGCTGAAGTCCAAGAAATGAGAGAGCAGCAGAACAACATGGATGTCAGACTGGCTAACATGAAGAGGTAGACTCGTCTGTTTCAGAGGCACTTATGTGTTGAGTGTTGCTTAGGTCTAATGGAACTTGACTCGAAATATGGGGTTCATTTGAACTGGAAATGGGTGAAGCTGTATTTTTTTCTAAGAATCCCCATTCCATCCCACACAACGTTCTGTACCTTGTTTCATTTTATAATTCAGTTGCAGACCAGAGATGAAGACTGGGAATTTTTTGACTGTTTTGAGATTTCATTTTGGTTGCCAGCACCTGTAGTAGTTTTCTAGGACAATCAAAGTACTTCCTTTTTAAAACAAAAAAACCCAGGATTAAATGAGGTGAGGGAGAATTAGCCTTTGGTTTTATTTCTAACTGGAAGTGGGCTTTGCATGTCCTCATCAGATTCTCTTTGTATAGGCACCAGTAATTCATTCAGGTCATTGGAATGCACGCAGGTGTCAACTAAAGTTCAGGAGATACCTTCACTTCACTCCCTCTATTCCTTGAAACCAACCAAACAAACAAACAAAACCCATCAAAGGCTAACTTTGAAGCTGTTCTCAGATGGTCTCTGTTACACTCAGCCTGTTTTCAAACACTGAGTTTTATTCTGAGGTTTTAAGGCTTTGAAGGAATACTGCAGATCAAGATTGTTGATGGAGCAGAAGAGATTAAGAATGTCCTTACTAGTGAGAGTTTGGTTCTGCCTGATGGAAAATTGAGCCAATTTAACACAGAGTTTGTACTAGTGGATTGGATTAACTGATTGTTAGTTATCCATGGAAGGAATGTTGCCATTGGTCCTGCAAGGTACTGTGAAAGTTTGAAAGGTGTAAAACTAGAGCATATAAAGTAAACTCTGTTCATCCTCTGTCTTCTGATTTATTCTGCATTGCAGAGAAAATAAGGCCCTGTGGAAAGAAGTGGCAGTTCTAAGGCAGAAGCACAGTCAACAACAGAAGCTGCTGTCTAAGGTACCATTGCAGCATCTTCAGTGCTACCATCCTTATTCCTGCCTCTGTGATACTTCATGGCATTCTTTGCTTATGTAGAATGACAAATGACACAGAGCTGAACAGGCTATATTAATACAGCATAAAGAAAATGTTCACAGTTCCTGAGTGTCCCAGAAGTAGCACAGCAAAGAACCGCAAGCAAAACATTAAGGAAAAGTTGTAGGAATAAGGATTTACTTGTGTTTGAAATCTCAGTGATTTTCATTTGGAGAGAAATCAGTAAATCAAGCTGACCTGGGGTAAGCTTGAGGTTGGAGGCAGCGCGTGGTAACAGGAATCTAAAACAAGAGATTGCAGGCGCATGGAATGGAGTCTGTGAAAGATCTTGGACCAAGACAAAATTAGCCCATTCAAGAAGTCAACTTGGATCCCAGAAAGTATAGGAGCTTCTGCACTGGAACATATTTTCTCTGTTTCATCCCTCAGCTCTTTCTGGTCTGGAATCCTCTAGTGATTTGTGATGTTATATTACGTTTAGAAAAAAAAAAAGCCAAAAACTGTCCAAGTGGGGTATTTTTTCAATGACATTTCAACTGTCATTTTGTTTTTTAAGACACAAACAGAAATGGGTTTGTAATTTACCTACTAATTTCAATCACATAACTACATAATTTTGTAGTAAAATCTGAATTATTAAGTTAACATTAGGATTGCTGTGCTGACTACTTGGTTTTTGTTTGTATGTTTTTCCTTTTTAGATTCTTCAATTTATACTAAGTTTGATGCGAGGAAATTATATTGTTGGGGTCAAAAGAAAAAGGTAATTACTGGATAGTTCAAAAATCAATTTCAAATATGAGTTATAGGGATAACTCAGCTTCTAGGAGCAAGATACTTAAAGTGTATGAAGAATATTTTTATCACTTGTATATTCAAACTTGCATAAAACATCAAATTAAGATTTCTACTTCTTTATCACTAAAAAAAATTGCTGGGAAGAGACTATGCATCTTGAATTCTGAAGGGCAGAGTTATGAAAAATAGTACTCTTTCAAAATGTAACAAAAAGTTTGTTTAGAGTGCAGTCTCTAGTGTCTGCAGTACACTTGGTGAAAAACATTTCTAAAGGCCAGTTATCTTAGAAGTGGAAAAATGATTGTTCTTACCATTACTGTATGTATTTGACATTGCTACAGCTTTTTCCTGTGGGACTGTATGCTAAAGCCATGTTTTGTCTCAGATCTCTAACAGATGCTGCAGGTGCTTCACCTTCCAAATACAGTCGTCAGTATGTTCGCATACCTGTTGAAAGTGGCCAAGCAGTAAGTTTTCCCAGGGAAAGAGTTGATGGGTTGGACAGGATGATATACAGTGGTCTCAAAGTCTTCCTTGTAACTCTTAATACCCTAGTCTTACAATCAGATGCACTCCATTTTGAAATGGGCAGCTTTAAAGCATTGCTATCATGGAGGTCAGTACCACTAGTAAAAGATGAACTCTGAGCAGGACAGAGAAGGTGCAAAAAAGAAAGAAAGAAAGAAAAAAAAGACCTTAAAGACCTTTTTGTTTACTCATTCTACTCATTCTGTTTGCTGTATCCTGCAGATGGCTTTTTCTGAACATAGTGCAGATGACGAGGATGGAAATGGTACAGGTCTCATCATTCGAGATATCACCGATACCGTGGAAAATGCCACCAGTGGTCTCCCTGCTGTGGCACACACAAGTGGCAGAGCCAGGTACGTTTAAAGGATGTGGGAGTATTTATGCCTAGGTTGTTACTAGGTAGTTATGTTTGTTAGTTATGTTTATATATCCATATGAATTCTGGGAAACAGCTGCTCTGTATTTTTACTCCATTTGTGCATGGCAGGCCTGTTGGTAAGCTGTCTTTTTTACAACGTGTAGCATTAGTCATGGTGAGCAAAGATTTTTAGGAGCTTATGTCTCTTCAGGAGTACCTGAAAGGCTGTCAAGCTGATTGCACTTGAAGTTTAATTTTCTGATGCTTTTCTATCTATTCAACAAATAAGCACATACTAACTTTTTGACTGAATAGGGACATGAATGCATATATTGATTATAAATAAACAATCCAAAATGTATCCAAGTTAGTAATAAACAAACCAAGATCCAGTTGATGATTTCTCCTGTGTGTTGTTTCTCTTTGGGTCATATTTTAGAGAGCCACAGGCCCCTGTGGATCCTGGCTTACCTATTTGTCAAGTATCACAGCCAAATGTGTTAAATTGTGCAGAATCTGTCCCACCAGTTCATATAAATGATGTCAACAAACTCGGTGAAGTAGGAAATGTTGCTGTGGAACTCCATACTGCACAACCTAATACTCCAGAAGACCCCGTGTCAGTGATTGACTCCATCTTGAATGAGAGTAACTCTGGAAACCAAAACGATCCTTTGCTGGACAGGTATTAACTTTTTTCTGGAAACTGTTATGCTGTTACCATCTTGTGTGAGCTTGTCAAAGTTCCAGGGAATGTGTTTAGCAGAACACTGTGATTTATGTCTTTAAATGTTGTTGAACTGTATTGTTTTCTCCTTTGTTGGTAGGTCTTTAAAAAGACAAGTGTTAGCATTGCACACTAAAAGCAGGGCAAATTCATCTGTCATGTCTCTGATAATGAGTATGCCTGACTTCTATATCAGCGTGTCACTGTGTACACAGCCAACAGTCACTATGATTAAAACCTTAGTAACATTCTGCATTAATTTCAGGTGTAAGTTTTGGTCCCAAGCTTGTACGCCAGTTATCATATAAATCCAAATTATGACCGACGCAATTTCATACGTAAGGGTCCTGAAGGTTCGATCCACCATGTTTTCTCTGGCTCTGGTGCTTTCCTTATTCTTGAATAATGTATCAAAGCAGGTTGTTCGTTTATCTTCACTGCTGTAAAGGTGGTCAATAATATCTGGTACAGTCCACTCCACTTCTCCTGTAGAGGATCTCCTGAAAAATTCTTAACATAAACCCAGTCTCCAGATCTGAAAGGGTGAATCGAATAATCCAGACCTCTTGCTCTTGTCCATAATATTCTCTTATTTATCTCTTCCGATTGTTTTCCCAGATTGATCAGAAACTGTCATAGATAGCCTTTTCCCACTTCCTGAAGACTTTTTCCTTTAAACTGGGACTGATATGGTCTTCCATATAAAATTTCAAATGGACTAACCTCTTCTTTCAACCGAGGTTTAGTTCGAATTCTTAGTAGAGCCAGTGGTAAAGCTTGGTACCAATGTAAGTTCGTTTCCTGACTTATTTTACTAATCTGTTGTTTGATCAGATGGTTCATCTTATCTACTTGCCCACTGTCCTGAGGCCAGTATGGAACACGTAGTTGCCAATCAATTTCTAATTTTTTTGCTAATTTCTTGTAACAATTTTGCACTAAAGTGCAAGCCTCAGTCAGAAGAAATTGCTGATGGTACTCCAAAACAAGGTATTATCTTGCTTCGTAATGTTTTAATTACTTGTCTTTCATTATTTATCTTACAAGGGAATGCTTCTGGCCAACCTGAAAAAGTATCCGTTAGCACCAACAAATATTGATAACCCCCTTTTCTCAGTAGTTCAGAAAAATCTCATTTGCCACTGCTGTCCCGGATAACTTCCTCTCCCAATTGTCCCAATTTGATTTCTATTTTCAGTTTTAGGATTATTCTTAAGACAGAGCTGACATTGTTTTGTCACTAATTGAACTATGGTGTATAGATTCCTTCCTACAATTTGTTTAAGTATTTATACAAAGAGTTGCTACCCCAGTGAGTTTTGTTATGTTCCTCCTGAACTAACTTCCAGAGTTGGTTATAGGGGATTACAGTTCGCCCATCAGGTATCTGAACCCAGCCCTCTCTCTTTGTTTTCCTGTCCTTTTAGATCTTCAGACAATTTTCTATCCTGTTTTGAATACCTAGGTTTAGATTTCTCAATTGTTAGTTTGCCGTCAGGAATTAAGGACATGATTTTAGATTGTTCAGCTGCTCATCTGGCTTCAAAATCAGCCAAATTATTTCCAATTTTGTGATCAGAGTCAACTTGTTGTTGCCCTCCACAATACATAGTAGCTACTTCTTCAGGTAGCTGAACAGCTTCCAGTAGCCGTAGAATTACTGTAGCATGTTTAGTCTGTTTCCCTTGTGTGTTCAAAAGTCCTCATTCTTTCCAGGTAGCACCATGTGCATGTACCACACAAAATGCATATTTCGAATCAGTCCAAATATTTATCCTTTTGTCTTTAGCCAATTCCAGGGCTCTCATTAATGCTATTATTTCTGCCTTCTGGGCAGAGGTGTTCCCAGGTAAAGGTTTAGCTTCTATTACCTTTGAAGTGGTGGTAATGGCATATCCTGCCTTTCGTTCACCATTTTTCATGAAGCTACTACCATCAGTAAACCAAGAATCAGCATCTTCCAGAGGTTTTTCTTTCAGGTCTGGTCGGCTCTAATATACAGTCTCTATAGTGACCAAGCAGTCGTGTGGTAGTGGTTCTGTCGATTCTTCCTGCAAAAAGGATGCAGAACACCATAACCATGGATCCAAAGTCTGCACCATCCAGTCGTTCCCAGGAATGTCTGGAGCTCGTTGACAGTCAACAGTCAAGTCTGACAAATGGCTTCTTTTCTAGCAGCTCCAAGTTCTCTCTCTCCTCCTGTTATTTCATATCCTAGGTAGAAAACTTGGGTTTGGATTAGTTGGGCCCTTTGTTTGGATACCCGATAACCATTCAGTCCCAGAAAATTTAATAATTCCACCACCCACTGGATACATTCTTCCTTTGTTTCAGTAGCAATTAAGAGGTCTAGTTCTCATGCTAACTGATTTCCAAAAATTGTTGGACTGGTTTTAGACCCCTGAGGTAATACTGTCCAACTTAATTGAGTTTTTCTTCCTGCGTCAGGATTTTCCCATTCAAAAGCAAATAATTTTGGCTTTCTTTGGCTAATGGTAAGCAAAAGAAACCATTCTTTAAATCCAGGATGGCAAACAATTTCTGATTTAATTTTAGTTTGGTCAATAAAGTATATGGATTAGCCACTACAGGGTGGATGTCCTCTACTATTTTATTTATTGCCCTTAAATCTTGAACTAGCCTATAGCTTTCCCCATCTGCTTTCTTTACTGGTAAAATGAGGGTGTTATATTCCGATTCACATTCCACTAATCATATTTGAAAAATTTACCAATTATTTCTTTAATTCCCCTTCTATCTTGTATCCTTAAAGGATGCTGTTTTATTCGAACTGGGCAGGCCCCCCTTTTTATTTCAATTTTAATAGGCAAAGCATTCTTCACCTTACCTGGAATTTCTTATGCCCAAACTCCTGGGTATACCTGATTGAGGATTTCTTCTACTTTGGGGGGATTGGACTTCCCAATTTCCTGTTGGATTAATGACACACTCAAAGCTTCACACACCAGCCCTCATATTGCCAATTACTGGCACTGCCAAGTGCTGCCGAACAGTGGATCAAGAGTAGTGATTTCAGGAGACCACCCTGTGCTGCTTTGTCTCTGAGAACTGGATATGGATTTGTGTTGGTGATAGTCTGATGTTTCACTTTCTTTTCCCCTCATTTTTGCAAAGGTTAATTTCCTTTGTGCATTGTCAGATCAGATTTGCTTCGGGATCAAAATCATGCAGGCTGTGGTTTCACATGCAGCAGCATGTTTAAGCAGTTCCCAGCTCTGCAGAGCCCCTAAGCTTTATCAGTGCTGTCATTTGTATGACTGCAGGGTGAGTTGGGTTAAGGAGCAAACATTAGTTCTTTCTCTTGACAGCTTTTCTGCTGTGGTTAACTTCAGGTAGGAAGTGCTGAGATGATGTGTCACAGCACTTGCTGTGACCTGAAGGCCTTCTAATGTCTCATCTCATTGGCACTGCAGCATGGGGTGATGCCTTGGAACTGTCTGCTGCTGGTAGTTGAGTGTTCCAGTGCAGGATGTAGCTTGCCTCACATCAAAGAGTTCAGTACAGATGCTGTGCGTGCAGCTCCCTTTCCACTTCGTTCAGTGTCCCTTGAATCATGCCCTGTCCATGGAAATGCATACAATTTGGCAACAATCTGATGTTTCAGTATAGGAAAACAGGTAGTGTTCCTTCAGATCCAGATTGTTTCCAGCTCTTTGTTATTATTTGTTGTCCACAGGTGAAAGCCATCAGACCTTATTTTAAACAGATGTTGGTCTACAGTCTGGGATCTAAGAACATTCAAAAGATATTAAAATGAAGGAGGAAGTAGGTATGGAAGGAGGAGTTGTCTTTTGGTATGGTAGCTGTTATGGTACTTGCAGTTCAGATAGTCTTCCCTGTACCTGTCCTTCAAAGAATTGAACCGTGAAAAGTGATAAAGGAATGTGGTTTCGTTAATTTGGCAATAAGCTATTCTGGAATGTGAGCAACCTGCATGTCGTGCACAGGAAGGTCCTAACAACTGTTTCTTAGAGCACTATATAATTTTGTCTTTTTAGAGAAGAAATTCAGGATTTCCTTAATTGCATCGACGCCAACCTTGAAGAGCTTCAAGCAATGTTATCTGGGAAGCAGTATAACTTTGGTTCTGAAACTTTCAGTGATGTGAGTGTCTTTGCACTTTTTATGATTTCTGAAAAATACTGATGAGTATGCATCATGACATTTTACTGGTTTATTCCATGTTGTAATGGGCAAGGGCGGGGGGGAATTCTGAAAAGCAAGTAGTTACGAATAGAATGCGGCATAGGCATTCTAGGAGTCTTTAACATGGTACAAGGTAACACTGAGAGCCTTTTTCAGTTCATACAGTTTATCTGTTACACAGAACTCAAGGAGGGGGGAAAATGGAAAAAATTGGACTAACTTCTCCTTCTCAAGCCTTCGCCACTTATCATCACATCCTGATTATGTGGTTATGCATTTATAATACAGAATGAAACTCAGCCATACACCTGGAATCACTGGGCAACATGGTGTCCTTCTCTTCTCCTGTGACCTCAGTTTACCACCACAGGGTAAAAGGATATTGCTGTTAGCCTGTGGGGGAGCTACCTTCCTTGTGCTTCAGCAGATAGTGTGCTCTTTATCCTGCTTTCCTTTCAGGACCTGTCTGAAGTTTGTTTTAAGGGCCTTATTATATGACATATGGTCTGGTTTTGGTTTGGTTTTTTTCAGACACTTAATCCTGAGCTGCCAGCCCTGGATATGAACTTGATGGAAACTTCTGCTGGTATGGAAAATGTAAGAGTAAGATTTGCTTCGATGATGGGGAGGGTTAAGATGATGTTGAGAGCTAAAATTTCACTGATGCAGTTTGAGGATAGGGACTGGATTAATAGCACGGCATGAAACTACGATTTTTATCTTGTCCTGCTGACTTAATGTTTTCAGTTACATATATTAATTCAGTTGGCATATATGAATTTAAGTGGGTTCTCAAGATAATTTCAAATGTTGTGTTCCTAGCTGCATTAATACAGTCAGTGGGCTGACTTAAACTGCCACTTTACTTTGAATAACCTGTTCTTTGCTTTCTGAATACACCTGGGAACATAAGGAAGAGGGAAACAAACTGGTGTGTGTTGAATTAGCTGCCTATATTGAGGAATTTTTTTATTCTTATCTATTACTTCTATACCTTCTGTTTAGAATCAGAAGGCTAGAAAATCATCTCTTTTTGATCAAAGTATATTGAGAGCAGTTTCTTGGCTTATTTTTCCTAGCCTCAGGGATTCCCATGGTGTCTTTTAGCCAAGTAATAACTAGATCTGGGGTTATAGTTCAGATGAGATTGTGTCTTCAGTCTGCCTGAAGGCTGAATGAAAAGTACTAAATGAAAAATATAATGCAATATACTGTATTTATTCTGATCATGGCTATATGAAATTTCCTCAGAGGACATACAAAAGTTCAATGTCAATTTACTTCTCTTGGTTCAGTTCCTAGAATTGACTCATATTAAAAAAGAACCCAAAACCCTTGCAAGTGTAATTTATTTTGTAGTCCTAAAATAATATTTAGTCTAATAATAATACTTAATCTTAGGACTTCCCAGTCATAAGAGTTTAGACTACAACTGAGGCAAAATGCAACTGTGTTCAAGCAGTGCTTGCAAGATTTAATTATATTGATGAAATCGTGTTTAGCAGTGCTACTTCATCAAGACAGACAATAATAAAGCTTCTGGTTTGGAAGTTAAAATAAATGCTTGCTAGTCAGAAACTTGTTTGGCTTTAGTAAGTTTGTCTGTATTTGTCCATGCCCTCTCCTGAGAGCTCCTGTTTGCTGGCCCTCACGTCAACAATGGGCTCATTGATCAAGTGTTCCAAATCTCTTCTCTCCTCCTTTCACCTTTAATTTTGTTAACCTGTCAGTGGGGACTTTGATTTTGGTTTTGTTATTTTTGTTGTTTTCAGTGTTCTTACTCTATCCATTTTGTTCAGATTGCAAACTTGGCAGAGAGCACTGAAGACCTGGGATCAAGTGAGACAGAAACAGCAGGAAGCAAAGGTGGGCAGGAAGGAACACTGAGAGCTGTGTCAGCTCCAAACTCTTCCAAAACTGTGTATTGAAATGAAATCTTTGTAGCGAGTATTGTCATTTATCTCCTTTTTGGTCTGGGCTTAAAATTTTTGTGAACACTAGGATGTTTCATTGATCTTGATGAAGCTGCACCTCAGTCTTAAGAGGCTCCATCCTGTGCCCTGTGTTGCTGTTTACCATTTCCTTATACATGACACAGCGCCACAAGGGAGAGTAGAACTGCGAACAGCCTTGTGAAAGTATCTCTTACATGGGCTACAGCCCCCACAAATGCACTAATTTTGCTACTTCGGTGCTGCCATTGCATGCCATACGCAGTAGGGGGCTTGGAGTTCACTTCCGATACTCAACAGCCACAGGAGCCTTAGCTCCACTCTTGCAGCTGTGGGTTTAGTCTATCAGACCTATGCTGTATGATCTTCTCTAGTGAACCAAATTTTGAATCAGCCTCTCCAATTTTCCTTGTCATTCCTTGCCACTTACATGACACAGGAGCCTGGAGTTTAAACTGTTTGTTTTCCCTCAGATATGCAGCTGATACAGTACAGGGCCAATCCTCTGCTTTCATTATTCGAAGAACTACCTTCAGGTGAAGCTGCAGGGAAGATAGAGGACCCGAAAGACCTTCTACTGCCTCCCCTGGAGGAGAAACCTGCTCTTCATCCTCCATCAGGTAGTGGAACTGTCTTGCCACTAGCAGCTGCAGCAAGCCAAGCTGAGCGTCTGGATGCTCTGGGAATGGGTGACCCACCTCTCCTCTCAGAAGATGGAAATGGAGAGTATAAACTGTTTCCACTCTTGCTCCTTAGTCCTGTTGCTAACTTCATAGAAGAGGCCTCTGAGATAGAAACTTCTTGAACTCACATCGCATCTGTAACTGGCTTAGCAATGAGAAATAGATAACAAAGTGGATCAGCAAAAAGTGTGACCTCTCTCCTCACCTGCTTCCTGGGTGTCATATTCTATATGGACAAATGAACGTTCTCTTCAAGTAAAGAGCACATAACTGAAAACAAGGTCAAAGCAAGAGCTGGTGGGAGTGAAGGCACTGGGGGGCGGGGGGTGTGGGAAGAAAAACCTCCTTATAAGCATACCACAACATATTCCATAACTTTTTATCCAATATCTCTATTGCAAGAGGAGATTTGTTTGTATCCTGTTTGTAAAATTTGGCTGGGTTTTTTTTCTTGGGGGGAGGGATATGTCTTGGTTGGTTTTATTAGCTGAGTAGTAATGTGTGTAATATTTTAAACATGGGTTTTACTCTTCCTGAGAGCCTGTTTTGGTAGGTGGCTTGTCTACTGTTTGGAATTAAGATTTATTTCTGTTTTTTTAATTTTGGTTTCAATTTGAGATTTCTTTTTTTTTTGATAGTTTATGGCTATAGTTGTTTGCATCTGCTTAGATCACTTCCGTACTCCTAGATTTGCTCCTAGGTACAGGGAACATTTTTCCTATGGAAAATTACATTTTAATGGTGGAATATTACTTTGTAACATGCTAACACATATCCATTGCCACGGATTGTAGGTGTTGCGGTAGGAAGTGCTCGCCACCCTGCATAACGCTGATTTCTCATGCACATTGCATGGCAGTTCTTGTAGGATAGCTTGCGCCTAGCTCACAGGTCATGTGTCCTCAGAAGTTTTGAGTAGAACTGTTTCACGATTCACGTCTAGTAAAGCCCAGCAGCTTCCCTTAAAAGGTGTGGGGGGGTAGTGGGGAATAAACAACAAGAAAAAGAGTCATGGGGTAACTTGCATTGACATAGGTCATTACATTAAGGTTTCTCTTCTGCTTGTGGTAACTGCTTGTTTACCTGACCCTACATGAGCACTGGACTTTTTTTGCTTGCGGAACCTTAAAGCTAAATTAACCAGCTGCATTTGAGTCCTTTGACAGCAAATTACAAAAAACTAGTGTCTGCTTAATCAAAAACATCTTGCCCCAAAATTCCTTTCTGTGCTGTGTTCCTAACTTCTTTGAGCAGCTGCAATGCAGACATCAGCCCCTGGTGTCAGTGAAGTAGCAAGTTCTTCACTGATACCAGGTTTGTAGCAGTCTACCACTAGCCCACACAAACCTGAAATTTGCTGTGGTGATACCAAACTGATGGGGCTAGAAGAGCCTGGTAAAAAACGTGTTGTATAATTTCATGTGATATTTCCTACCAGCACAATTACTTGGAATTTATTTCAGTTTTAGGAATGCAGGCTACCTACAGGCTTTGTTCTCTCCAAAGTTTCTGAACTTGTAAGTTTTGAGTTCTTTTATATTCAAGAACCCAAGGTAATTTCATATTCTGAAGCCTAGTAGATAATGCATGATATCTATGCTGGCCTTAATTGGATTTGTGCTTCATTGTCAAATGTTTTGGTGCAGAGGAGGATCTTGCTACTGAGTGTGTGTGTATGTGTAATGCTTTTACAGTGTTGTTTTATTCTCATGCTTCTGTAACTGTTCTTTACCTCATGCCCCCTCATGTTTGTATCTTTCAAATTGCCTGTTGTCAAGTTTGTCTTATTCTAGCCTTTTCCAGTCTTTCATTTGCTTACTTCTTGAGACAAAGGGCTGAATAGTCTCAAGTTTTCATGAGCTAAAGGGAGAGAGGAAATGGGTGAAATGCATTTCTGTCTTGGGTTCAGGTTTGGTTGTGTTGTTTTGGTGTTTTTATTTCTTCCCAAAGGTCTCAGTTCTGCCAAGAGTTGAAGCAGTAAAAAGCAGGCTTTTCTTCTGTGCTGTTCTGACAGCACTGTGCAGACAACCACATTCTTTGAGAGGCTGATCAATAACTCTGACTTCCTGAACAGTTTAGACTGAAGTGTAGTTCCTGTTATGGATTACTGTCATGTTCTTCCATCACAGAGTCCTCTGATCTCAGTGTATCTCACCATCAGATATTTGATCGGGTTGCATAATAGTTTTTTAATGCACTTTGTCTCTTAAGAAGTTAAGAAACCAAAGCTTAAGAAAACTGCAAATACAAACTTGTGCATCTGTGTCTGGTTTATGTACTGGTCTAGGAAAAGTGTTTGTTTATGCAAGTTTCCTAAAAAAAAAAAAAAAAATAAAAAAGTATAAATATGACAATGGAAAGGGGAAGGCTGAGTAGAAGGAAAAATCTACATCCTGAAATAATTAAATGCAAGAATTGCAAAACCATTACTGTGTTTCTTGTACATTTGTTTTGTTTGTTCCTCTGTGTGTGCTAATACTTCCCAAACAGGCTTACTGAGTTTTCTAGAAAGGAGAGTTCTAGTGCTCTCCAGAGTATCATATTAGGCTGGCTCAAAAGTAACTGACATGTTAAGCTTAGCCTGGCACCTGTTTGCAGAGGTGTCAGCCTGAGAAAAGAAGAAAGATAAGGTTTATTATTAATCCACATTCAACATACCATGGAATGAAAGCTTGTGGGAATGGGATTGACCACCAGTGACAGTGAAGGGCCAGGCTGGCTTTGGGCATTTTGGCATTGCCTACAAATGGTGGGAGCTGACTGGGAGCCAGCCTCCACATTATGCAGTGAGGGAACCTGACACAGATCTCATAGGTGGTGATGTGAAAGCTCAGTGGGAGTCTGTGCAAAAGTCCGGGAGGATGAAATGGCATTAAGTTGTAAGAGTCCAGAAAATTTTGGGATACTTGGTCCCTCTGTTACCTGCTTTATAAAAAAGATTAACAAAAGCTTTCAATTTGTTGTTATCTTTGTTCACAGAGCTGGAATATTTTCCTTGATAGGAGCACACAATACACGCCTCCCTCTCCACGCTTCCATTTCTCCATCTCCCTCTATCTTTTCTATAATAAAATTTAAATTTTTGCTTAAAGCAGTAGTTGGTGTGTTTAGGCATAGACACCATCATATCTTCCCTTAAAAGTGTTAGCACCTTAAAGATCATGTACTGTACAGGGTTAACTTAGATTCAGTATATTACAGCTGTTAAGGGTGGTTATCAGACATATCTGAGCATCTTCCAATACCTATGGCTTCTTCCTTTAAACATTACTTCTATTCTGATTTCTAGATTCATTCTATTACTTACACATTTGTTGAAAAAAAAAAAAAAAAAAAGAAAGATGCTATTACTGTAACCAACAGTTCTAATTCAGAGCCAAGGCTCTCTGTTTTTTTGCCATTAAGTTTCAACCGGGGGGGGTGTAACCTCACGCAGAGTGTGAGCGGTTGTCCAGGGTCCCTGTTACTTGGTGAAAACTTGGTGTCCCATGTTGCAGGATCCTAGTGTTAGCCTTGTACTTGCTGTTCCCGGCTGCCAGCACACCAGGGCTTGGCCCTTTCATCTGTTCTTCTTGTGGGTGTAGCCAGAGCAGCTCTTACTGTATCTCAGTCTTTAGCAACTCTCTGCCTGGTTAGAACTTCCCAGAACTCTTTGGAAAGCATGTCAGTAACAACCAAATACAATGTAAATTCTGCTGGGCTTTTTTTAGGACCCTTTCCTTTTCCTTTTGGAGACAGTATTTCAGCTGGGATGGGACACCCAGATTACTCTTTCCCAGTTTGCCAGTTCATGCTGTGGTTGCTCAGCCCAAGGGCTGCACAAACATCCTTCATAGTCAGACACCCACCCCATCCTTGCCTCGCTACCCTTTCCTGAAGAGCCATTTCTCTCTGGGGCTCTTCCAGGTACACCAGATGTCGTGCACCAGTGCAAGTGAGCTTAATGGACTCCAGTGAGAAGCCCTCAGCTCCATCAGGTATGGATTAAAACAACATTTACTGGAGATAACATGAGAAGGAAATAGGGAACAGCATAGGTGATCTTAGCACCAGGCAGACCTCAGGCACAGTGCCTTGTGCAGAGCCCATGCTGAGGTTAACTGGTACTGTGGGCTTTACAGTTTCTGTTCGATATTCCTAGAAGAACTCTATTAATCGTTTCCACTGCCAAGAAAAAGGATGCTTCAAGGAAAACATGCTGCCCCGCTTCAAGACAAGGGCACGGGCACAGCAGTGGCAGTATCACTGGGATATGGACAGACTCCCCTGTTACGAGGAGGTACCTAAGCCTGTCTGCATCCACAGTGGGTGGATGACAGAGGATCACCACTGCCTCTGTGCGCAACAGCATGCTGTTTGGGACTGCAACTTGATGTGTAACAACTTGGTGTTACCAGTGACCACAGTTGCTTCACTGTAATGCAAGTTTCCTTCCTCCCCTGGCGCCAACACACAGAGCTTCTGCTTCTACTTCTTTGTTTTAGTGCCCTGTGGCTGGGAAGGAAAGGTTGGTTTTCCTTGACTTCCATGTGCTGAGAATTTACGGAACGCACGCATGGCAAGCACAGCGTGAGAAAGTGAAAAGTGCCCCTCAGAGGCTCCTTTAATAATTATTATTTATATTGTCCCAGACTAGCACTCAGTACACAGACCATGCCAGCAAAGCCTTGCATTTATTATCTCATATTGCTGCGTGCTTGCTAACACAGCTTTCCAGAACATGAGTTCTGTCTCCCATGGACTGTACGATGCTGCCTCATCCAGTCCCTGCTCAAAATGTTTTTCTGTCTCCTAAAACAAGATTGCTGTTTTGAAAAGTAGTTATCTGTTATCCTAGTTTCCCAAAGCAGAAGCAAGAGATTACTGTGAAGGGTCATCTTAGTGTGCAGGTGTCTGTACTGGCATCATATAAAGGACAAGAGATCCCTCCTGCTACTGTCCCCCCCCCCCCCCCCCCCAGCCAAACAGGTAAATGTAAATAGAAATATATAAATAAATACATAAATATCTACACATCCTGATTTTGTCAGCAGTTTGAGTTTTAGCTTCCTGGTTTGTACGTACCCTGCTAGTGGTAGGTTCCCTTATGACTCAGTCTGAGTCAGTTGAGGCTTCTGCCCTCCTGTACAGCCAACCATGTGCCCCAGGAAGCAAGTTCATTAATTTGAACTTAACATATTATTTTCTCATCCTTTTATGAACCAAGAAGTATGTGAACACTGCGACCCATGCGAGCTTTTCCTGCTTCTCCACATCCCAGCGACTGCAGATTGGAGTTGCATCTCATGGAAGATTTCTGAGGAATTGTAATGGATGGGAACCTAGCTGAGAGTTGATACCCTCTCATGACTGAGAGACATAAGAATAGGGATTTTTGGTCGAAGTGTATTCAGTAGAGTATATATATTTATGTTCATCGTGACTGTCTGAAAGAGGCAGGGAAACAGTGGTGTGCAGCTGTTCTGTGACCTTTATATGTGGCTACACTGGAGTGTCTGGGCAATGCTCTCGGCATAGACAAAAGTGAAATCATTAGAAGGTGCATGGCCCCACGAGCCAACAATTAGAGAGCTGGCATAAAATCAGTTGGTTTTTAAAGGGTAGAAAAGCAGGAGCCTCTTGTGGCCAAATCCAAGGCCCCACCTGTGGGTGGACACACCGCACAGGAATTTTCCCCACTAGCTGGGACTCCTGGCACTGGCTGCAATGGGGCTTCCCAGCTTGGACTGTGGGTCTGGATGATGATTTGGTGGTATCTGGTGACGTATATCTTCTTAATGATTTGATGCGTTGCTAATTTTCCTCTGTACTTTGTATGTATAGATCTCTGATTTACTGCATTGGACTCATTTACTATATATATAAAGAGATATACCCCATTCATGTTAGTGTGCTTGTTTGCTTTAGTGTGCTTATTCACTTCAGTGTGCTTGTTTAACGAACAGTGCATATTATACTGCTAGTGTGTGGTCATTTTGTGGCGTACCCTGCCTGTCAACAGAACAGGAAGGAATACAGGGCGCAAGAGAGAAGTATGTGAAATCAGGTCCCCAGATCACTTGAATCTGTAGAACCTTTTTCTCTGCTTTATTAAGTAGCATATTTTCAGAAGCATTTAGACCTTAAGCTACTTAGATGTCTTTTAATTACATGTATAACTGCAAATATCGTAGATGGTAAGAAATTAATTAAACAGATGATCCTTTAGGCTGTGACTGATCAACAACCACAAGGATATAAAGATTTTTTAACCAAATAAAGGCATGAAAATTGTGTGTAGTAAAATCACCAGCTTCAGGGAAACAGAGATCAGAATGTTATAACCTGATAAGAACCAAATTAAAACTCATACCCATAACATTGTCATCATTAGATTAATGTTAATAACAAAGTAAAAAGAAAAATCACAATTCTATATGCATATATACTTTTAAGCACCCCATTTTTGCAGAATGAACTATCAATTACTCCAAGGTAAGAATATGTGTAAAAGCAAGCAACCACAATGAAAAGGAAGACCTTGAAAGAAAAGGAAGAATATATCAGAGTTTCCAGGACTGCATATACAAATCTCCTGATTTTAATGTTAAATTACATGACAACCTAATGAATCTGCCTACAAATAACAATGTAGGTGGAGCTGTCTTTACGCCATATATAGTTCACATGAAATACTTTTTCCCCACACCACCACTACTTCAGTATCAGGTATACAACACTTATTGCTCTGTTACCCTGTACTGTGCTGCCATGGGTGAAAACGTGGTCTCACTATCATTAGAGGAGGATTGTACTTCAGAACACGGTCTAGGATTTTGCTGACTGCATCTATGTGTTCTGGGTACTTGCATTTTGAGGACTGGGTGTTGAATTTTAATGTAACAATAGCAAAGTGCTTATATTGATTTAGCTGAATACAATGAAGCAGCAGATCTCTGTCATTAGAACGTAAGAGAAAATAAGAGCTGCAGAAGACAGCCTAATGCACATAAAATTTCTTGAAGATAGTGTTTCAGTGGAGAACAGGTACTTCTCATGTGCTCAATTGCTTAATGCAGATTAACTACAACTAATATTACTTTCAATTAATAATAACACATCTCATTGCAGTTAAGAAGACACT
Source organism: Lathamus discolor (assembly GCF_037157495.1). NCBI lineage: Eukaryota > Metazoa > Chordata > Aves > Psittaciformes > Psittacidae > Lathamus > Lathamus discolor. The sequence goes on along the minus strand of NC_088892.1, from coordinate 2,940,765 downwards.
ATTATATAGTCTCTAAGATTTTCTACTTTGGTAAGTTCCCTTTTTTTCCTGTCTAGGCATATAACTGTTTACCTGTTTCCAAAGTAGTCTACAGGGAAATGCAGGTGGCCCTAATGCAGGTTTTTAGTTGAATACAATTAATTAATTCAATCAAGCAAGTAAATTACTAAATAACTAAATAAATGGAATATTATGATACAGAATAGAATATTTCAGTTGGAAGGCACCTACAGCAATCATGTGTTTCATGCTGGTAATGTAAAGATTTAGGTTGTTTCATGAATTTTGATTTAAAGCACAGTGCTGACCTTAACAGAAAAGCTGGTAAGAAAATGAGTTGTAAGGACCTTGGCTGTTTAGCTCCTTAAGGGTGCTCTCGCATGTACTCGCATTGTTGGTAACATGCATGTTAGAGTTTATTATTTAGTAATCGATGCAAAGAGAAAAAGAGAAGGAACATGAAACTTTTTTAAAATGGAGCTAAAAAACAGAAGGAGAAGAAAGCATACTCAGCAGGAAATATGAAATAGGGTAGAAATAACTTCAGCTTTCCTCTTTCCACCCTCCCTTAGGACTTCTGCTCACACCTCTACGAGTCATCACTGAGATGCTTTTTTTTTTTTTTTTTTTTTTTTTTTTCTTCTATAAAAGAGGAAGGAAAAACCATCAACAGCTGTCCTGGGCTCTTTATGACAAAGTGAGGGAGGGCTCAAGTGTTCTTGATTTACCCTCTAGCTTAGAGAGAGTAGCTCTGCTTTACTTGAGAGGGAGAAACTGCAGCTCTGGGGGGGATGGAAATGCTGATGAGAGCAGCTGTGTTTTTGAGTTCTCTTCTTTTCTGCAATGGTGAGTCTATGGAAAGGTCTTCTGTTCAGGATGCTCCTTCCCTGGTACTGGTGTGCCTGTGTGTGCTTGTGCAGGGGTGGTTCTGTTTGGGGAATAGAAATATGGAAAAAAAGGCCAATATCTTTGTCTGCTGCTGGCTTGGTGTTCTCTTGTTTCAAATCCAGTGGTTGCAGGGCACAACAGTGCATAATGGCTTTGGAAATGCTGCCTATGTGTTTAGAGTACACAGGTCCCATATATGTTGTGATGGTTATTTCCCAGAACACAGTGAGCAGCCCAGCACAAAGAGTTTGGGTAGTGCGTGTTCCCAGGAGAGGGGAGGCTTGCAAACCAGGAGAAAAAGGTAAAGAAGTGTCTATGGAAACACAGGTTCAAACCCAAGAGTGACAAAAATGTACTGGAACAAAGGCAATGGGCCTCATAGGAAAATTTAACAAGTTTTAGTCTTCTTTGAGCCTTTTCTGAAGTTGCTTGAATTTGGCTTAGTCTGAAAAAGCAGAGTCTTTCAGGAGAATGAACGCACAGTGGAGGAGGGAAAGCCATCAAAGCTGTGGTTTGCTCTTAACGTGTGGTGCTTCCCAGGAAAGCCCCAAAGGTAATGTCAGGTGGTGGGTGCAGGCACCCACCACTCAGTGACCTTGAGCTGGGCAACTGCGGCTTGAGACAAGTGCCTTCCTTCAGGCCCAAGACTTCTGCTAATTCTGATCCTGTTCACTTGCCTCCAGGTGTTCACTTGCTTGCAGGTAAGCACCAGGCAGAGCATGAGAGACAAACTGCGTGCATGGCATGACTTCGTGCCCCCATCTGCCTTCCTCATGCCATGCTGCTTTTTGTTAGCCCATCATCTACACTGGTTGCCCATCCTTTTGATTTGGTGGGTTCCACTTGCTGATGCTCTCACCATTGCTTCATCACCCTGGGGCTGCTTTCATGTTGATTGCTTTTTTTTTCTTCAAACGTTTCTTCTCCGTTCTTCCTGCAGCTTTTCTGAACCTGACTGGCCACCCTGAGATTGAGGGTGTATGGAAGGATTCTACCACCTTGCCATGTGTCTATGTGCCTGTGAAGGACTTGGTACAGAAAATACTCAAGTGGATGGTGGTCCATGACCAGAGTTCTGTCACCATCTTTCGGAGGGATGACTCTGGAGACCATGTTCTCCTGTCTGACTACAGGGGCAGGGTCAGTGTCCTGAAGGACGCACCAGGGAATGTGTCTCTCCACATCCTGAACCTGGAGGTCTCTGACAAGGGAACCTACATTTGCCAGGTCACCTGGAGGGACAGCAGTGACAACCTGATTGTAAGAGAGATCACCACTGAACTGGAGATTGTTAAAGGTAAACCCTAGAAGGAAGCTGTGCAATAGTGGAAAGCTTGGCTCGGGAAGGCTGTTAGGAATTAGACCAGGTAGGCAGTGACCACCCACTTTGATGCAGGAGCATTTTGCTGAGCAGTGTTAGACTCTGGCAAGAAGCATCAAATAGGTCAGAGAGAGGAATTTTGCCCAAGATATGGCACCCTGCAGTTTGGAGGCTGGGGGAGGATTTGTGGCTTCTCGCTTACCAATTTGCCTCTGGCTCTACCTGTAACCAGGGGTGCAGTGCTTCCAAGGGATGTGCACCAAAGGGGAACTTTCTGGAATATTGCATTGCTTTTCTTTGACCAAACTCATGTGCCTGATCTCCCTTTGCCTGGGCAGTGATGATTTCTAGAGGAAGGGGGATGTCATCAACATCATTTGTGTAGGAGGTACAATGGGTGATATAGCTGGTACAGTCACAGCTAAGTCAAGCTTAACCTGTGCAGAGAGGTGACATGAAAGCAGTGCCCCTCTTCCTCCTGGGAAAGCACCCAAAGCCAGAGCAAGAACTGCCGTGGCAAGCGGGACCTTCCCCACCACAGCTAGGGCCGGCGTGACCTGGATCCCATCTGCTTTGTTTTCCAGTGGCAGCAACCAAGCCCATCATCACGGCCGGTGAACTGGGGCTGACAGTACCCGCAGGAGCCAGGACCAGCCTGACCTGTGTGGCCAGCGGGTCTCCCCCCATCAGCTACCGCTGGTTCAGGGGCACCCCGGGACAGAAAGCCCTGCTGCTGAGCAGGCAGGCTGAGCTGGTGTGGGACAGCCTGCAGCCCTCTGACACTGGGAAGTACTACTGTGAGGCGGAAAACAGGGCTGGAGCTGGGGCTGTGCAGCAGAGCGACACTGTTGAGCTCACAGTGACAGGTGAGTTCCCAGAGGCACAGCTGGATGGAAAGCATCTGTATTCCTTCCAGAATGGAACAACATTCCTACTTCCCTTCCCTGAAAAAGGAAAACATGAAAAGTGTTGGATTTCTGAGCTCTGAAGCACTTCGCATCATTGGCTCCAGCTTTCTATCCTTGTTTATTTTCTTTATTTGTTTTCCCCCCTCCTCTTCAGAGGAACTTCTCTTTTCTGATGCATGGAAGGTTGTGTCTCTGCCTAAGAGACTCTTTATGTGTCTTAGTGCATGTACGTAGTAGAAATATAATTCCCTTTTAGCCCTTTTTTTTTTAAGGGGCTTCTTTGCTTGCTTCCTGGTCTAGAATGAAAGCTGCTGAAGTGGGAAGCAGAGCTATTGTCTCTAGTGGCATATCCAAGTTATGCAAAAGCTGCTTCAGACCTCACTGGGAACAATCTACGTCACTAAGGGCAGCTGTTTTGAGAGAAGGCTTGTGACTTCCAGTTTGGTTTTGTGGGGTGTGGAAATTCAGACCTGGGCTACAGTAGGTCTGCTTCTGGAAACTTTATGTTTTGGGTTTATGTTTCATTTGAATTTATAGTACACCACCAGTTATACAACAGTGACCAGAAGCTAAGGGAAGATGCTGACAGTTGCTGACTGTTCTTGAAGTCAAAAAAGCAAATGAAGATGGTGATCAGGAGCATCTCAGTAATCTCTTGGACTCCACCACTAATACATGGGGTGGTGAGGCACTGCTAAAAGAAGTGGTGAATGTTCCATCCCTGGCCGTGTTCAAGGCCATGCTGGACAGAGCCTGGACAGAGTGATATGGTCTATTGTGAGGCCCCTCTGCCCATGGGGTGATCTTGAGGTCCTCTCCAAACCTAACTATTCTATGTATACCCAGTATGTGTGTGTATATATATATATATATATATATATATAGTCTGTGTATACATAGTATGTATAGTATACATAGTATCCATCCAGTGAGTATATGCAGTACTATACATACTCTCTCAATATTACAGTGTATGTATTGCACTCATTTCTAGAGTTTGCCTATTTTCACTGCCTTGTAAATGCAATTGAGATGTTCTCTTTTGATCTTGTAACTATAATTCCAGATCTTCTGGTGCTAAAATTAGGATTGGAAATGCACTGTGAGCTTTTCACTCCTGTTTGTTTTGCAGAACCTCCCGTGACAGTAGTGACTTCTGAGAATGGCGTGGGATATCCAGAAAAGAATTATACAACTCAGAGTAAGTGGAGAGCAAAACAAACCTCAGAATGAGATTAGGGACCCAAATAGTCCATACCTCAAGGCTCAAAATTAGTGTTCTGCTTTTTGGCTGCAAATTGTATTAACAGCTGTTCTCAAGGGACCTAGATGATTCATGGCTCATGATTAATGATTCACTCTTTTGAAGACTCTGGAATTTTTAAGGCAGGAAGGAAGCTTTTATAGTTGAAGCAGAGTTGTTGCTGTGCTCCCAAACAGTAGTTCATTTCAACATTTTCTTTGAGTGTCAAAACTGGAACATCAGAAAAGCCTCAGTGTGCAACTCAAGGGTATTTTTTATACGTCCTCAACTTTGCTGTGACATGGCAGGTTTAAACATGTTCAAACGCAACAGTATGCTGAATTGAAAAGCTGAGACCCTTTATTTTATGACATGTAGAGCAACTGTTCTGCCCAGCTCACAGTCTTGGTGAGCCTCTGCTGGTTATCTTTATGCTCACAGTCTCTGAGAGATGCATGCAAAACGAGTTCAACTGGCTCAGCCTCACCTATTCAGAGCCACAAGAGCAAGGTGCTGTCGGGATGCAGACAGCAAGGACAGGCATATGCATACAACCCCATGTGTTCATGACAGGGCTGGCTGCTGTTGGCCTTGGGAAAGTGGTCAGCATCATGTAACTGCTTCTGCTACCATGACCCGGGAGGGCTTCTCTGTTTGAAAGTCTTCTGCTGTATTGCTCTAGATGTCCAAAGGACTCACCTGTCCCTGTTCCTCGTCATTCTGATTGTGGTGGTGTGTGCTGCTGCGGTTTTGCTTGTCATCTTTCTTATCATTCGCATGAGGAAGCCTAAAGGTGGTGAGTAGAATGTTCTGTAAAACTTGACTGTATTGTGCATGCCCAGCTTAGTTTTACCTATAAATATCTTTTTGGGCTGGGACTGGTACTGTGCTCACCGCTTCCAGCAGCAGCTCTGGCATCTGCATCATACAGGCAGTCAATCAAATTATGCATGGATCAAAATAGGTGGTGGAAGCTCTAAAGAGATGAAGTCCTTTTTCCTCAGAGATAAGCAGTTGTTGCAGTTGAGGAAGGTGTGCCAGGCACCAGCTGGAGAAAAGCCGAGCAGGCAGTATCACCCTGGTGCTCCCACACCACTGGGTGCTGTGGGAAGGGCTGGCATGGTGATGAAGAAGCCTCTGCCGTACTCATCCCATGCTGGTTCCAAGAGGGGTCTCGGTCTCTACTCCCCTGGGCCATCCTGCGGTGCTCACCTTCTCTGCCACGCTGCCCTCTACTCTGCCTCGGTTACTTTGGGATGGTTCCTTCCCTCTAGTCCCCACAGACATCCCATGACTCTCAAACCAACCTGCTGGACTGAGTTTGTTGATCAGATCTTTTAAGGTATCTGGTAGCACGTTAATTTTGTCCTGCTACTTTAAAATACCTGTTTGCACCAGCTGCTGTTTAGTATTTCCCTTAGTACCCGGAGGCAAAGAGCTCATCATTAATTCTCCCTATTCAATAACAGTTACTTTCCTTTTTAGCCTTCAAATGCAGGATATATTTACTGAATAATTCTGTCTTTTTTGTGCTAATGCTAGAAAACTCCTGACCACTTGCTGAGAGTCCCCTTGCTCGCTGAAGCACTCAGCAGTGTACAGAGAACACACTGGAGTTTTGGTTTGGTTTTTTTTAATACTGATGGATAGTTTTCCCCTTATCTATTTGTGTCTTTAGTTGCCTTTCTACAACTCCATGCCACCAATTAATAATTATTATCAAATACTCTTTTTTTTTGCCTTTTTTAAGGAATCTTGAATAACCTCTTCCCAAACTGTTCTTTACTGAACAATTCTAATAGTGAAGTTGTGGGAACTGGGAACTTTCAGTTTCTAAACTTTAACCCTGGTTTCAGTTATTTTGACCCAGTTGTGCTACAGCTGGGATATGGGTTGTTTTCATTTTCTTGAACTGAATCCTGGGAACAGGAGCCATCTCCCACCTAGCACTATCTCTAAGGTTCTTATTTTTATTCTGTCTTCAGAGGTTGCTTTCTTGTGTCAAGAAAAGACAGTAGAATATATTTTTGAGAATAGAAATGTAAATTATTGACACACATTTCTGATTATTCTTTTCTAGCTCAGACCTATGAAGTAAAATTGTGAGTATAAATCTTTATCTGACATATTGGTGAGTCCTTGGGGACTGTATCGGGGCGGGGGGGAAGGTGCTACTTAGCTGTCAAGGTTAAAAGTCTCTTCAGCAGTACAGATTACAACATTCAAAGTTAGTCTGTAGTACACTGTACTGTACTGTGGATGATCTGTAGACTTTCCATGTCAACAAATAATGTCAAAAGAAAGATCTTCTCCTTTGCAATACTAGAATCATAAAAACTAGCAGAAGCTGTTTATTAACTCTTCAGCCCAATAAGGCCTGTGAAAGATCACAACCAAGGATAAATTCCCAGTGTTTTTTCAAATGCAAAGGACAGGAATGTTTCAGCATTCTGATCTATTCATAACCCATTGAAGCTATACTGAAAAGCCTAATAATCCAGTGAAAACACGCAAGGAGAACTACTTATCCAGACATAAATCGAATTGCTAATGATTAGAGTGCCATGGGAGAACATGCCAGCAGTATTTACCCAAGATTTTGTGCTTACCCAGCATTTTAAGTAACAGTTGAGCCCTGAGCAACAGAACAAATGGTGTGGTGGCATTTCTCCTCAGAGGATTTACCACCGTTTTAAAGATATTGGATATCATAAGCTACATGGTGGATATGGGCTACATTCAGTTCCTCAGCTACAATCTTGAGGGTTGGGAGATGCTTCAACTGCTCCGGTTGCAACTCTTCTTTCCTACTGTATTTTGATTTCAGCCATAACTCAAGGGCAGCAGCTGCTTCGAGGTGTGAAAGCGCAGGTTACTATGAGGAGCCCATCTCCACTGAAAACAAGTATGTGATGCAGCCCATGAAAGACAAAAGATCTGAAGAAATAAATATGAAAAAGAATGAATATGACTGTGTTGGAAACACCATGGAATCTGAATATGAAGTAGGGGACACTGCGTGAGAACCAACTTATTGCTACATGTAGCAGTCCTGAAGAGCGCTTTCATTCAGGCGAAATAAATCTTCCTATTCACCTTAACCCCTCTAAAAATAGGTTGGACAAGCAGTTTTTGCTCCTTCATGACTTGCGGAGCCTTAACAATCTCTTCAATGAACAATCTCTTCAATGCAAAGCTCTTTGAGAACTTCTGTTACAAACTGCTGTATAGATCTTCTGATTTTGCCATTTTTGGTTTCCTTCCACACCCTCTGTAGAAGAAAGCCCTTTAAAAGCCAGGGTATGCAGATCCCAGGCCAACAGCACTGTACTAAACTCAGTGCTTTGCAATACCAAGAGGATCTGCATTCACAGCCTTCATGTGGTAGGGGTAGAACCAGCAGCTAGAGGGGCTCAACATCCTCATCATCTTTGAGTAAGAAGTGCAGAATGAGGCTGGCCTGGGAACTGGCATTTCTCCTCCCACACACCTGAGTGTTGCATGGGTGGTAGAATGTCTTAAATGTGAGATAGCCCTTAAAGAAACACTGAAAGACAGATTAAGGACAGGATAAAACCAAGAACTCTACCACCCTAGGAGTACAAAAAGCACTGTTCTGTGCTCAATTCACCTTTCTGCATCATCTGCAGTAAGATGCAGGCACACTTTCTATAGTTTAGGTGCTGGACAGCTTGGGTGGCTCTGAAACTGCAAAAGGTACATTCTTCCTGAGTCCACTTTCTCTGTTCTCTTTTTTAATGCATGTGTAATATTTAAAAGGAAATAGATGCTTTTCCTAAGTTTGTGGGTAAGACTGTTTACACACTCCTAAAGTATTTTGATATGAATATTTTTGTGTGACCAGCTCATCTTTAAAATGCCAGCAAGCACTCCTCAAAAGATGCTCATGAAACACTTTCCTCCTGGCTTAGGAAGGAAAGTGCAAGTAGGGACCCGAAAAGCTTTGTTGTTCATAATTTCTACTATCCTAAGTAAATCTATAACATGCATACAGCAGATTTATGGGAGAACCTTTTTATAATAATTGGGCAATACCATGTCAGATTAAAAGCCATGCAGACAGGTGTAAAACAAAATGAGCAACCTGAGGGGCAAGGGGGATATTGGTGGTAATCCTGGATACAGGATTAGTGGGCCCCCAGATTTGCTGTTCACACTCGGGAAAGGTGTGAAATTCTCTGCAAGCATCAGCTCAAAATTCACCAGCAGCCCAAGAAAGTATTAGATGCTATTATGAAAAGCATTACAACACAATAGAAAACAGGATTGTGATAATGGACTCATGGCATGCTTTCACCTTATGCATGTGTGTAGGTGTCTCATCGTGAAAGGGTTTAACAGAGCTAGAAAAGTTAACAGAGCTGAGAAAGATAATTAAGGCTCACTAGTGGCATGAAAATACTTCTGTGCAAATGCATTATACTTTCTCAGCTTTTTGAACCAGAAGAAAAGAGAAGAATGAGGCAAAATGAGCAAAGCTTACTCATCATGACCACTGTGGAGAAGATGAATAGAGAGTATTTTTTTTATGGTTTCTCCAAAGATAAAAGGAAGGAAATTTCCTGTACCAGTTTTATTTCTCTCTAAGAATGTGCTTAAAAAAACAAGAGCTGGGAAACCCTGATTTCAAAATGGAGAGGGAACAAACAGCAACTTTTGTTACTGATGATGTCTTGGAAAAAAGTTGTCAAGATGTACATACAGCTTATTGTAGACACGGAGAAGCAAATGAAAACCATTAAACTTCAGGACTGTAAAGTTAGTAGATTTTGTTACACTTCTCTTTATTTTGGCAGGAAGTGTGAATGTGCATGAACGTCTGTGTGTGCCCAGGAGCATATTAGGTCCCTCTACTTGAAAGCAGAGGAATTACTGTGGAATCTGCTGGAGTCTGGGGTGTGTTTTGGATGTTGTGTTAGTTGATGTTTGCAGGCTGTAGTCGGGCACAGTGTAGGAAACAGATGGCGCAAGAGTCACTGCTGGTCCTATTTGTGGTTCAGAGCTGGTGAAATGAGATGTCTTGGATGTGAAAAAAGATGACTTCCATTATGAAGTGTGTAAAAAGCCAGTGAAGTCTGACAGTCTCTCTTTCTAAGGAGGAAGGTGAGCAGGGGAGGACAACTGTTGCAATAGTACTGCAAGGCACACAACTATCACTAAAAGAGTTTTCCAGAGAACAACAAATCATGACTGGATAGTGTGCTAATGTGGTGACAAAACAACAGTGTTGAAACGTCCTGGGAAACTAATGTTTTCTAATCTTCCAGTTCTAGATGAGGATGCAGTTCTTGAAGCCCTTCAGGAATGGTCTCATTCTTTAAAAAGGGGGGTTTAAAATGTGTGTATGTGCACGTGTTTGGTAGGGAGGGATTCGGGAGGGATTCGGAAGGGAATGTCTCTGTTCCTGGAAAGCAGCCCACCTGTCTAGAGCTCCATCTCTGAAACAAATGTACTGTAGGGGGAAAATGAGGCTTCAGCACTGTATGGAGCAACTGGGAAGCAGAAAAGAACCTGCTGCTGAAGTTTTATGGCAGCAATAAGCAGAGCTCTGAATTCAAGCAACAGGGTGAACATCTAAGCAGAGAGGTAGATGTGTCATGTGCTGCTTGAGGAATGAGAAGAGTTTGCTCTTTCTGTAAGTGCTGGGGTTGGGTACAGGCATCCAGACCAGTAGATTTGGCTTTTCAGGAGAGGGTGGCATTCTGTGTGAGCAAGGAATGGCAATGCAGCTGGTGTCATGAATTCTTCCTCTTCTTTTAGTCAGATCTGTGAGCTAGCCATGGCTGGACCAAATAAGAATGTCTCAAGACTTGCAGTAAAAACTGCCTTCTTTTTCTGAGTGCAGATGGCTCAGAAAGACCTTTCTTCTTCAGTTACTTAAATTTAAGTTGTTTGCTCAAAGCCTGGTACTGAACTTCACCCACTGGCAGGCTAAAACTTTCATTTCATCACCAGGAAACCTGTAGCAAATGTCTCTAGCCTCTGACGTACTTTGTAAAAACACAAGTGTAAGATGCAGGCTTTGCAGAGCTGGTCCCTAAGAGTAGTGTCTGCAGGCCCATCTGTGCTCATTTTTGGGGAAATGGGGACTTTACTGCTCCACCTCTAATTAGCCTCAGATGTAGCAGCAGAAATTGCAGAACAAAGAGTCATAATGGTCACTTTGCCCAAGTTGTGATGCTTGGAAGTGTGTCATGTCCAGTATTGTGAAAGGAAGGTGGGTCCTGCAGGGGGAGGGGCTAAAGGGAGAACGCAGCAGATTCAGTCAGAAGCAGGGATGTACTTTATTATAACAAACCAGGTAACTGACCGTAGTATCTGAGACATTAAAGACTTTTTCTTTACATGTTCATGAGGAGCCCCTCTGGTAAGAAAGAAATTGGCTGAGAGGAGAAAACTAGCAGCCACATCTCTGTACTAAGGAGAGAAAGATGTCATGTACATCATGTTTGAGGAACTACAGCTCTTCATGTTTGTTTTAGCTAAGTAGTTTTTTTTTTTTTTGTTGGGTTTTTTTTTTTGTTTTGTTTTGTTTTGTTTTTTAATCCTTCAGACTTCCCGCTTCAGGAAGCCTTGCGTGTCCAGTTCACAAACTAGTCATATCAGCAGTTTCAGCTTGGGTTTTCAGCTTGTTCCAGGGTGTGTTCCCCAACATTCAGCTTCTTTTAAAGACTTTTGTGTAGAAGTAGTTTGTTGGGACAAGCTTCTATCACCAGTCATGGCCAGGGTGCGTAAGAGATCAGTTTTATACCCTCTCTCTGAGAACAGACCTATTCACTCTGTCAGTGATATCACTTCAATTTTAACAAGTGCGGTTTTGTTCATTCACTTTTAGGCAGGACTTGAGCATAGCTAATGGCTTCTTGGTGGCAGATGTGGTACAGACAGTATGAACAGGTACCACTGGTAGCTTCAACAAAATAGCTGAGAAGAAAAGGCAGCAAAAATCAAGTTTTCACCATATCAGCAAGGACACGCCCTGCAAGAATGGGTTGTGCTGTTGCCTCCATTGTCTTCCTCAGCAGGATGACAACTGGTGGTAGCTCTTAGCCTGGAACAATGGATTTGTTTCACTAGGTCTTGCCACATGACATTCAGCTTTTTGCTCCAGGCTGTCCATACTTGCCAGAGGCAAGTTTTACAACAGCAATAAGAGAGCTCAGCTGAAATCACATGCAGCAAGCCATCCAAGTGTGCACACATCTCCACCCGAACACTGAAATGAGACCTGCACAGTTCTCATCAGTTTACTGACTCTGGGAAAATTAAGATAGCCTCCACTTTTCATTGCCCTGTGCAGAGAGGGAACAAGCCATCACTGACAAGTGGCAGCACTTCCAGAGAATGGTCTGAGCTCATCTGCAATGTAAACGCTTAAAGCAAACAGGTATCTGTCATGATGCGATGTAGCTGTGGCAAAACTGCAGCAATTACCTTTCCCTTCCAGCTCCAACCAAAAATGTCTCCTGTATTTTGGGTGCATCTGCCTCCTGCTCAAAGATAATACTCTTCTGGTACAGTTGTTAAAACTATATGTTAAGGCACATCTGTTGAATAAATGCCAAATATCTGCTTTAATGAATGATTAAAAGCCTATAACAGAATTCACTATGTCAGTCTACTTGCTTTTATACATGTTTCTTATCTTCTGTAATTCCTTCTCTTTTTGGCATTAATTATCAGACTCATATTAATCCTGTGCATAGCACCTATTGATAACTTTTGCATGTACCCTTAAAGGTACACCTACAGAGCATACCCAGAACGTCTCCTGGACTAAAGCTCCTCTGCCATTAGGCATGTTGCCCAAAGAAGCTGTGGCTGCTCCACCTCTGGAAGCATTCAAGCCCAGGCTGGATGGGGCTTTGAGCAAGCTGGTCTAGTGGAAGGTGTCTCTGCTTGTGGCACAGGGTTGGAACTAGAGAAGGTTTAAGGTTCTTTCCAACCCAAAACCATACCATGATTCTATGAAGAATAATAAAAAAGACTACTCATCAGAAAAATCAGGAGAATGGTTAGAGGAGTGGATGGGGACATGGGAATATGAAATGGAATTGTAAAGGTCCTTATAGTCTTTGTCTATTCTCTACCCTTCACCTAATCAGCAGTGAAATGGACTCGTGATACTTCAGAAAGAGGATCCTAGATGACAAAGGACAGAAGAAAGGGAAGTGTTCTTCACTTGCATTCTGTCCCAGGAGTGTGGGGTCTCTCACAAAGCACAAGGAAAGGCGGACAGACCTGTTGTTCTGGGAGAATGGGAGAACCTGTGCAAATAGTGGTGTTTGTGATGGCTTTCATCACCTGCAACGGTGAGTACATGCTTCAATGTGTAAGAACAAAAGTCAGAGCCCCAACAAGGTAGGGATCTGAATTACAGTTTCTTAATTTTTAAAAATTATCAGCTGTGGAAAGTCGTTGGTTTCTTGTATAAAAAACAGAGCCTGAGAATTCGCAAGAGTCTCCTTCAGCATCAGATACAACAAGGTGCTTTTAAGAGTAGACCAGTGGGGTGGTATTGGGCAAAAGTTCAGCTCCCATGCCCCAAAACAAGAACAAAACAGGATTGTTCAGGAGCCTTAGACAGGACCGGATTTGGTGCATGAGCTTCCAAAGCAGTCTTTTGAAAGCTGTAATGTGTATTCTCCTATAATTTAATAACGCATTACGATTGTTCTGCTAGCATGGTCCTGGGAAGAAGAGCTGTGGTTGTGACACTAGCTGTGGGCACACATGATTCCTCTCTGATAATCTCCTGATCTTCTGGCTCTTTAAGTGCATTAGACAAGGTGATACTGGAATCCTTGTTTTAATTCATATGCCCATGAGGCACGTATGGCACTGGCACCGGCAGAGGATGGTTTCAGGAAACAGGAGAAAGGTGCTTTAACAAGCTGTGCACAGAAGCACAGAATTGCTCCTGACCTTTAGAAAAACAGGTTGAAGTATGTTCCTTATTTTGTCACAAAAAAAAAGCTTAGCAGATTTCTGGGATCTGCCTCTCTAGTGACTTACTGTGAGCTAATGCATCTAAACATAACCAGCGCCTTTCTGGGGAGGAGGGGAGAGGGGGAGCAGGACAAGAGGGTACGGGTAGAGGTGAGCCAAGCCCAGCTAAATTCAGGTACTTTGCTACTTACAAGGGGCAATTCCCAGAAGAGCTGTGGTCTCAGTGGGCAGACAGTTGGAATGGTTGGGAGAATAAGTCAAAATTTACCACCCTCTTTTCCTGTGCCCACTTGAGTGTTTGGCAGGGTGCTTGTTTGGGTGAAGCAGATACGAGCCAAGAAATCTAGGTCAGATCTGAAGTTCTCTAAGGCTAAAGCAAAAGGGTGGTTTTGGTCCACCATTCCTGTTCCAGGTCCAGTACTTCAGAGGAGATCCCTAAAGGCTCCTGCCTGCATATGTCTATGCTACCAGGACACTGGTGCTGGCAGGCTGGGAAGGAAGATGCTCAATTGTTCTAGAAAATGGGACAGAATATGATTTCAGGGTTGGGGTTTTTTCCCATTATCATGCATTACAGAAAATATGAATCTCTCTGGTCAGTCTTCTAATTTCTAACACAGCCCTTTAGGTCTTTTTCTGGTCCAGCTCTATTTCCCTCTTTTGGGAGACTTGACATTGTTTGTCTGGAAGAGTACACCCCAGTTTAAGAAGTGTCACTGGGAGGATTTACATTTAAAGGTATTGTCTCAGGGATTTATGTTTTGCTGAGTTTCTCCCATTCCTTCCAGTCAGCTTTCTTTTGGAGTCATCCCTGTTAATATTGAAACTGGTCATATACAGACTGCAGCTGCTCCACACGGAACCAGTGGATGCTGACAGCTATTTCATGGCACATACCAATGCAAACAGCACCGGAGAGATGTTTAAACAGAATTGTGTCCAGATTAATACACTGAATAGCAAACATACTTGAACTTGAGTGCCTCAAATGCCTTGAAGGTACTTTTGAGCAGCTTTCTCAACAGCTTACACCCTTCTTAGTTTTTCTTGATGGAAGTTTGTGAAAAGAGGAAGAAGAGAAATGGAAGATCTTTAAAAACTGATACACCAAGGAACTGCCTTTGTCTGGGATATGAGATTTGAAAAACAGAGCTGTGCCTACCCTATCTAAGCCATCTGGTAAAGGAATACCAAAGCTCCTTGTCAGAAACAAGGTGCCAACATGCTCAGCCCCAGCAATTCCCTTGCCTGTCCCCATGGACACAGATCCACAGATCTTGTCTTCCTCCAGCTGGCAGCTACTGTCAGCTCTGGGACAGGCTGCTGCACAGAGAAGTGCTTCTCCTTGCACAGCTATACTGCTGAGTCCTGTGAGCACCAGGGGAGTTTTATAAAAAATAGTGCTGTTAATGAATGCAAAAATGTTGCATTCATTGTTAACTGCAGTGAAGCAATGAAGTTGCTTTGTTCATGCTTCCTCCCATATAGAAGGTAGAAGTCAGCATTGAAAGTGGTTGTGTCAGATCATCCCATGTCAGTGAGGGGAAGTTCTTGCTCTTTGACTCATCAAGTGCAAGTGTAAGCAGAAAGCCAAGCAGCAGAGGGAAGGTGTAAAGGTTGAAGATAGAGAGCAGGAATAAGAGATGCTCCTTAATCCTGCTCCTTAAGGTCTTGTGAAGACTGTAGCTGTGATGCTGCCACCAGGGGCTGCATTTGTGCTTCTCAGAATTACTTCTCAGAATTATTCTGAGAAGGAACTGAAAATGGGCAAGCATCCAGAGGGAAACAATAAAAATAGCCATGAGGTCAAAGCAACTGTTCACTTTCCTATGCTCAGTGAAGCTGGGACAGGCCCTAGTTTGGCTGGCTGTGCTCTACAGCCATGACCTCATGCTGGCTTCCACTGCCTGGTGATTCCCACCTAATTTGAAGGATGTTCTCCTCTTCTACTGCATTCTTACTTCTTCCCTTCAACTCTTGTTGCCTGCAGCCCTCCTGGATCTGACTGGTGTCCACCAGGTCCAGGGCACATGGATGGGATCTGTCACTTTACCATGTACCTACATGCCCTCAGATGGTTTCACACAGCAAACGCTCATCTGGAGCATGGAGAGAGACCACAGCACCTCCACCATCTTTCGGAGGGACTATTCTGGTGATCACGTTCTGCTGTCTCAGTTCCGAAACCGGGTCAGTGTCCCAAAGCACAGCCCAGGGGATGCCTCACTCTTAATCGAGAACCTTGAAATCCCTGATAGTGGACACTACACCTGTCAAGTCATCTGGAGGACTAAAAATAACAGTGTGATCACAAGGGAGGTGACCACTACGGTTAAAGTTGTCAAAGGTAAGTCCAGCAGTAAAGCCCTGCTCTTGTGTAGCCACAGAGCATGAAGGTGAAGCAGCAGCTGGTAGGAATAATCTTTCATGCCATCTACTTTGTTTTCCAGTGGCAGCAACCAAGCCCATCATCAGGGCCGGCGAACTGGGGCTGACAGTACTCGCAGGAGCCAGGACCAGCCTGACCTGTGTGGCCAGCGGGTCCCCCCCCATCAGCTACCGCTGGTTCAGGGGCACCCCGGGACAGAAAGCCCTGCTGCTGAGCAGGCAGGCTGAGCTGGTGTGGGACAGCCTGCAGCCCTCTGACACTGGGAAGTACTACTGTGAGGCGGAAAACAGGGCTGGAGCTGGGGCTGTGCAGCAGAGCGACACTGTTGAGCTCACAGTGACAGGTGAGTCCCCAGGATAAAGTTCCTCATCTTTGCTGCAGAAGACTGAGACAGGGAGTTTCCCCTTTCATAGTAGGATCAGCTATGTAATGTTAAACATGAATTGTGTCCTCATTGCTTTCCCAGAGAGGAAATCACAGATTGATACTCCTCCTGTTTCAGAGTGTGCCTGATTATGGCGGGGTTAAGACAATGTCCCCTGTGTTCTTTTGGGACCAGAACTGTGCAGGATAGGAGTCTGGCTCCTACCTATGGCATGTCTTGCTTTTACCTGACTTGTACTGCTAACAGAGAGCAGCGGACATGGCCAGTTGATTAGTCTCTCCCACAGGGTCCCCAGTCACACAGCAGCCCACCCCTGGGACAGGCCAACACACCAGACCCCTGTTCACTCCTCAAGGCAACATGCCAGTGACCACAGGTAAGTGACCTGGGCTGCAGGAGAAAGGCTGCTTTCACCCTGGAACTCTGTGAGTGACAGAGAAGGTGAGTGAGACAAACCCACTTGATGCTCCTTTGGGGCTGCAGATCCTCTTTGCAGGCGGGATAGAAATGATACTCCTTGTCACAGAATCATTAAGGTTGGAAGGGACCTTTGGAGATCATCTAGTCCAACCGCTCTGCCAAGGCAGGGCCACCTAGACCAGGTTACACAGGAATGCATCCAGGTGGGGTTTGAATGTCTCCAGAGACGAACTCCAGCAGTGTTACGCACTGCTGTCCCCAGGTGTGGGTGCTCAGCTGCAGGTAGGTGGGTTGAAGCCCCCCAGGACAGTAGCAGAGCCAGAGCTAGAGGGGCCTAGGAAAATCAGGAGGTTGCACAACTTCAGCAGGATGTCCCCTGGGGCAAGAAACCTGATTTGGGGCTCCAGGGAACCTTTGGGTGTAGCTGCCAGTGGTAACACCCCTCACACCAGCCAGGGAATCACCATAAGAGAGACGAAGTGAGAAAGTCTTGTGGAAACCCAGATGTAGGGTGATGCCAAAGCATTCCCTGGCCATGCTATAGCCAGCCACAAGCCTAGTACCTAGATCTGCACCATGCTGGGCAGGGCTACCAGGGACCCCAGGGGTGGCGGCTGGGGGGGAACACGCATGTGCAGGATGACATGTCAGGGATAAAACTCTGTCTTGTTGATCTGAGAGCAGGTTCAGTGGGTGTTTTGGGTGTTTTCATTCCATGCACTTCAAACATGTTAGCCTGAGAGAATCAACCGTGCTCATCAAAACGGGGCAGCAGTTACATCCTTGCGGAGCTGTACTGGTGACCCCACGGAGGCCGCTGCCAGCCCTGCTGCTGCTTTCCCGAGCAAACCCAGCCCTCCCAGCAGGGTCACAAAGCGTTCCTCCCTCCTTCCAGGTCTGACCGCAACGAAGCAGCTCTTCGAGGGGGGTTCGGAGGAGCCTCCCGTTGCCGCGGGTGAGTGGAGGCCCCGGGTGGGAAATGCGAGGTTTGCACCGAGAGGGCCGGCCGGTAACTGCCCGGCAAGCACCGGGGGCCCCCCGCTCCTGCCGCCGCCGGGGGGCTTTCGCCGCCCGGAGCTCGCGCTGCGGCTCTGCCTGCAAAGGGCTGGCCGCGCTAACGCTGCCCCCAGCGCGGCGCGTGCCGCTTGCTTTAGGGCGCTTGCGAAGAGCGTTTCGCCGCGAGGTCCGGATCCCCCGGCGGGGTCACAGCGCTCTCCTTCCCCGTCCGCAGGTCTCCCCGCGCCCCGGTACGCGCTGCCGGCCGCGCTGGCGGGGCTGCTGGGCGTAGCCGGGCTTGGAGCGCTCCTGACCGCATCTCGGTGCCGGCGGCGGAATGCGGAGGGTGAGAGAGGAGGGCAGAGCGGGGGACCCCGGGACGGGACGGGCGGCAGGGAGCTGCCCTGCACCGAGGGGACAGGAGGGCGGGACATCCCCATCACCCCCAGCCCCCGTTGGTCCATTCTAGGAAGAGGCAGGGTGGAAGGCTTATTCCCGAATACGGGAATGCATGGAAGCGGGTGGGGTTTTTGCCTGGTTTGGGGTTGTTCGGCTGGATTTTATTTTTCCTGTGACACCTGTAAAACCTGTTGATGCACAACTTCGGTTCTTCTTTTTTTCCAGAACTTCTCTATGAAGTTTCTTTGTGAGTACTGGACATCAAGAAGATTTTGGGGCATCACACTGATGTCTGATTCCAGAAAGCCTCTTTCTTTGCTCAAGGAAAAGACAGACAGTTCTTTGACTCGTAGGGGGGGAGGATCTGAATGCCTTGACAGTCAGTTTAGCATGAGGACATAGACATCTTAGGGCAGGAGGCAGCAAGAGTCTGTTCTTTATTATGTTAGAATGAGAGAAAGGTATTCTGGGTCCGTCACTATGCCTTGCAGGTGCCATGGGAAAACTGTTCTCTGCAGTAAATTCCCACCATCATTCCACAAAGCAATGGACAGGAATTCTCAGCTCTTCCTTTGAGATAAGTTCCTTCTTCTATAGATGCCTTTCTCTTTAAGAAGCATGACCCAGTTCTTACCCAAGTACTATTTTGTGCAATTCCTATTTACTTACAACTGCACAAATGTATTTTCTGCCCTGTCCTAATGTCAATGTTCAATCCCTTCATACTGCTTTCTGTTTAGAGACATACCTTAGCTACCTGTTAGCTTCACACATTGCTACTTTTCCCCGTTACTACTGGTAGTTATGTTCTAAAGGCTAGACTATCTAATGGGAACTATAGTGTGCATAATATGATAATGCCATGAGAATTTATGTTCCCAATGTTAACTGTTTATTGCTTCTTGTGTGTGTAATTCTTTCAATGTTACTTTCTAGTGCCTTCCAGAACCTCCCAGGCCCTCATTAGATCAATATAAACTTTGCTGTTCCACAGATTATGTGGTGGATACTGTCTTGGACTAAGATGTAAATCAAATGACTTCTCATCTAGTCATCCCTCTCAGTAACGTCTCCCTGTTGTTTCAGCCACAGCACTGCAGATGTCACCAGACTGGAGACTGATGGAGAAGTCCCTGTTAAGTGCCCACACAAAGGTACAAATTCTAAGACTGAAACATCCAATGACACTTTCACTGTGAAAGACAACGGCCTTGACAGCATCCACATGAGGAAAAATCCTGAGTATGAGAACCTTATGAATGCAATGGAATTGGAATATGAAACAGAAAGAATTTAGCAGAGTACCATCTTTTGCATATGAGTAGTTATGCAGGCTGCAGATATTGAATGGTAAATTCACCAAAGGAAACTTGTCTTCCTGTCTACCTCCTGCTCTGACAAATATACCAGTCTCACTTTAACCTAGCTCACTAACTTCCTTTAACTCAGGGGAACTTTCTTGGGCTTTGGCAAATGAGGCCTGCCTGTTGGTGCAGAAACCCTCCACCAAGTGGTTATCTACCTAGTTATGTAGAGCAAATAATTTCTCAGCAGCTCGAAGGTCCAAGGTGAGGAAGACTGGATCTGAAGGAGTGGAAACACAAATGTCTTTAGCCTGGTGTAGCTGAGTGCAACACTGCCAATAACACTGGCAAGGTGTACTCCCAAGGGCATATTCCCCTGTTTGTAAGTCCCAGACTGCGAGGATCCATGGACTGCGCTGGAAATGGTTGTCCTCTAGCTTTTACAGCTCAGCAAATATTGGGTGTACATCTTTGTCCTTATGTCTTTTATGTTAGAGCATGGCAAACAGACCACATAGCGCGGGCTGATGTTCTAGGAATGTCATTTTTGCTGTCAGAACAGAGCTCATTGCTTAGATGAAGAGGGAATGGCCCTGTAAGTGATGAGCTGCCTAACTGCCACCCTCTGTTTTTTTCCTGGAAAAGCAGAATTTGTGTTGAAGGAAATGCCAGCTAGCATTTTATTTTTACAATGTGGGGGCCAGAGGCATATTAAAATAGAGAGAAATTTGAGGCATTTTGAATGATGATCAAGCAAGGGACCTCCCTGGACAGAGTAACACTGATTCACTCTATGGGATATGAGTCAATCTGATTACAACAGAGATAGTCATACTGGCCTATGTTATGGGGATGCTGTAAGTGCTCGTGTTTCTGAAATGCCTTGAAAAGTGCTTTATTAGCACAGTGTATTTTCTTTCCCAGGACAAATACAAAAGGCTTCAAAGGATTTTTTTTTTTTTTTATTTTTTTTTTTTTATGTGGATTCTGACTTCCTTGGTTTTTTGCTACCCAGTGCCATCATTTTTCTGTTGCTTGCAAATTTATGTTTTTCTTCTAATCTAATTCTGCAGAACAGGCAGGGGTACAGTCATGATCACAGTTTGACCAAGGTGGTTCCTGAGCTACAGGGCTCATTTTTTTGTGCAATTCCTATTTACTTACAATTGTACAAATGTGCCTTCTGCCCTGTCCTAATGTCAATGTTTAATCCCTTCATACTACTTTCCTGTTTAGAGACATACCTTAGCTACCTGTTAGCTTCACACATTGCTACTTTTCCCCGTTACTACTGGTAGTTATGTTCTAAAGGCTAGACTATCTAATGGGAACTATAGTGTGCATAATATGATAATGCCATGAGAATTTATGTTCCCAATGTTAGCTGTTTATTGCTGCTTCTTGTGTAATTCTTTCAATGTTACTTTTAGTGCCTTCCAGAGCCTCCCAGGGTGCTCCTGTGGTCTGCCTTTCCTGTCTGCCAGACAGCATCCTGCTTGCCTAGAGGCTTGGTAGGCAGATCAGGGACATGGGGAGGGGATGCCACTTGGCTTTAGCAAAGCAAATTTGTAGGAAGAGTTACTGGCTTTTATTAAACCAGTCAGTGCAGCCGGGGGAGCATGGGGAAGCAGATGAGCTCTGGGTCAAGTAGGCCCTCCTTCTTGGCACTTAGACCCACAAAGGTTTGGTCTGCTTCCATGGATCTTCCCTTCCTATTAGTTGGAAGCCTGATACCAAGGTCACATAGCTTTTTATGGCCTAAGCATGAGAAAGAGGAGCCTCACAGTGACACTTCTTCAGGACAATGAAGGTAAGATCAGTGAGAAAAGCCTCCTGTCTGTATTATGAAGGCTTTAAAAAAAAGTAAGGAGCACACAGGGATGGCTGTGCTGCAGTGTCAGGCTGCTGTGCTTCCCAGGGGACCTGTCCGTCTTTGCAGGGACCATGCCAGTGCCCCACTCTAAGCACTGATCTCAGCTTGTATATTGGTGGCCAGAACTGGCCAGCTCCCCCTGTCCCAGCTGGAGAGGAGAGCTGTGCCCTGACCAAAGGCAAGCAGTGCAGGAACCATTCCAAATGTGTGTGAGGGTGTTCCGTGCTTTGCACCTGGGGTGAGGTAATTCACTTGCTGTAGCTGGCACAAGCATTCCCAGAAGCCAGGCTAGGAGACATCAGGCTGGAGCATCAGCTTCTGGTGTCAACAGTATCAGGGGGGTGCAGAACAGAAGAAATCAGGGGAAGGTGTGGCTGTGGTTGTACTCACACATGGCAGTGTGGTGCGGGATTGATGCTGTGTGGGAAGGGAACTGAAAATTCAGCTTCCCCATCCTCACCTCTGCAGATCCAAGCCCAAAACACAAGACACGGCACTCCCTCTTCCTCTCTCCACCCTCCACCAAGTGCCATCTTCGTTGATTTTCAGCTATCCTAGTGTTTTATGCATTTTTGTTCATTTGTTGTAATTTTAAGTGCCCAGCTCCCTCATTAACTATGCAACACCATGATTTTTCCAACTTCTGATTCCTCCCAGTGCTATCTGCTCTGAGGAGGTCAGGGAGGCTTCCTCAGGAGACCAGAATGCTGCAGAGGAAGAAAGCAATAGAAGTTAAGAAAGGGGCAGCAGATGCTCCAGCTGGAGCAGATTCTATGCACTTCATGTTGCCACTGTCTCTAGTTTGGGCAGCAAAACAGCTTTGGTCATAAATAGAACAGTGAAAACACAAAAAGTCTCTTGCCAGTACCAGGGTTGTTGTTTCTCCCTGTGCAGCATGTGTGTGGGGTTTTATTATATTTTTGGCATGTTTGGTTGTAAAAGCCATTGGAAGCTGAATATTTTTCTTCTGAAAGTCACAGAGGGCTTTGCTGTATTGAGTCACCATCAAACAAGAGACTTCTCCTTTCCTTCCTCTGGTCACTCAAGTGCTGGGCGCCAGTTTTCCAGAAAGGAAACCTCAGCTTCCACTCTGAAACTACAATGCTTCCAAAAATGGCACTATTTCTAGTGGCTAACAAAATGTCATGAGACTTGCAGCTCCCCTTGCTGCAGAGCAGCTGAAGTGCATGTACAACAAAAAGGACCTGTTGGCTTTTACACTTTCAGGTTTGCCGCAGCCTTCAGAGCCCTTCTGAACCTGCTGCTCTCAGAGTGAGAAAGGGAGAGGAAGTCTGAGTTAAAGTTGTCCCACCATAACTGGTATTTGTTCGTATAAAAGAGGAAGGGATTAACTTTTCTCTCCTTCCCCCCAGCCATCTAGAAAGAGCTAGGGCTGGGTGAGTCATCTAAAGAGCAAAGGGACAAAGTCTACTGAAAGCAAAACTGGAAATGCACGAGAAAATGATGAAGAGCATAAATGAACACTTGGCTAGCTGTGGTGCAGAAGAGTTTAGGTCTGTTGAAAGCTTGAGGGCTGTGATGACTGAAAGGGTTGGAGTTGATACAGTTGCCTGATACGTTAAGGATTCACCAGGACAAAACAAACCCTGAAATAATAGACTTTGTTCTCCTTTGAAGCTGACCTCAATGATAAAGATCAGGGTGATGTCTGTGAGTCACGAGTAGGTGCCTGAAAGAGACCACAGGAGGGTGAGTCATACCAAGTAGGACCATGTTTGTCCAGAACTGCACAATAAGCCCTACTGACAGGACCTATTCAAAAAAGCAGAACACAATTTGCTTAGGCAATGATATACATTCATTGGTTCCAGCTTTGTACAAACTCCAACTTCTTCAAAATACTGAGTTAGAAATAGTTGCAACAAAAAGCCCCAAAGCTTAACATTAAAACTTACCAATATTCTCAAATATTGCAGAATTAGCTGGTGGTACTGTCCTAAAACAAGTCTGTAGGGTCTTGGGATTTTTTTAGTTCCCAAGTTTTCAATGTTGAATGCTTTCGGAGAGTTTGATTTGTCAAACTGGGCTGGGCATTCCCTTGCTGTCATTCCTCCCACCCTGAGACAACTCTAGCTGGACATCTGATTTGCTGCAAGGCAGTTACTAAAAATGTTTACCAATCATTAGATCTTCAAGGGGGAATTACTTTAATTAAACAGAAGAAATGAAAAAAAAAAAAAAGCAATAGGCAATCTTGCTACAAGTGCTGTTTAGGAATAACAATTCAAAAGCAAGGAGTCTTCTGCAAACAGCAGTGCTTCAAGAAGTGATGGATTGCATGGTCTAACTTAAAAACAGATTGCGTAAACATGATTTTCACTGGCTAATGGGATAAAAGGAAGTTAACCAGCAGCCTCTTCAGTTTGTACTCCAATTGCAAATAAAATAAGATTCCTTCATGTCCAAATAAAAGATTCTGTATCATGGATAACCTTGCCTTTACCCATGATGTTGTGATTAGAGTTGCCAGGATCCTTGTTAACTGAGCAGGATTGTAAATTAGCAGCTGGCTAGTTAATGCTGTGGAAGAGAACAGCACTGGTTTTGGCTGCAAAGAAGGAGCCAGGACCCAATTCTCTGCCTTTGCAGTGTGGAGGAACTGTACCAGCACCACTTCTGTTGGTGGTACAGATTTGCTGTTAGAAGGAGTATCCCAATAGGCACTTCCAAAACTGGGGTGGAAGGGAAACCTGACAGGTCAGGATGAGAGTCAAGCATTCAGTAACGATGGGACGGGTTGTTCAGTACCTCGCTGGGTACCTGGAGCCAGTCACCTTGGTGTGCCGCTGCGTTGCTCAGCAAATGCCTCACTTGGGGTATTTGACAAACTGACACTCTGCACACTGAGTGTCGAACTCAGCTTGTCAAATACACGCAGTGCTGCACTGCACTCGGTGGGTGTTGCAGAGGTCTTCTCTGGGTGCCATCCTTGGCAAATGGAGAGGGAAAAGAAGGGCTGAAACTGCTGTTAACTTCAGAGAGTTTTTCCAGTTAGCAAAAAAGCACCATTATCCCTCCTGTATTTCCTCCTCTAACATTTTCCTTTGTGTGAGGGAGAATTACACAAATAGACACTGCCTTCTGCTGAGGAAAACATCCACTATATTAATGCAAAGGCTGAAGCTCTGTGGAGCTGAAAACAATGCTGAGAGCTCCAGAGTAACCTTCTCCCTTAGTTATATGGCTATACTGGTAGCTTAAAATATTGACAAAATGCCCATGGCAAACACTCAGCCATGCCTTTTGGGTACAAGATCATGAAGACCAATGTCTCTCTAGACACACAAAGTCTAGACAAAGACCCAGAAAACATACTAAGGGGGAACAATTTTGCATTGGGCAGAGATAAGGGCATGATAATTTAACCGACATTTCACAGCTTCTATTTTTAACCTCCTAAATTTAAACAAGTTGTTCAGGCTTCTCACTTTTCATTCCTTCTTTTTGGGTCCCTGTGGTAATTTTGCATTTGAGCAGTCACACGCACCTGAGTGTCTTTGTATTGTAAGGTACATCAGCTAAATGCCTAATTCTAGATACGTGAATATTTCGGTTGTAATACAGATCCCAATGAACATGGGAAGGAGCCTCTGTATCTGACACAGGTTGGTGGCTCCCTGTATGTTGAAAACAAAATTTCTACTGGCAGGAACAGGCTCAGGGGTTTACCTCTTACTGTAGCACTGATAGTTAAAAATTGATATCTTTAACTACACATAAGATCTGAAGAGACACCTCTTCAAGCCTGTCTAAAAAGGAGGTACAGCTCTGAACCCCTACATGTATGCCAGCTGTGCCATTGACTCTGTTGGAGGCAAGGTCAGCCACCACCACTGGGTCAAAGCCCAGTGCCATGTGTGTTCAGTTTTGCAAAGAAAAGCAGCCATAGCAGCCTCCTGTCCCCGCTAATTTCAGTCCCCATCTCTGCCTGCCAGCAGGAAGCTCCTCTGTCAGGCAGAACCCCTGTATGGATTGTGATGCTAAATCAAAACTAAACTCCACGTAGAGAAACAATGAACTTCAGCAGTGAGTGAAACTTTTTCTTCTATTGTCAAACTAATCCCCTTCTGATTCATTTCCAGCAGACAGAAAAAGCCTCTTCTGCAGTAAGTGGAACTTTCCACTCCCATACACAGGCCTAATCCAGACTTGAAGGGTGAGCATACACATACACTATTGTTTTGCATAAGGACCAAAAGATGCCATTGGTTGGCCTATTCTTTCAATGTCAGTGTGCATTAGTGCAGAAATGCACTTAAGAAAATTAAATAACAAAAGATACATACGAGAAGATTTTGCTGTTTTGGTGTGTTCTGTGTCCTTCTCAGATGTTGACCATTCAGAATTTCAGTTTAAAAGGATAAAATACTTTTTTCTGATCTGATACCATAAAACTCTCCCTGAAAAGTTAATCATGGCTCCTAAACCACACCTTCATAACACTATTTTAATGTCATTCCTGTTCTCTGCAGCTAGGCCTAAACATGGCTGAGTTTTAAGCTTTTAGCTGCCTTCCCAGTTGCCTCATTTTAATTTCACATGACCAGCAGCACCAGTTTGTGAGAAAGCAGCTGTGCTATTTCTAGTTTCAAAGTGAAAACCTGAAAGTGACATGTTAACTATATTTTGGAAGGTAGTCCATTAAAGAAACAAAGGTACAATTCAGCTGAAGTGTATTAACAGCATCATACAGTGGGCAATTTATTAGCCCTTTTCTATCTCTAACTTCTGGGACACTATTTTATAAAGACAATCACAGGATCTGATTTAATATTACATGAAAGACACCTTTCCAGGTATCAGATTAAAAGCACAAATTAAAAAACGGTAATGTCAAATATATGCTATTTATACTTGCCCTGAAACCAGCAGAGTGAAGTAAGACTTAACAGCAAGGGAACAACTACAGCTTTAAAGATAAAATCAGTTTCTAACGCAGGTTACTACAAAGGCTTTCCAATTCTTACATTCCCCTTGCCTTCCACCTTAGGCCTTTAGTGAGATGTAGATAGTGAACAGTTCTTTGCTCTGGCCTCTAATTCAGAGTGAATTTCAACCATGGTAGATAAAAGTATGTTGCAATGGATAAAAGAAGCATGTGTATTTCATGAGCATTAGAAAACAGTGTTAACAAGCTGATTTAAGATCAGCCTAGCAAAAGACATACTGATTTAAGCACAATTAGACCAAATTTCTGTTATCCCTCTCAACCTCTTGCACCACTAGTGATACTCAGAAGCACGAAGCAGCATGGTAGGGGTACTAAGCTGTTTTCAGGGACCTGGGCCTTCCCAGCATTTTGTCATCCTTGTGCAAATGTTTTAATGTAGCCAAGGCTATGAGTTAACATTTCTTAACCCAAAATACTCTCATTTGTGGGGTTTTCTTAACCCAAAATACTCTCATTTGTGGGGTTTAGCAACAGGCCAGTCATAAAGTTGCCTGGGTCCTTGTCTCAAGTCAGTCTGTCAGTGCAGTTGGTCAAATAACTCTCCTTCCACATGAAACGCTGCTGTACCATGAAAAGTAAAATTTTTTTTTAACAGGCTCTGACTGGTTTACATAATTGTTGCTCATGTTAATAAAGCAGGGATGCACTTTCTCTACCTGGAAAAGATTTTCAGTGAGAGTTAGACACTGCATATTAATGAGAACACAGTCATAAAAGAAAAATGAACCTGTCACCCCCCTGTAGTGACAGGACAAGGGGTAATGGGTTAAAACTTAAACAGGGGAAGTTTAAATTGGATATAAGGAGGTAATTCTTTCCTGTTAGGGTGGTGGGACACTGGAATGGGTTGCCCAGGGAGGTTGTGAGTGCTCCATCCCTGGCGGTGTTCAAGGCCAGGTTGGATGAAGCCTTGTGTGGGATGGTTTAGTGTGAGGTGTCCCTGTCCATGGCAGGGGGGTTGGAACTGGGTGATCTTGAGGTCCTTTCCAACCCTAACTATTCTATGATTCTGTGAAAAGACTCTCGGCCATATCAAAGTGTGATGGGAGGCCACATGAAGAAAGACCAAGTGGGCTCTTCAGCAGGGATCAGTGACCAGACTCCCCTCAACTTCATTGCTGAATTCTAACAGCAGAATATCTGGTCTTGAGGGGGAGGGGAGGGGCGGTGTGGCGGTGTAGGGAAGAAGAAAAGAGCATTGCTTCTGCAATTGCAGCTTAAAATAATCCCCATTGTGGCTTTCTGAGGGGGAAAACAGCCACTTGAAATGTTGCTGTGAGTGACAGATAAGAGGACAGTACACAGCGGAGATAATTCTATCAGCAGATGGGAATGGAGCTTGTTACCCCACCTCACAATGATAGTATCTGATCTGAATGGATTTGTCACTGTCAGATCTTCTGGTTTCAAGCTGAAGTGGGTATTTCCAAGTAAAAACTCACTGTTATAAAACAGACTGGGCAATCAACTCATAATCTGAGGGGAAAACACAAAGAGTTCTTCTTCCTGCATTCTTCAGTCAATCCCTTATCAAAGTCACAAAGAGTTTCCCTCCAAGCTGCATGTCATCTCCCAGGTACTTTCACAGGGCTGTCAGACTGCTCTGCAACTTGTGAAGAAAATAAATGAAAAGTAAAATTATTGGACAGGCCTGACTCTAAACCTAATAACAGCATGCATACAAATGTGGCTGCATGGTTTTCACATCCTGAGTAGCAGCACCCCAAGATGCAGGCTGCAGCTGTTTCAAGACATGCACCTATTATGCATGATTGAATTGGAATCAAGGTCATCTTTTCCACTTAGTGAAACCCAAATTGCAGCTTGGGTTGAAAGCAAGAATACCCACAGATCTGTGGGCAACAGGGTCTGCTGAACCCCTGGCCATCAGTAACCTTGGAAGCTGGAAGCCTTTGTTATAACAAAGTCAAACTCAAAGGAGGCTTTGCTCATGGCAGAATTCCACTGGATGCTGTCCTGTTCCATATAGGACCTTCCTATGCTCCCAGACCTTCAGTTGATACTGCTGGGAGTTTTGCCTGACAAACACTGAAATATTTGGCTCAGTAAGGTTGATCTCATCTATCTGGCAGGCTCCAGCAAAGCCTGGAGCTGCAGCCCAAAGGGCTTGCTTCATCTCAGGCAAGCCAGGCCATATACCCAAGAACAGTTCCCTGTAGCAGCTCTGCTGATTTGGATGAGACTGTTAACAATATGAAAACAGAGCAAGAGGACAAATGGTGCAGCCATTTAATGAATAACTCCTGCTCCTCATTGGCAGGTGCCAAAAATGCTCCGCAGCTGCATGCTCTGCTGCAGGGAGCAAGTACGAGTGCTATTGCCGCAAATGAAGCCATGCTCCATGTACCAAGAGGTCTTATGTTCAAAGAGGGAGGCTTATCAGTGGCACACATATTACTTATTCCTTGTTACATGTGCAACAGCAGCACAGGGCAACAGCTTTTCCAACACCCGTGTCCCTGCCCATAAAGTGCCAGGCAGAAGGTGATGCGCTCTTCCTCCCACTCTAGAGTGACTTGGAGGTGTCTTGCCACCTCAGCCTGGGCTTCCAGCTGTCTTTGGGCAGCAGTTACTGAATGGTGTGGTAAGCAGCTTCCACATCCTAAGGAAAGCTCCTGGAAACTGTATGACAGGTATTGCAGTTGTCCCAGCTTTGGAGAGGACCTAAGTGAGACAGACCCTAAAGTAATGCAGTAAGGACTGTCTCCAAGCAACTGCAGGAAGAATAAAACCAGCATGTGTTCCCACCACCACCATCCATGCCACCCTGTCATGCCAACAACCCTTCAGCCCTCTGTACGCTGATTTTCTCCTTGCTTTTGTCATATAACTGAAAGAAAGCCCTCATTGCTCAGCCCAAGCTGGACATCCCCCCTGCCTAGCCCTGCTTCACTGAAAACTTCTACTCTGTCTTGTCCTATGAGTCCCAACTTCTTCTTCAAATCTACTCCAAAAAGTGAGAAATGTAATTCAGCACTCTCCCTCACAGAGAAATGTGTCTTGCTTCTGACAAGAAACCATGCAGTTTCATACCTCATACCTTGACGTCCTTCCCCTTCCTGCTGCTAGAGGTGTCCCTCAGTGTCATTTGCACCTCTCACCTGCATGTCCAAACACTCCCAGGAGCAGCCAAATGCTACCCTTCCCTCCACCCTGCACCAAGAGGAAACACCATGCACGTGTCCTTATTTCGTGCAGTCTCCAGAAGCACACTGCTGGCACCAAGGGAGCTGCTCCCCTCCTGACACAGGGCTCAGACCCCAAATCCTGGGGGGATTTTCCTGCAGCACCAGGAGCTGCAATGGCTGTAGGAACAGCGCACAAAGACATGAACCAGAAACGCTGCAACCGGCACCTCATGGCTCACCCAAAAGCACATACGAGGGGCCCAATAAACCCTCTGTAACCAGGAGGCCACCAGTCACAAATCCCCCCGTAGGCCCTGCACTCACCTGAGTGCAGCACACTGGATTCTGCCCCCATGGCTGCTCATGCCCCTGACACGCAAAGGAGGGAAGAGGTGTGTGTGGTAAACCTTCATCCACTGTCCTGAAGCCATCAGGACAGCAAGAAAAGGAGCTGAAGAGCACAACTGTGCCCTGCTGGGGCACTGTCTCTCCCTGGTAAAACCCTCCTCCATCCCACAACTTCCCCTGCTCTTTGTGCCACCTCATCTGTGACTAATTTAGATCAAAATCTCCCTACTGCCAGCAACTCATCTGCAGCATGTGCGTGCGCGTGAGCAGGTGGAGCACATATGTGCATCCCAGTACCAATTAGGGTTTCAAACACATCACTATTAATTACAATTAATCTCATAAATGAATCACGGTCTGGAGGGCAGCACTCCCTGGCTGGGACTGTCAGCGTTCACATCCCCTATCCTACCCTTAACAAGGTACACCCAGACCAACACCACTGCTTTTCCCCTGAAGGGACATACCAAAAAGTTCTGGCTCAGGCAGACACACTCCCAATGCCAAGGAGAGTCAGCCCAAACCTGAGCTGGCTTCAGTACTCCCAAATCTTGAGATCTAATTTGGGATACAAGGACAGTTTTCTGCATCGCCAGGACTATGGACACCCCACAGGTTTTGGTGTCCCAACCTCCACGGTCCTTTGCGACCTTCTGCAGGAGAAACAGGCGGTCACCCCTGAAGGACAGATCCTCCCCCATTCCCAGCCACCCCTTCCACCGTGGGAGCTGGCACCTACCGTGCTGAGCCAGCCTGGCCCAACGTGGACATAGCCAGGGGTATGGGGCCATGCAGGGCTGGCACCAGGGCTGTGCAGGAGAAGCGTGGTGGGGGAACAGCCCAGGCACACAGCTCACTTTTGAAGGGGCCACTCCTCCTTCGAGAGGAAGCTGCAAATGGGGAAGATAAGGCTGAGGTTAGATAACAGGAAATGTCTGGATGTGAGTGACAACACTCACAGGTTGTGAAAGCAGCAGCTCTCCCCATCCTGCCGCAGGGGTGCAAAGCCCCTGAGTGGGGCAAGAGACAGATGGGGGAGGGCAAGCACTTTGCACCTTCACACTGTGCAGCCATGTCAGCTCAGCGGGCCTGGCTGCATGGAGCTGCCCAGATGAAGACAGCCCGAGGCAGGTCACCAGGGAAGCTGTGCGAGCAGTCACACCGGCTGTCCCATGTCTGGCCACCTCACCACCACACCGCTCGGGGTGGAGACCGACAGAAAGCTTTGGCTTGGGAGACAGGCTCATGCCCGTGCTTTGCCCAGAGGGCTCTCTTACCCCTCCACCAGTGTAAAGAGCAGGGAAGCAGGGCTCTGCTCGCAGGGCAGAGCTGACTCTCCAGCCATTGCAGGTGGTTTTGCTCCAAGGCTCCCTGCAGGGCTCAACCCCCTTTCGAACATAGGGCTGCAGGCTGCAGTGCTTCTGTTCCCTGGCACTCTCATGAGCAGACAGGCTTGACCTTCCTAGTTGCAGCGCCTGATGGAAGAGCCTCACTGGTCCTTGGCCCCTGCCACTGCCAGTCTCTCCACACAGTCACCAGCACCAGCTGAGGACCCTGTCTCAGGAGCAGCTCAACATCCACAGAGGCCACGCAGGAAAGCAAACGCCAGTTACAACCCAAGCAAGTTCCACTGTTTCTCACCTTCTGCCCCCTCCTGGACAGCCTGCAATACAAGGTGCAATAAAGTATGCACCCCAACATCTCAGTGCTGTTTTCATTTGACCTGGCTGGGAGCAAGCCTAGTCAATACAGCTCTGGTAACAGAGGCCAAAACCCAAACCAATTCAAGCAAAATCATTAATTTTAGAGAGACATCCCTAGTCTCTCTAGGTCAGTAAGTTGTATAGCATATTTTGTAAGGCCAGGCCTCATGAAAAATGTATCAGTGTCTGCACTATCCTGAGCACATCTGCCATCAGCTATCCATGCCAGTGTGATGGAGACTTTGGGACCTTTCTCATAGGATCAGTTTTCTCACCTCCAGCACTCAACTGCTGTCCTCCCTTTCCATTTTTTGCCTCTCAGGTTTTCCTTTCCCCACTGCTGCCTGGCTCTGCAGCCAAACCACATGGAGATCCTCTGGTGCTTGCTGCCTGGGCCTGCATTAATCCAGCAGCTTTCAGTTATGTTATCAGCATGCCTGGGCTGCAGCCACATATTTTATTATATTCTTGCAACTCTGTCCAAGCCCCTGATCTGGAAGACGCTTACTTATGCCTCCGAGTAACTATGCACACTAAGCTCCCTGGGAGTGCTCACAAGATACTCCTGAGCTTGCATACAGACACTAGTGAGGCAAGTCCTTCTGCTAAAAGTAAAACTTGGCCCCTGTGCCTGAGGGATAGTTAGATAATGAGGAATACAGTTACTGTCCAGTTCCTCTTTCATCTGCCCTGTGTTTTAAAATACACAGTAAAAGAGGAATGGAAAGGTCTGAGTAGGTTTGTTTTGTTTTTAGCTTGGTTTTAACCACGGGAAAGAAGTAGGTTTGCTCATGTAGTTTGTGTAGTTTTTTCCTAAGCTTTCTTTTTCATTCTCTCTCCTACTTGTACCCAAACAGCTTTGACATGGGTGAACTTCCAAGTCAAGGTCTATGGAAAGAAAAAGGGCAGATACTTTATTTCCATTCTTTGTGAAGATGCAGCACAAAGAAATTGCTGAAAACCAAAATGCTTTGTCACTCTCACTGGAACGTAAGTCAGTGCTGAAGTTAAAAAAAAAAACAACAAGTAACCATAAGTGACTAGAAACACTCAAAGCAAATACCACCACATTTTGTAATTTCTGAAAGCCCAGACTTAAATTCAGATCCAAACCCCTCAGTCCACGTCCATCTCTAGCAGCGATCTTTCCCAATTATCTTCTCCGACAGAAGCAGTTAAGTATGCATCTCCCTTCATTTTCTGCTACATGAACAGAAGATCTGAAGTAATTACTCCTTCTTGCTAGTTTCTACACCACATTTGCAGCATGACTGATAAAATGCCATTGTTTATTTCTGATCTTGCTCACATGTCATTTACATCTGTGAGACCTCTTGCACTTTACTGGGACTAGTTCTGATGTATGACAGCATGGATCAGAATTGATTCAGGCCCCAAGGCAAAGAAACAAACTCAGGACTACATATACATACGCAAAATGTACAGACTATTCAAATGCTTTCATTATGAGAACAACAGCGTTGACATATTACTCCACAAACTAAATAGCCAAGAACAAACTGCAATGCACAGAGCAAGACTGGCTCAATCTTCAAGGCAAACATCCCCACTCTAATGTTAACTAAATAGCCAAGAACAAACTGCAATGCACAGAGCAAGACTGGCTCCATCTTCAAGGCAAAGATCCCTGCTCTAAAGTTAACTGTCAAAATGTGCTGCATTTGTTACTCAGGAGGTCAGAGCAGTTAATCAGAATTATCTTTTCCAGCCACTGCATCTCAAAGATTAATTGTTAAAAGCAGCAAACCTGGATGCCCAAACACAGGGTATTAAATCTGTACATAGGCTGGCAGGTAAAAACAGCCCTCTGGGAAAGGATGGTGATCCCTTGCCTCCAAACTGCGGACTCCTGCAGATCAAGTCCTTTTGATCTCAGGAGATTGGGACTTTTTATAAGTATGAGGATTTTGGCCTGCTCATTTTTATGGCATCTGGCCACACCTGGGAGCAAGCCATACAAATCTGGGATCTGAGTCATGTAGAAAAATGCTCTTTGGATATTTCATGCTCCCTTGGGGGGTCACACAAAGCAATATTGATTTTACATGTCCAGGGCAAGAAATAGACTGAAAAAAAACCCCAAATCAAACAAACAGAAGGGAAACCAAACAATAAAAAAAACCCCAAACCAACCAAACCACCAAAACAGTAATGAAACTGAATTGGTGTGAAGAGAAGCAAGACCCTTGAACGTTCAACCAAAAGGCATTAAGGACATGTCTGCAAACCTCCCGTTAGAAGCTGAGATTCTCCACTGTCAACCTGTATTGAATCTCTTGCCTGCATCCCATACACTATCCAAACCAGCAAGCTTAAAGCTGAAACATGAGTTTCAGTCAATGAAGACTTTCTAGCCAACATGCCACCACAAACCTGAGACTCATCAACTGACCAGGACACCCTGCTTTGCACTGCACTGAGTTGCTGCACAGTACTATAGGTCAATATTGATGTCCAGGGTGGATGTTTTACAGCAAAGCTGGTTTCTTCTGTAGTTTGCAAATGTCATCACACTACCCCACTCTGTGCAATAGCCTTGAAACTGCACTCAACATTTCCTAATCAAGCTAGCCTTTTCAGTACATTTGCAGCATGCAGCTCTGTGGCTTGCTCTGTGAGGAGGAAGGGAGAACTAGAGAAGCTGAGGGGACTACAAACTGCCAACAAATGCTTCAGAGGTTTCTGCATACTGCTCCCAAAACTACAAAATTTCCTTAGAAAACAACTCGGAAAAAAAGTAGCTAAAATGAGTCACACTGTCCATTTGATTAGTATGAAGCTAGTTCTCTCACATTGTACTTTCAAGTTCTTGTACTTTTTACCTGCCATGAGGGAAGGCAGAAAGGATTAGTGGGTTTGTACTGGACACAGACAAATTTGGGCTCATTCTACGTGGGTGCTGCTCTGCACTGGTTAATCCATATCATCTTACCCAAGGCCCGGTGAACACAGAGTTTGGTCCATCAGTCAGCATACCTTCACAGGATGCCAGGAGACTTTTTCTTGCACAGATATCTTCAAAATCAACATACTCCTCTTGATGAAGGAATTAAAGCTATATGTTACCAACCCTGTCCCGATTCCTGTCATCAGTGACTGTCTTTCATTTCAGTTTGCTCAGTCAACCCAGTTTTGCCATCCAGCAGTGTCCAGAATTGAGGACTATTGGCTCTGAAGCCATGATATGAAGAGATACAAATACATCAAACTCAAAAATACCAAAACACTCTCCCTCTGGTTCTCCTCCCAGGTGAGGAATAGTATTGCTCCTGCATTGGCTGGTTTATGTATAATTTTTAAGTTATTTTCCTCCATCCTTGGGTCTTGGTGAGCTTTCAGATTAAATCTTGAGCCAGTTGCTACCAGACTTTCTCCTTAGCTGTCTCTGTGAACAGCAGTCTCTGACATGCCCTGAAGCATTGTGTCAATGCCCCCAGGCTCTAAGGCAGCCGGCAGCAAATTATCTAGCAGTCAGCTCTAAACAGCACCCTTGGCAATTTGAACACACGGTGTTGAACTCTGACATTTCTCAGCATTACAGGTGCTGTTTAGGCAAAGCTGAGGGGTCCAGTGTGAGCCTAGCATGAATGCACACAGGGCAAACACAGTGCAAAGAGGGTCTTTTACAGGAGCGACCATAGCAAAGTGAGAGGAGAAGCAGTCCTGAATCTTACATCCTGAAGCACTCATGGTGCTGGATTCTCCAGGGAGCAATATGAGATGACTGCTGTCACAGTTCCTTCCTCCAGAAGATGGCTAACAAAGCCGCAGCTTAGTTCGAGGCACTAAAAAATCCTACAATGACGCAGGGAAAAAATGACAACTATTCCTTGAAGGCTGAGCTATGCATGATGGAGGAACTCAATGGGGAGGTCCTCCTGCAAGCCTGGCCTTTAAACTCTGCAACTGGGCACTGGAGGGGCTCTTCTTCTCTTCAGCCAGCCAGGTAGGTCAGAGACATTGCATCCTCACCACCAGTCTGCCTGTGGGCAGAAGACTTCATCATTAGTCTGCCCTCTTCCTAGTTCCTACAGCAAAATGCTTGCTTGTCTGAACTCTGCCTCACCTGGGCTTTGAGCTGTGTGAACACCTTGTTTCTATTTCCATTCTTTTCCTCATTCAGAGAAGAAAATACAGATCAAATTTTAAGTATTTACAGAAAATACATCACATGGACCTTTCAGCTTTGCTGTAAGTGGTATCTCCCTCCCTTCCTGCCCTCTTTTCAGGCAGACGCACAGTGTTGAGAGTCAGAGGCTGGACTCCAACAAACAGAGGATGTTTCTGTTCATGGTTGATTATGCATTTGTCACTTTATTTTAGACCTCTTGTTAAGGAAAAAAAAAAAAAAAGGGTGAGAGAAAAAGACAGACCCAAACCAGGAGGTTCAAAGCTGTTTTCCAGATGGACACTGACAGATAAGAAAACCCAAGCAACCGTCACAGACTTTGAGTGACCTAAGAGACATCCTGTACAGCAGAAACTATTAATAATAGTATGCAACGAATAATAGTAGTGTTAATACTGTAATTCTAAAGAAGCAATAAAATAGCACCAGCCAGAAGTCAAGTGGGTTCAGCTGGTTGGGGTGAGCAGAGGAAAACCAGACTTGCTTTTGTTTTCCTAAGACTGCCAACCCTGTTCAGTCAAGACCAGATCTCTGTTTGCAGGTGCTGAGTAAGAATCGCAACCTTGCCTAGAGCTTTTACCTCAAAATAAGCTCATATTGCAACCATCTATCTCCTTCATTCCAGCACATCACTGAAAAATAAAGCCATGTTTTCCCATATTTACTTCCTCAAAGGACTATCTTTTCTCTTGCAGTAATCTTGTTATGTGGCTAGGCAAAGGGTAAAGTCTTACCCTGGGTGTGAAACATTGATAGACTTTATCTCTTAAGGAAATTAGGAGCTATGGAACTACACTTGGTGTAACCGTATTGACATCAGCGGTGAACAGTGTACATTATCCCCAAGAACAGAATGGAATACTAGAAAGACAGCCATGGATTCACATTTTTTTTTTTAACATATATTTTCAGCAAACATTTAAGTTGTCAAAGACAGAACTGTGCTGATTATTTTTCACAGAGTATGAAGGAAGACATTGACTGTGCTTCTGATGCTAATTGTTGCCTTTTACTGAACATGCTAAATTACTCTTCTCTGCATATTACTCTCAAAACCCATATATTAGCCAAATGTTTCTGCTGCCAGTTTCTGGACATCTTATCAAATGAACATCCTGGGTACAAAGCATAATTGATTCCTACATGGCAAAGGAAGCAAAGGCTTACGTTAAATTCACACACCCTTGCTCTGTGACCACAGACTCTGAACTATACCAGGCTCCCTCCTGGTATAGTTCCCCCATGCTTTTCCTGCATGGGAAGGCAGCAGGAAAAGCAGCTTTGCAGAGTGGTCTTCTGAGTGGTGGTCTCAGACTGCTCCCCTCCCATTGCTCAAGGGGTCATTACTGGGAAAAGCAATTGGCAAAGTCAGAAAAATACATCAGGCCTTTTAAGTTCAGAGATACCACTTCTGAAAGGCTCCCAAGCCACAGATAACTGGAAACTGGGACTGTGCTAGAGAGATACAAGTTGCCCTGTTCTTCCATTCTTCCCTCGGCATCTGCTGCTGCTGAACCCCAAGTGATAGGGTGCTGGGCTGGCCAGCCCCTCGTCTAATCCTGGCCAGATATTCTGCTTTTCAGTTAAACCTCAGAAACAACTGCAGAAACAACATAGGACCAACAGTACCATGAATACCTATTATACCAAGATGGTGTGTTTATCAGTCCTGCACTCCCACGGGCAGCCACTGCACCATCACAAAGATGATAGCATTTGCCATTGTCAGATCCTTTGCTTTGGGCTTCCGGGAGGAGGCAGATGTGCAGCTTATCACTCACCCCATTTTTAGCACACAGAGGACATTTCAACACTGCTGCCTTTGCTTGCAAAGTCATTGTCATAGGGAAGTATGTGACCACTACACTCCAGCTCACAGCTAGTGTGCTGTGTTGCTCAACAGTGACAGTTGGGTTTTCATCAGCCATCATCCTCTGTGGCAATGAAGTGTTTCCCCAAGACCAGAACTGCTCATCAGCTGCAGAAACCATTATAACAGAACAAAAGGGGTTTTGCTGTACAGCGCGTATCTGTCAGTCCATGAGGTATCACGCTGCTGGGCCTCCCTGCAACCACTGCATCAAACCTCTCCTGTTTGGACACAAAAGATCTTTATAGCCGTTGTCCCACAAACCACCTCTCCTGGCAGGATCACCTTCTTCATCAGACCCTTTGCAGTGGGACAAGAAAAGGACAAACAAAATTGTGAGCGTTGGTATGATTGCTGACAAGTTTTGTAAATGGGAGCCCTGTTTTTCATAAGCATTGTCTTGACTGCCTGCAATGTTTCTCACCCTTCCCAAAAGGAAAACTATACTTTGATCTGAAAGAAAATTGCAGTCCTCATAAGCTGGGCAGCCCTTTGTCATATTCTCAGACTCTTAAGAGTGTATTCATTAATCATTATGCCTCAACCCTATAGTTGAACTGGGACAGACCCACCAAACAGACCAGAATATCTCCAACACCCATTATGTATTTCCAGCAGGTCTTCCCTCTTGTGATGAAGCTCTTGAGACATTTCAGGGCATCTTCCACACCAGTGAAACTCCATCAGCACACCTCTTCCCACTGCAGTGCTTCACTTTAGGCACATCTAGTGCCTAGAGCACTGATGCAGGCTAAAATCCCAGCATGTAGTAATTGGGGATTTCGCCCCTTTCCCCAGAGCAGCTGAGCTGCTTGACTTCCTTTACTCAATTAGATATGAATCAGATACTCCTTCAGGCAAGAGCATGGAAAAACAAGAAAGGGAAGACATTTTATTAAACCTCATGGCTGAATCTTATCCCAGGATGTGAATGCCTATAAGCTTTGAAAACCCCCAGTTCAAATGTGTAAACAAACACCTCTTTTCAAAGCAGCTTATAGAGCATTGCATATATCCAATAAAACATACAAGAAGTGTATTTTACGCAGCACCCCACTCGCATCCAGACAGCAAACTTACAGTTGGCACAAAGAGACAAGGAATCGCCCATCAGACCACACAAGGTATTATTGTCAGAGCACTGATGACACTGCTGAGAAGGTTAAAATGCCAGCTAGCAAGGAGACAGGCCATCTACAGGCTGCCTGCTGGGCAGATTGGAGGTCTTTGTAGGGTCATGGCTGTTTTTGTGGCTTCCTGTCAAAGGGGATGAATGTGAATCTTAAAATTGGAGCAGACAGGGTAACTTTGTGAGGCAGGCTTAGTCTTCCAAGTAGGTAAATTTGTAGACTAATGGGTAGGCTTGGCACATGGGGCATTCTCAAGGAAGAACAAAGCTGCTCTCGCAGCATTGTGTAGGGGAAACTTCAGTGTAGAACTCAGCAGAGCCCAGAGGCAGGCAGGAGTATTTTTTAAACTGCTGCATATCACTTCTGTATGTTATATTAAGGCTTTACCTAAGGATTTGCAACTTTTAGGTAGATATGGAGACAAACTTAGGGCGGCTGATGCAAGCAAAGGAAAGAAAAGTGGCAGGGAACATGCTCTGCACCCTTAAGTCACTGTTCTGCGTTCTAGCGGCGCCTCCCCTAGGATTATGTTTGCATTGTCCTCTTTCCCTTTCCACACCCAAAGCAATCTGCTCGCTGCACATCCAGATAACAGTTTAGAGCACACAGTGTCCTCCATAGCTCGTCTTCAGATGCGACCTCCCTCTTAGGTGGTCAGTGGAAGCCTCGAGGGAAAAGCACGCACGCTTTAGCCAAGACTCGAGGTCATGGGGAGGTGGCCAGACCTGGCCAGAGTCCACCGAACAGCCGAGGGAGGGGAAGTCCAAGGCGACCCCATTTCTTGAAAGCCAGAGGAAGAGTCCGAAGGGCCTCCGCGCCCCGCTCCTTCAGGGCTCTGCGTTGCTCAGGCGCTGCCAGCGCGGCCGGGACAAACAGCTCCGTTTGCCGGAGGACGGGGTCATGCCGGGAACCGAAACTGCAGAACCCGAGGGCTGCCGCCAGTCCCCGGCCGCTCCTCCCTCCCGCCGCTGCCGCTCCGCCGCACCGCTGTACCGGAACTCCTGCTCCCGCTCCGCGCTCAGCGTGGGAAGCATACGGAGGGAGCCCGGGTCGTCCCGGATGCTGCGCCAGGGCCCCATCGCTGACAGAGCGCCGACTCGGTGAGGGCGGTGCTGTGGAAGCTGCATGGGAGCATTCCTGGTCATCCTGGGCTTCAGGCTCTGCACGGAGAGAGCTGCTGGTCAGGAAAAATACAGGGATAAATTCTCAGTCGGGGGGCTGGATTTTATTCTTAAAGTTCATGCAAAAATATTACAAATAAAGATTTGTGCCTGCTTGTGGGCCCAGAAGACAGGGTGGTGGAGCAGTAGCAGAGACATTTTCCCAGGCAGCTTGGAGCAGCCCTGCTGAATAACTGCAACTTACATAAAAGCAGCACTACTGAATTCTTTGTCCTAGTGACACCTGGGAATAAAGGGTTAACATAGTGCCTGCTTGCTTAAGCAGTCACTGTGCTTGGTGAAGCAGAACCGTAGGAGTCAAAGTTGTTAGAATGGTGAAGCAGAATTGTAGCAGTTACAGCTGCCAGGCAGAACTGTAGTAGTGTCCTGGGTTGAGCAGCAGCAGTCATTTTTCTCCTTCTTAGGAGCTAGTGCAGTGCTGTGCTTTGATCTTTTGGCCTGGGAACAGCGCTGATAACGCCGATGTTTTCAGTTGCTGCTCGAATGTTTAGTCTGGCCAAGGACCTTCTGAGCCTCATGCTCTGCCAGGGAGGAGGGGAGGCCGGGAGGAAGCAGAGACAGGACACCTGACCCAAACTGACCAAAGAGGTATTCCATACCACAGCACGGCATGCCCAGGATGTAATGGGAGTTACCCAGAAGGGCTAGTGGGACTACAGGGTTGGACGAGGTATCGGTCGGTGCTTGGCTGGGGGGAGTGGGGCGAGTTATCAGTCAGCTGGTGCTGAGGTGTTGTATTCTTTCCTCTTGTTATTTCCTTTATCATTATTATTATTGGTGGTAGCAGTAGTGATTTGTGTTATACCTTAGTTACTAAACTGTTCTTATCTCAACCTGTGGGAGTTGCATTCTTTTTGATTCTCCTTTCCATCCCTCCAGGAGCAGGGGGAGGGCAAGAAGGGGGGGAGTGAGTGAACGAGGTTTGTGGTTGGGTTTAAACCTCGACAAGTAGATAAGATTCATAACTTAACATTTAAGACATTCTTGTTTAAATAGTATCCACGGAAAGAAAAGGAATAAAAGATAACCAGAGTAACAAAATTTGCAAACTTGACAAGTTTCTGCTTTAAGATACATAAAACCGGCTTGTACCGAACCTGAGGTTTGGCTAGGAGCCGAAACCCTGCTGAGTCTGTGTGAAAGCAAGAGGTTACTCGCAGTGATGAAGAGGAACTACAGGCCTTCATCCTCACGACCACCACCAGGAGGCACTGCGCAGGCACATCAATAGGACAGATGCCAGAAAACTAATTATAATACTAGATGGGAATAGGTTTTGCATATGTATTAGGCGTGAAGCAATCTCATGTTTATGTAATCATTATATGTAATATAAACAAACTGAGTGGCAAAGGAAAGGTGCGCATGCTTTTGGAGTAGCAATCCCCCATGCGCCTCAGCGCTGAATAAAGCATACCTGCTTTACAACTTGTTAAAGTTGTGGAGTCTTATCTGCATATCACTAGGCATCACCTTCCTGACAGCTAAACTGTGACCTTTGGTATCATTATTAATGTCAGCTACAGCATTCTGCTAGGACCCAATTAAGAAAACAGTGAAGGGTCTTCCCATTACAGTAATCACAAGAACCTGGTTCTTGTCGACCTCCAAACCCAGCAATGATCAAAACCATCACAGCTGCTATCTGCCTCATCCCACTTCATCCCAGCACTTCTCCCTAAAGCACAATGTACTTTCAGAGACACCAAGAAACCAAACTCTAGAAATGAACTGTTTGTTCTTTTTTTGTGCAAGGGCTGTCTCTGGTACATGTTGGTAGGAATAATGGATTGCTTTCTTCAGGGTCTGGAGACAGAAAAATTGGGAGGGCAGTAGGGAAGGAAACAACATTTCTGCTGCTTCTAGGAAATGCAGCAGAAATGTCTGTTTACACAGGTAAACCCGGGCACTGCATCCAGGGAAAGTAACCAGAGGTGGTCTTGCCTTACCAGCTTCTTGCTAAAACCCCTCCATGCTGCTACCTTTGCTGTCCCTTATGGCGTAAGGCCAGCGGGAGAGCCTCTCAGAGGTCCAGCAGGGAGTGTGCAAGAGAGAATACAAATACTGGGAGGGCAGGGCTTTCCTTAGCTCATTCCCGAGCACTGTTTTCAGCCATGTCTGTTCTTAATGGCAGTAAGTGAAAAATCTCTCTGAAGCCTACAGCTGCCCACTGTACCCCAAATACTTAGAATACCTGCCCCAACAGGGCTGCAGCACCTTCTCCTGTGCATCCCTCTCCCAGACCTCAATCTGTTATGCTATCTGACTGAAGACAGGCAGTTTTGACTTTAATACTGTCACTGGACAGACCCACAATGTGGATTCATTGTCCTATTGTACTTTATAACTGGAAAGCAATGCCTTCCACTTGCTCTTAGCAGTTCATCCATCTTGTGTTTCAGACTCTTGTGTTTCAGGGCAGGGTAGTATTTATCATAATCATTCTGCTTACGGGGGGAAGCAATCTCTGCCCCAGAGGACTTGCAGGCTATGGAGCGCAGACGAACT
Source organism: Lathamus discolor (assembly GCF_037157495.1). Lineage (NCBI taxonomy): Eukaryota > Metazoa > Chordata > Aves > Psittaciformes > Psittacidae > Lathamus > Lathamus discolor. Next base: position 2,898,658 of record NC_088892.1, on the reverse strand, counting down.
AACAAGGTGACAGTCACTGTGATTGAAGTACTGGGTGCAGGATCACATGAGGATTCACGAGTTCAACCCGTGCACTGTTGATGACTGCCACAGGCCTCCATGGCAACTTAGATCTTAAAGAAAATGATAATTTCAAATTGCTCAGCTCCTAATTAACACACCTAAAATGTACTACTGCTACTTTTGCCAGGCATTTAATTTAACTTTCCAAACTACCTCCCTCACTAGGCACATTATTGATACAGAAAGATAGATCCTATCTTGTCTAGAAGTGCCTTCCGAAAGGTGCACCATAACTGCTCCCTATACAGAGCTGGCCTCTGGAAAGACCTGCATGGACCACAGACAGAGTTAAGCCTTCCATCCTCTGCTCCACCGGAGATGCCTGTATTATGCAGTGTAACTACTCTCCTTTCAAAACCCCTTTAAAAGATTTCAAACTGCCCACATAATATTTGGGTGGCTCCTTCTTGGGTCCCTTTGGGAGCTCATGCAAAACTTCTCTAGATTTATACTTTGTGTGACATACAAAGGCAGTCTATACTCCCCATCATTGCCTTAATGGAAGGCATGAGCAGGAATCCCTATATGATTTTTACACCCCAGGACCTGGAGGTGCACATTCAATAATCCCAACTTTCATTAGGGATCAGACACAACTAACAGCAAATGGACAATCTTCAGAAGCACAGGTTCAGGATCCACTCTGCAGTGGTAGGGCAGACTTCTAGAGCACAAAGGCAGAGCAGCTCTTTACTATAAAGGCATAAACTGCATATGCATTTCTGCGAGCAGCTAAAATCTCCTTTTCTGATAGTTGTTACTTTCTCTTTGAGCTGAAAGCTGCCGCTCCTGGTCGAGGGTATAGATTAAGGGCGACATCCTAGGGCTGGGAAAGTGACATTGGATGCCAGTGCAATAGAAGGCCTTTAAAGAGGTCCTGTTTCCTGCTGCACATTTACAGTTCTGCTTCTGGAAACACTGCCAGCTTCAACCTGCATTGCTCCAGTGCTTGCACATGAAGGAGGAGTGGGGCCCCGTCCAGCCTGGTCTTGAACACTGCCAGGGATGGGGCAGCCACAGCTTCTCTGGGCACCCTGTGCCAGCGCCTCAGCACCCTCACAGGGAAGAAGTTCTGCTAAATGTCTGATCTGAATCCCCCTCAAAAGCCCCTCTGTGTGGATTCAGCTGAGATAACACCCAAGGTCCATACATAAACACAAACTTTAATGGAACAAATACTCTGTAAATGTTCACCCTCTGACACTTAAGACTCCACCGAGCTCTGCGGTTTCATGAGAGGTCGAGGTGGGCCTTCTGATACTTAGCACTAGTCAGTCAAGAGAAGCTGCTCCAGGCCCCTTCACATGACTTCCTTTTCCGACTTCTGGGACCTTCTGTCAATGCATTCAGTCTCTGCCTTCACAGCCACAGACCCCGAGGGAGGAAATAGCCAGGAACATGAGGTCAGGGAGGGAAACGAAGGATATGCGTGAGGTCATGCTACAGCTTGCCAGACAGGGTCTTTAGAGCTGGTTTGCAGCAAGATCAAGTTGTTCTCTGCTTCCTCCAGTTGCACTGTGGAACTTTGCGTGCCAGCCACGCACAGGGTGGCCAGGAGTACAAGGTGGTTTCCCAACCCCAAACACAAACCAAGAGCTGTGTGTGCATTCCTGCACAAGGACCTCTGCAGCCTCAGACCCACCTCCCTGACCTTCCTCTGCTGCAGCCCTGGGGACACAAGGCCATGGCTCGGGGCAGCTGCAAGACCCCCAGTGCTTGGTTGGTCGGAAGCTATAGGATGGGGACGGGGGGGATTGAGCGGAGTCACCCATGTGCTGCCCATTTACAGTTCTGCTTCTGGAAACACTGCCTGCTACTCACTGCATTGCTCCAGTGCTTGCGCGTGCAGGAGGAGCAGGACAATCAAATCTCTCATCCCTTATCTCTGGTCTTAGAAACTCCACAGGATCTCTGGGCACCCTGTGCCAGCACCTCAGCACCCTCACAAAGAAGAACTTCTGGCTCATGTCTAATCCGAATCTCTTAAGGACCTCTTAAGGTCCATTCCAACTCTAACTATTCTATGATTCTATGAATCTATAAAGTCAATTCACCTAAGTCAGCAGTGTTACTGAACCAAAAAAGTTGGGATAAGCATTTATCTAGTGCATATGCGAAAATGACCCGGAATTAAGCAAAACAGTTCTTGGAAAACTACTGAATATGTATGATGTTTACCAGAAATGTAATGAATATGTATGTCAAGCAACAATATAATCATGGTCTATTTGAAGCTCAGACTGGGCACATTAGGAGGAGATCTCCCCTGTGTATCGCAGCGCTGCAATAAAGAATACCTGCTTGTCAAGTTAAACTTTGTCGGCGAGTTCTTAATGAGTTCTACAAATTAAAATACTCCATCCCTTCCAGAGGAAGACAGCAGGGTTGGAAGGGACCTTAAAGCTCCCCCAGTTCCAACCCCCATGCCAAGGGCAGGGACACCTGCCACTGGAGCAGCTTGCTCCAAGCCCCTGTGTCCAGCCTGGTCTTGAACACTGCCAGGGATGGGGCAGCCACAGCTTCTCTGGGCACCCTGTGCCAGTGCCTCAGCACCCTCACAGAGAAGAGCTTCTGCCTAATGGCTAATGGGAATCTCCCTCAAAAGCCCCTCTGTGTGGATTCAGCTGAGATAACACCCGAGCTCCTTCCATAAACACCAACTTCAATGGAACAAATATTCTGTAAGTGTTCACCCTCTCACAGTCAGACTCCACCTGAGCTCTGCAGCTTCATGAGAAGTCGAGGTGGGCCTCGTGCTACTGAGCAACTTTCAAAACCAAAAGAGAGAGAGAGAGAAAGGGGGGTGTTGGGGAGGCAGAGAAATGGAGAGATCACCAGTCTGCCAACGGGGGTGTTTGGTGTGCACAGAGCGCAGCAGGGGCTCACACATGCCCCTGTTCACTGGCCCCGGTTCCTGCGCTTCTGGAAGCTTCTCTCGCCCAGTTCCAGGAGTGAGTGACACAGCAGTCAGTCAAGAGAAGCTGCTCCAGGCCCCTCTCCATGACTTCCCTTTCCGGCTTCTGGGACCTTCTGTCGATGCGTTTTGTCTCTGTCTTCACAGCCACAGACCCCGAGCGAGGAAATAGCTGGGCACGTGAGGATCAGGGAGTGAAGCAAAGGCCATGCGTGAGGTCATGCTACAGCTTGCCAGACATGGTCTTTAGAGCTGGTTTGCAGCAAGATCAAGTTGTTCTCTGCTTGCTTCAGCTGTTCTCCGCTTGCTCCAGGTGCACTGCAGAGTTTTGCGTGTCAGCCGCACACAGGGTAGCCAGGAGTACAGGGTCGTTTCCCAGCCTCAAACACAATCATAGAATCATAGAATAGTTAGGGTTGGAAATTACCTTAAGATCATCCAGTTCCAACCCCCCTGCCATGGGCAGACACACCTCACACTAAACCATCTTACCCAAGGCTTTGTCCAGCCTGGCCTTGAACACTGCCAGGGACAGAGCATTCACAGCCTCCCTGGGCAACCTATTCCAGTGCCTCACCACCCTAACAGGAAAGAATTTCCTCCTTATATCCAATTTAAACTTCCCCTGTTTAAGTTGTAACCCGTTACCCCTTGTCCTGTCACTACAGTCCCTGACGAAGAGTCCCCCCCCAGCATCCCTATAGGCCCCCTTCAGGTACTGGAAGGCTGCTCTTAGGTCCTCACGCAGCCTTCTCTTCTCCAGGCTGAACAGCCCCAACTTCCTCAGTCTTTCTTCATACGGGAGGTGCTCCAGATCCATGATCATCCTCGTGGCCTCCTCTGGCCTTGTTCCAGCAGTTCCATGTCCTTTTTCTGTTGAGGACACCAGAACTGCACACAATGCTCCAGGTGAGGTCTCACAAGAGCAGAGTAGAGGGGCAGGATCACCTCCTTCGACCTGCTGGTCACACTCCTTTTGATGCAGCCCAGGATACGGTTGGCTTTCTGGGCTGCGAGCGCACACTGAAGCCGGCTCATGTTCATTTTCTCATCGACCAGCACCCCCAAGTCCTTCTCCACAGGGCCGCTCTGAATCTCTTCTTTGCCCAGTCTGTAGCTGTGCCTGAGATTGCTCCGACCCAGGTATAGGACCTTGCACTTGTCATGGTTGAACTTCATGAGGTTGGCATCAGCCCACCTCACAAGCGTGTCAAGGTCCCTCTGGATGGCATCCCTTCCCTCCAGCGTATCAACCGGACCACACAGCTTGGTGTCATCGGCAAACTTGCTGAGGGCGCTCTCAATCCCACTGTCCATCTCAGCGACAAAGATGTTAAACAAGACTGGTCCTAACAGCGATCCCTGAGGGACACCACTCGTTACCGGTCTCCAGCCGGACACTGAGCCATTGACCACAACTCTTTGTGTGCGGCCGTCCAGCCAGTTCTTTATCCACCGAGTGGTCCATCCATCAAATTGATATGTCTCCAATTTAGAGAGAAGGATGTCGTGTGGGACAGTGTCAAACGCTTTGCACAAGTCCAGGTATATGACATCAACTGCTTTACCCTTATCCATCAATTCTGTAGCCCCATCATAGAAGACCACGAAATTGGTCAGGCAGGATTTCCCCTTAGTGAAGCCATGCTGGCTGTCACCAAGCACCTTGTTGTTTTTCATGTGCCTTAGCATGCCATCCAGGAAAATGTGCTCCAAGATTTTGCCAGGCACAGAGGTGAGACTGACTGGTCTGTAATTCCCTGGGTCTTCCATTTTCCCCTTCTTGAAAATGGGGGTTATATTTCCCTTTTTCCAGTCGTCAGGAACTTCACCTGACTGCCATGATTTTTCAAATACGATGGCCAGTGGCTTAGCAACTTCATTTGCCAGCTCCTTCAGGATGGATTCCATCAGGTCCCACAGACTTGTGTGCATTCAGATTTTTAAGATAGTCTCGAACCAGATCCTCTCCTACAGTGGGCCCAAGGTCTTCATTCTCACAGTCCCTGCATCTACCTTCTAAGAACTGGGTGGTGCAGTCAGAGCCTTTGCGAGTGAAGACCGAGGTGAAGAAGTTATTCAGAACCTCAGCCTTCTCCAAATCCTGTGTAGCCAGTTCTCCCGAGAGCTTCCTCAGGGGGCCTATTTTGTCCCTAGTCTTTTTTTTTTTGTTTGCTACGTACCTGTAGAATCCCTTCCTATTATCCTTAACATCCCTGGCTAGGTTTAATTCTAATTGGGCCTTAGCTTTCCTAACCTTTCCGGACAACATCCCTGTACTCTACCCAGGCCGCCTGGGTGGGCCACTGCCCACTTCTCACTGCATTGCTCCAGTGCTTGCGCGTGCAGGAGGAGCAGGAGAATCACAATCTCTTGTCCCTTATCTCTTGCCCTAGAAACTCTAAGCCTTGCTCCTTATCCCTCCCATCCCTTCTACACACCTTTCATTGCAGGCACTGGGCTACAGCATGCACCCATCTTCAAAAGGCAGCTGACGTGGGAGCCAAGGCATCACACACAGTTTCATCCCATGGGGATGCGCTTTTCCTACTTGGCCAACAAGTGCTGCCAAGAGCCAGCAGGACTGCAAGCTCAGCAGCTGGGAAGTGCTGCAAAGAAAGAGGTCCCTCCACAGGCTTCTCTGCTACTGACACAAGGGAAAAGTTGGAGCAGGCAGAGGCGAGCACTGGGGGGAAAGGGATCTGGTTTATTGGCCGAGAAAGTGTGCACAGCGTGCGCAGGCTGCAGCACAATGTCCTCAGCACAGCTCCCTCGGGCCTGGAGCTGGCAGTGGGGCACTATCCCTCCACTCGTGGGCTGATTCAGGATCTGCGGAAAGCCCTGCGCAGAGCCTTCAGTGCCCTTCTGAAGCCGGATAGTTGTTGCTCTTGGACGTGCTTATTACTGGTGTCACGCAATCCTTCGATTGGGTTGGCGGTTTCCCAAGTACAGCTGGTGGAATGGGGATAGACGGGTAGCAGGTTCCGTCGTGTTTGAGGCTGCCAGTTTTGCATTTTCATGGGTGTTTTCCACGGTTGGCTTTCACTTCTTTCCCAGGTAGGGGAGGCCCTGGCACTGCCAAACTGGTGCAAACGGTGCCACCAGCCTGGCCTGGGTGCCACTGGAATCAATGGCGTAGTTGGCTCCTCCTCAGTGTCCTGAGCTGCTGCAGGCACTGCCTGTTCATCCCTGTAGAATCGCGGGGAGGCAAGGGTTCTGCTGGTTTCTCCTTGATGCTCTTCAGGTGCTTTCCTCTCTTTGCACCTGAATACAACCTGCAGACCTCTGTCGACAAGTGAGACCGTTTGTGGGGCCTTTCTCTGGGCCTGTGGTGGTACTGCTCCTTGTGTCCAGGCCTGTCCTGGTCCCTGTCTATCTGTGCCCACGTGCCTGGCCTGTGTTGGTGTCTCTCTCTGGGCCTGTGCTGGTGTTGGCACAGGAGACTCGGTGTGCTGAACATCTGCAGGTCTCTCTGCTGCCATTGACACATCCACTGCCTCGGCCATGTCCTGCTCTTCCAGACATTGCTGGATAGTTTCCTGGATCATAGCAAAATTCCCGCGATTGAGGTCCCTTGCGAAGTGCCTGGCGACTTCTTGTGGAACCAAATCAGAGTCTGTCGGGCTGAGCAGAAAAAGTATCGTACTCCGGGCCTCCTCTTCTTCCTCCTGCTCGCTAAAGGCACGGGAAGCTCGTGCCCGTGCTGCCTTCTCTTTTGCCACGGTAGCGAGAGGTGTGCGATGCTTCCCTTCTGAAGCAGCTGGGCAGACATCTACTTTTACAGGCTCTTCTTGATGTTCTCTAGACACGGTGGACACCATGTCTTCTCCAGCCTCACCTGCTGTTGGGGCAAGAGGGGCTGTGCTGGGCTCTGCCTGAAGCTCTGCATCCGCAGGAGACTCCGTGCCCTCAACTGCTGCAGGCCTCGTTGCTGCCATGGGTACACCCACATGGTTTTCGTCAAAGTCCTGCTGTTCCAGAGGCTGCTCGTCTGTTTTGTGGATGACAGCCAAAGGCTTGCACAAGACGCCTCTCACGAAGCTCCTGGCTCTTTCCGGTTGTATCAGCTCAGAGGCAGTGGGGCTGAGCAGGGCAAATGGCTTCCTTCTTGCCTCTGCTTCTGCCTCCTGCTCGTAAAAGCCAGGGGAGGCTGATGCCGGTACCTCCTTCTGCTCTTGTGCCACAGATGTTGTCTGTTCATCTGTTCCCGCAGCAAGGTGGGGTTCCTCACCCTCTGCCCCAGGGATCTCTGTCAACGCAGCTGCTTCTTCATGCTTGTCTCCTGCCAGAGATATAATGGCTCTTCTGGCTTCTTTTTCGTCTGCAGACATGGGAGACACCATGTCTTCTCCAGCCTCATCTGCTGCTGGCGTGAAAGGGGCTGAGCTGGGCTCTGCCTGAGGCTCTACAGCCACAGCGGTCTCGATGTCCTCGAGTGTTACTGGCTTCACTGGTGCCATTGACACATCCATAGGGCTTTGGGCCACATCCTGCTGCTCCTGAGGCTGCTCAGCTTTTTCCTGGATGGCAGCCACAGCCTCACGCATAACGCTCATCACAAACTGCCTGGCTGTTTCCTGCAGAAGCAACTCGTAGGCAGTGGGGCTGAGCAGGGCAAATGACTTTCTCCGGGCATCTGCTTCTACCTCCTGTTCGTCAAAGCCATGGGAAGGTGGTGCCGGTGCCTCCTCCTGCTCTTGTTCCACAGAAGCGAGAGGTGCGCGGTGCTGCTCTTCCTCGGCTGCGCCAGCCAGGGGAGGAGCTGCCAGCTCAGTGTCCGTGGGACCGGGCAGGACAGGAGGCACACTCTGCACGTCTCCAGCTGCCTCTGATGTCCCATCTGTGCCCACAGTGGTGCACATGCTGGATCCCACCTGGATGTCCGCTCGGGAGTCCTGGCATAGCTCTGGCACCAAAGGGCTGACGCAGACATTGTACATGGTGACAGCTTCCCCTTGGGATAGCTCTTTGTCACTAACACATTCCAACTCCTTTTTGGCCTCCTCATTCTTCTCCTCAGGGAATGCCGCTGGCTCCTCCTGTAAACACACAGCAGAACATCAGGAGCTGACAGCTCTTCCCAGCCCTGTCTCTCTCAAGGCTGCAGGTAGCTGTGTGGGTGCTGTGCCGTGGGCTGCCTTATCCCCTGCTGCCCTGTGACCAGCACCAGGGCTGGGTGGTGCATTGGCCTGTCACCCGGGCTCTGGGGCTGCTGCTGCTGGCTGCTCAGTGGGGAGGTCCCTCACGGCCTGCTCTCCTTCAGTGCCTTTGCTCCAGAGAAGGGGTGCCGGATGGGAGAGCAAGAGCACAGGCAGGGGAGGGAGGGATTATCAGCGGGATGGCACAGGGAGCACCAGCAATGTCCCTGCCACACACACTTTGGGATCTGTGGCTGCTTCCAGGACCTTGGGATCCCCAGTGCCGCCCACACGGGTCTCACTTACCTGGGGCTGAGAGTCCCGAGTCAAAGGTGAAGCTGCTGCTTCTCCTTCATCATCTGCTCCAGGCACAAGGTGAGGTATCCCAGACTCTGCCCCAGGGATCATTGGTACTGAAGCCAGAAGTTCCTCCTCGTATTGTGCTGGGGAGACAATGGCTTTGTTGGTCTCCTGTTGATAGTCTCCAGACACGGGAGACACCATGTCTTCTCCAGCCTCATCTGCTGCTGGCGTGAAAGGGGCTGAGCTGGGCTCTGCCTGAGGCTCTACAGCCACAGCGGTCTCGATGTCCTCGAGTGTTACTGGCTTCACTGGTGCCATTGACACATCCATAGGGCTTTGGGCCACATCCTGCTGCTCCTGAGGCTGCTCAGCTTTTTCCTGGATGGCAGCCACAGCCTTACGCATAACGCTCATCACAAACTGCCTGGCTGTTTCCTGCAGAAGCAACTCGTAGGCAGTGGGGCTGAGCAGGGCAAATGACTTTCTCCGGGCATCTGCTTCTACCTCCTGCTCGTCAAAGCCATGGGAAGGTGGTGCCTGTGCCTCCTCCTGCTCTTGTTCCACTGAAGCGAGAGGTGCGCGGTGCTGCTCTTCCTCGGCTGCTCCAGCCAGGGGAGGAGCTGCCAGCTCAGCGTCCGTGGGACCGGGCAGGACAGGAGGCACACTCTGCACGTCTCCAGCTGCCTCTGATGTCCCATCTGTGCCCACAGTGCTGCACACGCTGGATCCCACCTGGATGTCTGCTTGGGCGTCCTGGCAGAGCTCTGGCACCAAAGGGCTGACGCAGACATTGTACATGGTGACAGCTTCCCCTTGGGATAGCTCTTTGTCACTAACAAATTCCAACTCCTTTTTGGCCTCCTCATCCTTCTCCTCAGGGAAGGCCGCTGGCTCCTCCTGTAAACACACAGCAGAACATCAGGAGCTGACAGCTCTTCCCAGCCCTGTCTCTCTCAAGGCTGCAGGTAGCTGTGTGGGTGCTGTGCCGTGGGCTGCCTTATCCCCTGCTGCCCTGTGACCAGCACCAAAGCTGGGTGGTGCATTGGCCTGTCACCCGGGCTCTGGGGCTGCTGCTGCTGGCTGCTCAGTGGGGAGGTCCCTCACGGCCTGCTCTCCTTCAGTGCCTTTGCTCCAGAGAAGGGGTGCCAGATGGGAGAGCAAGAGCACAGTCAGGGAAGGGAGGGATTATCAGCGGGATGGCACAGGGAGCACCAGCAATGTCCCTGCCACACACACTTTGGGATCTGGGGTTGCCTCCAGCACCTTGGGATCCCCAGTGCCGCCCACACGGGTCTCACTTACCTGGGGCTGAGAGTCCTGAGTCAAAGGTGAAGCTGCTGCTTCTCCTTCATCATCTGCTCCAGGCACAAGGTGAGGTATCCCAGACTCTGCCCCAGGGATCGTTGTCACTGAAGCCAGAACTTCCTCCTCGTGTTGTGCGGGGGAGACAACGGCTTTGCTGGCCTCTTGCTGATGATCTCCAGACACGGGAGACACCATGTCTTCTTCAGCCTCATCTGCTGCTCGGACAAGAGGAGCTGTGCTTGGCTCTCCACGAGGCTCTGCAGCCACAGGAACCTCGGCGTCCTGAAGTACTGCATGTGGCAGCTCTGCCATCGCCACCTGCAATCTTTGGCTTATCTCTTGCTGTTCCACCTGCTTCTTGTTGGTTCTCTGGACCACAGCCAGAGGCGGGAGCAGCGTCTTCATCTTTTTGAACACTGTTCTGACCTGCACAGCTGCCTCCGTGACTTTGATGTTCTGCAGGTCAGGTGCATGCCCCTGTCTCTGTGGTGCTGCCTCCTTCTTGCCAGCGTTATTTGAAGCCCATGCCGGTGCCATGGCAACGAGACGTGCCTGGTGCTCCTCTTTCTCAGGAGCTCTGACCAGGCAGCTCCTCTTCGCCTGCTCCAAAGGCTTGATCTTGCTGGGCAGAGAGGGCAAACGCTGTGCAACAGGCCTGTAGTGCACACTGAGGAGATGGGTGTTGATGCACATAGTGATGCGTTCCGCTGGAATTGCTGGCAGGTGCTCTGGTGCTCGCCCAGCGCTCCTCAGTGTGGGCTGAGTGGCTGCAGCCTTGCTGCTGTTGCCTGCACGGATGGTGTCTGTTCTTGCTTGTGTCCTTGCAGCCCTGCTGTGTGCTGCGTCCTGCCGTGCCACTGGCTGCTGGCGGGATCCCTGGCTCCCAGTGCTGTACCTGTGCAGCGCTGTGCTCGTGCTGCCTGAGCTCTTAGCTGTGGGAGCAGAGGCTCTGGACCTGTGTAGAGCAGGCTGAATGGTCTCTGGCCGTGCATCTCTGCTGCCGTAACTGGGGTCACGGTGCAGCTGGGCAGCAGATTTGAGAAGCTGCCGTTGGTTGCTACTTGCGCTGCCAACAGGCAAGTTGATCACAGGGCGAGAAGCTGCAGAGGCTGCTGGTGTTGCAGGTGGCAGCCTGTAGCAGCTGCCGACTGCTGTCTCTGAGCGAGGTGGCGGCCGGGGTGCCATTGTCACCAATGGTGACAGATGGAGTGTCCGCTCCTGTCTCGACCGGCTGGTGCTGGGCAGCACCACCCGGTGCCCCAGGCTGCCCATCTGCAAAAGAAGCCGAGCAGAGAGGCTGTGCGACGGTGTCCCTTGTGCCCACGACCCAGCTGGCTGAGCTCAGGCCGTTGGGCTCCCCTGCCAGCCCCAGGGCAGGGCTCAGCCCCGCAGGCGGCTGCCGCCTGCTCCCAGAGCCAGCTGGGGACAGGACTGGCCACCCACAGCCCACGGCCACTGCCCAGAGCACCCCCGGCCTGCCCGGGCGGCCTGCGGGGCACGGCACGGGGGGCTCAGCTTGCTCCCTGCTGCACCTTCCGCCCGCCCGTCAGCGTCTCCCGGGGTCGGGAAGACGTTTGGCCCCGTCTCCCTCGGGCTCCCTACCTGTGCCTGCAGATTGGTGACAGGCCGAAACCTCTCTGGGTAGGGCACCCGTGGCAGCGTGATCCCATGGTGGGACGACGCCTGGCTCGGGCTGCCCTGCGGCGCTTCCTCGGGCTGCCTATGGGCCACCTGCGGGCAGGAGGAGGAGGAAAAGGTGTGTGATGGAGGCGGCTGCCTTGGCACAGCGGCCCGTGCAGTGCGGGCAAGCCTGGCCCTGTCACCGAGGCAGCTCCGAGCGGCCCCGTCCCACCACCGGCCTCTCCCTCCTGCCCCGGCCCTCACCTGGTGCCTTCTCTGCTCGCTTGGCCTGCCCTCAGCGGGCTGGGAACGGGCGTTCGCCTCTTTACCCATGGGCATCTTCCACGTCCTGGGACGCTGAACTGCCGTGGGCTTCCAGGGGATGGCTGCCTCCTCAGGGAGGCTGCCTCTCTGGACTGAGGTACTCCAGGGCTCTGGCTCCTTATGTACCCCACAGTCAACACCGTGTCAATGGGTCACAATGGCCTCAGCCCATGAGGAGCCTCCCCTACATCACAAAGCCCTGGCGGTTCCAAGGAGATGCCCACGCCCCTGACTGTTTCCACCGAGTCCCAGCGGGTGACGCGAATCTCCACAGTGACCAGCGAGGCTTTGTGATGCTGGCGCCCTCGTGGCAATGACCACTGGGCACACCGGGGCTGCTCCAGGCACTCAGAGAGTCAACCAGGTTGGAAAAGACCTTTCAGATCATCAAGTCCAAATGTTCCCCAGCACTGCCAAGGCCACCACTGACCCATGGCGCTGAGGGCGTCGTCTGCACAGCATGTGAACACTTCCAGGAAGGGCGACTCCAGCACTGCCCTGGACAGCCTGTTCCAATGCCTGACTACACCTGAAGTCATCTCCTAATCTCCAGTCTAAACCTCCCCTCCTCACCTTGAGGCCATTTCTTCTTCTTCTATGCCTTGTTCCTTGGGAGAGGAGAGCAGGCACCTCCTGGCTCCAGCCTCCTCTCAGGTAGCTGTAGAGGGTGATAAGGTCCCCGTTGAGCCTTCTCTTCTCCAGACTAAACCTCCTCTCGTCCTTCGGCCTTTCCACATCCCACTTGTGCTCCAGGCCCTTCACCTGCTCCGTTGCCCTTCTCTGGCCCCGCTCCAGCACCTCAACGACTCTCCTGTAGCAGGAGCCCATGTCTAAACACAGGGCTCGAGGGGCTGCCCAGTACAGGGGGGCAATCATTGTTCTGGTCCTGCCGGCCACACCGGTGCTGATACAGGCCAGGATGTTCCCAACCAAGTTCAGGACCCAACACTTTGCCTTGTTGAACATCATACCACTGGCCACAGCCCATTGATCCAGCCTGTCCAGATCCCTCTGCAGAGCTCCCTGCCCTACAGCAGATCAACACTCCCACTCAACTTGGTGTCACCCACAAACTTACTGGCGCTGCACTTCATCCACTTCAACCAGACCATCAATGATCTGGTTCTGTGTTTCTACGATTCCAATGAAGAAATTATGCAACACTTGCCTCAGTACTAAGCCCTCAGGGACACCGGTCTTGTTGACACAGGAGAAATTAAGAGACGTTAGGAAAGCTGAGAGAGAGCTGAGCTGCTGGCTCCAAGGCCAAGCTATGCAGGGACCACAAGCGTGTCCCCTAGCACAAACAGAAAGGAAAGAGGACATTAATCCAGGGGGTTGGTGACTTTGTGCCAGAAATGAAAATATTATCCTTTGTAAATAAGTAAATTCACTTAACTTATGTTAAGCTTGGTGGCTTTCTGACAGCAGTGGAAAGTATCTTACGTAAATATTTCACAAGAATCAGCAAGAACCGGACTAGTGGTTGCTGAAGGGTTCCCCCCCTTCTTGCCCTCCCCCTGCACCCAGAAGGACAGAGAATAGAGTCAAAAAGAATGCAACTCCCACGGGTTGAGATAACAACAGTTTAGTAAACTAAGGTATAACACAAATCACTACTGCTACCACCAATAATAATAATGATGAGGGAAATAACAAGGGAAGAGAATACAACACCTCAGCACCAGCCAACTGATAACTCCCTTACCCCTCCTGACCGAGCACTGACCGATACCTAGGTCAACCCTGCAGTGCCCTAGCCCTTCCAGGTAACTCTCCGTTACATCCTGGGCATGACGTGCTGTGGTATGGAATACCTCTTTGGCTAGGTTGGGTCAGGTGTCCTGTCTCTGCTTCCTCCCGGCTTCCCCTCCTCCCTGGCAGAGCATGAGGCTCAGAAAGTCCTTGGTCAGACTAAAACATCAGTGTTATCAGCTCTGTTCCCAGGCTGAAAGTCAAAACACAGCGCTGCACCAGCTACTAAGAAGGAGAAAAATGACTGCTACGGCTGAACCCAGGACAAAAATGAAATATAATCCTTTGTAAATAAGTAAATTCACTTCTAAGTAACGTTAAGCTTGGTGGCTTTGTAACAGCAGTTGAAAGTATCTTAGGTAAATATTTCACAAGAATCAGCCAGAACCGGACTAATGGTTGCTGACATAACAGCAGAACTTTCCAAACCTAAAAAGCCCAAACAAAGAACATAATAAGGATCCTTGAATAAGACAAATTGTTGTAGCTGACACAGTTTTAGAACCTTATGATCTTCATACAATATTAATTGTAAGCAAAAAAAGGACACCTAGATAAAGAATATCTAAAATTAGTGGATGTTCAGGATGTGCTGTAGCTCAGTTAACTGGTAAGTAGGACGGGAAGAAATCATTCACTTATGTGTTACCGAACTAGTTAAGCTGGCGTAAGCGTTTATCTACTGCGTATGTGAAAATGGGTGTGCAATTATGTGAAATGTTTCTTGGAAAATGAATGAATATGTAGGACCTTTATCGGAAATGTAATGAATATGTGTGTTAAGCAACAATATAATCACGGTCTGTTTGATGCTCGGATAGGACACATTAGGAGGAGATGTCCCCTGTGTCTGCCAGCACTGCAATAAAGAATACCTGCTTGTCAAGTTAGACTTTGTTGGTGAGTTCTTAACGAGTTCTATGAACCAATTTGGCAACCCAGATTGGACACCCTCTGCTCAGCTGCAGGAGGACCCTCTGAGGACAGGGCTTCCTAGGGCCCTTGGGAATTTTTCCTGGTGGGACCCCGCGGCTCACTCAGATCACTGCGGGTGCAGGCAAGGACCGTCACTGAAAAGGTATTCTTTTGTGAATACTGTTTTCTGGTTATTATTCCGTAAATCGCAGGAGATGTCCTGTGCGGGAATGTGTCTGTGTGGATTGGGTTAACCTTCTGTCTGAAGCTTTCTTTAAATGGAAACACAAAATTATCTTAGGAAGACGTATACCTGGCTGCTAGTGCCCGATTGGTACACATCTGGATCTGTTTGTGTCTCATCGGTGTTTGACCACGTTTTGCAAATTATCACGGTAACGATTTTGGTATTAGCATTTGTCTGGAACTCTGTCTGTGACTTGCTGGTATTTGACCTACTTTTGTGGATTATCACGGTAATGATTTTGGAATAGACGATATGATACGATTAATGCTGTTCTGTATGTTCAAGGGCGTTATTAGTGATTGTTTGTCAGGATTTTGTTTGTGGTTTAAGTATTGTAGTTGTGTCGAGCGTGCTTGTGGGATCCCTTGTATGTATTCTGGAAAAGAACCTTCTCCATAAAGCAAAAGCTTGAACAGGGCAGTGCTGTAAACCTGCAAAGCTCTATCAGGGGGTAGAGAGAAGCCTATTGATGTAGAGTTGTCTATGACACATTCACGTGTGGCAAAGAGGGGTTTGTGCTCTGAGAATGAGCTGCTGTGAAGCTTCCTCTTTGCTACTGGTGTTCCCTCTGTTTTGTTGTGCTTGGGCAACTTGTGGATGTTCATCTAGAAAAGCCATGAAAACACTGAGGTGGTCCAACACCGTCTCCTACCACCTGCACAAACAGCTCCATTAAAAGGGAGGCTCCACACAGTTGCAGCACCCAAATCCTGCAGTGCCCAAAGCTGTTCTCATTACTCCCACCATCACCCTCACAACCTCCACGTGCTAAAACACTCCATAACCACGTGAGGCCAGATGTGCAGGGAGAGGCACCTGGATCTCTGATACTTGTAGGAAGTGGGAATTCACACACACCCTCACCTTGTCCCTGCCCCATTAGGTGAGCCCCAACCACGCCCAGCCCCATCCTCGTGGCCGGACAGTTGCCAGCAGTCCTGCTCTCTCAGAAGCTCGGCCAGGCAAAGCCCACACAGACGGCCAGGAGGATCACGCAGATGATGACCTGGGGAGAGCCCAGAAGCAGGCAAGGCTAGAAAAGACATGGTCTCTCCCATGTCTGGAGACCATCAAGAAGAGGCCAGCAGGGCCGGTGTCTCCCCAGCAGGACACATGGGGGACAAGATAACTTCTTTGACTCAGATCTCTCTGTCAGAGGCTGAAACTCTCCAGCTGCCCCAGGAACAAACTATGAAGGAGAAGCAGCAGCTTCTCTCCTGCCACAGGATTCTCAGCCCCAGCTGAGTGCCATGTGTGTGGCCGGCACCAGGGACCCTGAGGTGCTGGAGCAGCCCAGGATCCCAAAGTGTGTGTGCCAGAGACATTGCTGGTGCTCCCTGTGCCATCCCGCTGATAATCCCTCCCTCCCCTGCCTGTGCTCTTCCTCTCCCATCCGGCAGCCTCCTCTGGAGCAAAGGCACTGAAGGAGAGCAGCCCGTGAGGGACCTTCCCACTGAGCAGCCAGCAGCAGCAGCAGCCCCAGAGCCCACGTGACGGGGAGGTTGGAGCCAGGAGGTGCCTGGTCTCCTCTCCTAAGCAACAAGGGATAGGACAAGAAGAAATGGCCTCAAGCTGAGCCAAGGGATGTCTAGACTGGAGTTTAGGAATCATTTACTCAGTTCAGGTGTAGTCAGGCACTGGAACAGGCTGTCCAAGGGAGCAGTGGAATCACTGTCCCTGAAAGTGGGACACAGAGTGGTGCTGCCCCGCAGCAGCGTGACAATGCAGGAGCAGATACTCCATCTGTTGGCAATGGTACCCGACCACCACCTCACTCAGAGAGAACTGTCAGCAGGTGCTGCAGGCTGCCTCCTGCGACGGTGAGCTAGGGACCCTGCCAGCAGCCTGCAGCTCAGCAGGAGCTAGCACAAAGCAGGGCTGCAGGGACAGGAACTATAACAGACACTCTCCTGGCGGCCAACAGCCGCAAGGCCCCAGCCACTCAGCCCACACATCATTCTCACACCCATGGCAGCAGCGGTGCCTCCCAGGGCAGGAACATGGGGCAAGCAGCAGAGCACCTGCCAGCAGTGCCGGCAGTGAGCATCAATGCCTGCATCAACAGCAAGTTCCTTAGTGTGCACTACAGGCCTCTTGCAGGCTGCCTCCTGTGACACCAGCAGCCTCTCCTGAGCACCCCTGCATGGAGGAACCTCTGAGCTGCTCCCAGCCCATCACCCCTTTGCTCCATCACCTGCTCTCCACCAGTGCTGGCTTTTTCATTCTTGTTGTGCATTTTCTGCAGCGGGATGTGCTGGGGGAAGTGATGGTCCTGTCCCAGTTCCTCCGATTGCAAAAGTAGTCATCAGCTCGTGCTGTGGTTTTTGGGAGAGTGGAACCTTGCCCGGAGGGGAAGCATTCCGCTTCCCAAAGAGGCCACACTCTGGTTTCCACTAACACTTTCCAGAGTGGCAAGAAGAAAGCTGCCTCCAGGGTGCAGCAGATGCAGAGCATGAGCAGACCCACTCTGAAAAATGCTCCTTATTGGGTGAGTTGGTTTGAACTCTCCAAAGGGCTCTGGAGGTTTCTGGGAAGTGAGTCTCGAAACCTTCCCGGGTTCTCCTCGCTCTCTGTGACCACAACACACTCGGGCTGAGAGTAAGGGCAAGGGTGTGATCCCCTAAGGATGGAAAACCACACTGTGGCTAGTGGAAAATCAGAGGTCTCAGTTGTCTTGTGCAGCCAGGTCGTAGGTAACTTCTCCTGGAGACAAGCTGGCCAAGGTAGCTCCTGGAATTTGGAGTAGAGCACAAGCCCGGACCTTCCCAGCACTGCCAATGCCAGCACTGCAGTGCTGGGAAGTCACCAATGGGGTCTGAGTGAATGGATCCGCACCCAGGAGATGCCTTGGATGGAGATGTCTCTTCTCCTTGCAGGTAGAGAGCTTGAAGAGCTGTGCCCTTGCTGCCTTCCGCTGATGGTGGTGCTGCCTGCAGGGCGCTGGACGACCGATGCTGTCCAACCTCTTCTGGGCTCACCTCTGAATTGCTCAAGGGCTGAACCCCACGAATATTTTTGTGTAAAACCCCAGATCGGGCTGCTCCGGTGCTGTCCCGCTCCTCCCCTGGCACCGAGCATATCCCTGGCAGGGCTGGATGTGGCTGTTGTACTCCAGAGCTCCTGACCACGCCTGGCTTCCTCCAGAAGCCATTGGGCTGAGTGCTTGTGGGTGGCTGATGGTTCTGGAAGGAGGCACCATCCCCACTGGACAGACACCTGGTCCCTGGAGTGCTGGTGTGTGCTGCAGTGCCAGCCCTGCCTCCCCAGGGCTCGGGCCCCTCACCTTGGCCTCCCGGAGTGCAGCTGTGTGCTGTGCCTGGGACTTGCCAGGGTGGATCAGGGGCTGGGACCACGGGCATTCTACTCAGCTTGGTCCTTGGAAGGAGGGAGAAGGGCAGGATTTTGATGTCATGTGACTGGGGAGTCCAGGAGATGTGTGAAGGTGGCAGGGGATGGAGCAACAAAGCTGTTTCAGAAAGCAAAACTCCCCATGTGGGTGTGTTAGAACAGCGGTGTGCCTGGAGGGGAGATGCAGGGATGCTCCCCAGCCCAGCTCCCCTGTCTTCCAGCCTTGGGTTATGGCCATATCTGGGACATCCTCTCCTCTTCCAAGCAACTGCCACCCGTGTTGTACCTGTGCTGATGTGAGCTTGTCCTTCCCTCCTGCGCTCCTGTGGGTGACGGGAGGTGATGGGAGGCTTGTTCTGGTTTGGTTTGGCCAGGGCAGCACTGGTCCAGCCCCCTCCTGTTGCTTCCCTTCGCCATGCTGCTTCTGCAAAGCCCTTCTGGGCTTTGCTTGTGAGGGGGTACTATTTGTTCTTATAGTGGAAATTACTGGAGAAAATTGGACGTTCCCCCAGGAGTGCTGAACCTTGCAAAGTGCCTGGACTGATTGTGGGGCTCGAGTGTTCACACCCATTGTTCCTTCCAATGGGTCAGCTCCAGCTCCAGCACCTCACTGAGCCAGCCCCCAGCCCCACTGTGGGGTGCAGGCATTTTGGGTGCCTTGGTCTAGCTACTGGATGGTCACATCTCTCCCAGGACAGCTGGTGGCCTGGCGACATCTTGCTCCAAGGCACTGTCAGCAAATGGAGAGTGGCACAGGGCGATGTTTCTGTTGCTTGTGTCTGCTTCTTCTGCAGCAAAAGGCTTTCCTGGCCCGAGGAGCAGCGGGTTTCCCTCTCTCTGGAGCAAGCAGGTGCGCAGGCACGTGGTGACAGAAAATAACTTCATTGAACCTTTCAGAGTTGCCTGTGAATCATTTTGGAGATGTTTTGGTGTTCTAAGGTTTGCTGCTACTAATAAAAGTGTGTGTGTTATCCCCGTTGATACTGTTGTGATCTTAAGGGTGGGAAATGACCCCTCAGGGGTACCCAAAGACTGCGGCATTGCAGGGGTGCGCTCCCCGCCGCTGGGCTTTGGTGGGCAGACCTCGGGAATGCTGTATTTCCGCTGATATCCAGCTTCTCCTGCATCCCCATCCCCTCCCTCGCCAAGCAGCCCAGCTTCTCCTGCGGCAGTTGCAGCTCAGGGGCTGAGCTGGCTTTAAAACCAACCCACAACCTTGCTCCGAAGTCAGGTGAGGGTATTTTTAACTGGTATCAGTGCCCCGTGTCACTGGGACCTGGCACACAGCCGCCCTGGCACGGCCAGTAGTCCCCGGGGCAGCTGGACGGGGCAGAAGATGCCACCCGGGTGAGACAAGGTCAGAACTGCCTCTAGGCTTACCCTGTGGGGGCTTTTCAGGGGAGGTCTTAGCTTCAGGTTTCACGTGGTGGCCCCTGGGTTTATGCAGGTTTATGCAGAGTGGCTGTGTCTGGAGTCAGAAAAGCCTTCCTCTAGGCTGCAGAAAATACCTTTGTGCATCCAACAGCTACATCTGGTGGGGAAAAATAGCCTTTGGGAAAGGTAGGAAGTATACGAGAGTTCCAATGTGTCCTGAGCAAATAGGTTCCTGCTTCTGCATGTTGGAGCATGTCAGACGCGTCAGGATGTGCCTGTGGAAGAGATGTTGCAGCATCCAGCTCCTCCATGTCCTCCTGCTCGTGCCCTGGTGTTCTTCCTCATCGTGTGCCTCTTCCCCTTCCCTGGGAAGGCTTGGCAGCTTAAGGAGCCCTGCGCCAGAATAGCAGAGCTGTCAGCTTCAGGCTGGGCACTTCAGTCATTTTGCTGTAGAGGGCAGACACGACCTGACCAAGCACCCGTCCTGAGCAGCACAAGTGCTTTGGCCTGCTCCAGTATGCCAAGAAAACGAATTGCTACTGGTAAAGCAAGTATTTCTTTCAAGTTACTACAAAATTACTTCCAGAAAAGCAAGTGTCTGTATATAGTTCAAGCTACTACTGAAATTACCACTTCCTAGAGCAGCAAGTATCTACGTATCTATATACCAATATCAGAAGTATGTGCATCTGTGATTTATTGATATTAGAAGTATGTGTATCTATTATTAATTTCTTACACGAATTCCTATATATATGTTGTTTGAAATGTAACTGGTATAGTGCTCATCAAACCGCTCCCAGGAGTGAGGCCACTCGATGCTGGACAAAGTCTCCCTGCATGAATGATGCATGGCTGGGAATCTGGAATCAGACAGGCGTCCCTCGATGGGGATGTAGAGTAATTCCTGCAGGGAGAGGCTCCATTTGGGGTAGAACGTGAGTAATTCTTTTATACCGTAACGACGAGAGAGGGCGTTGGACACCACTGTTTGGAGCAGATGTTTCTGTTTTGCCCATAGATATGTTCTTTCTTGGTTTTGGCAGACCAATTTTGCTTTCCCAGCCGGTTTCACTCTCCCTCCAGCTGAAGCTGCCAGTACCCTTTGTTGCTTCCTGCTTTCCCAGCCCGTTTTCCACCTTTTTTCACTAGTTTTCCCCTCTCCAGGTGACAGGTCTGTGACTGCCGTTTCTTGATTCTGTGGTTATCGAAGGTACCTTGGGCTGTTCCAGGTTCCTGGTACCCAGCTGCCGTCATCAGGGATGCTCCTGCTCCCAGGGCTGCAGACATCTGCTGCTGGGTTTAGCAGACATTTTCTGGGTATTTTCTGCACCTTCAGGGCTGCTCCCCTCATGTGCTCACACTGGTGCTCACCCGTCACTGGTACTGTGAGCGCACCCCACATGGGATAGAGAGGAGGTGACACATGTCGTTACGAAAGGATTTAATAAGAAACTGGGGCAGACTGCAGTGGTCACGGCTCAATCAGACATGTGCTGCTTACACCCAACCGGCCCCGTGTAACCTCCTCCTCGCTACCCCTTCCCACAACCATTCCTTAAGTTTCACACAGTGCCCCCCTCAAATATCCCGACTCCTCATCTTCCTCCTCCTTTTCCCCTGTCTTATCCCTTGCAGACTGCAGGTTTGTCCTCTCCAAAGCTCCACTTGTTAGTTCCTGGCAGCCCATCACTTGGTGACTGGAGATTCTGGCGCTTTGGCAACATCTCCCTTTGTCTCTGCCTACACGGGCTGTCTCCCTGCGCTAACGTTTATCCCTTCCCCTTTGCAATCGGATAACCCAAAATGGGATGGATGCAGCTCTGGCCTGTTGCCCTGGGGACCTGGAGCTCTCTGAGAGTCATGTCATGGGGTTTGTAGCTCGCTGAAGGAAACTCAGTGTATTCTGGCTGATGGTGGGAGATCCCTGGGTTTGCCAAGTCCCTGATCCTGGTCCTGCCATAGAGGTGCAGCAACACGGCAACTCCCAGCCCAGCACTGTGTGGCTGGAAGGACGTTGTTCTCCTTCCTAGGTTATATCTTAGGAAGAAGTTCTTCCCTGAGAGGGTGGTGAGGCGCTGGCACAGGTCCAGCAAGTGGGGGGAGAGGCAGGAACCAGCTTGTGAGCGGGGTTGGGAAAAGGATGGTGTCATCTTCAAGATGGGGACATACAGAGAAGTATCCGTGTGAAACGAGGAGAAAGTGATACAACCTTGAATGATTCCATCTTTGAGATATGGGACTCTTCCTTAGTTCTCCCCTCACCCTTCCTTAACACCGTCCTGGGCAATACGGTGCTCCTGGCCAAGAGCAGCTTCAACAAATGCATTCTGAATGTCACTAGGAGTAAGCCCAAGTAGACCTGAGTGATGCTGACCTCCTCCAGAACCTTCTAAGCTTCTAACATAGTCTTCATTGAAGGCGGAGCATGAGACTGAGAAGTCCTTGGTCAGGGTAAGTACTACTAAGCAACAGCTGAACCATCGGTGTGTTATCAGCACTGTTCTCAGACTAAAGCCGAAACACGGCACTGCACCCGATACTAGGAAGGAGGAAAATAACTATTACAGCTGAACCTAGGACAGCATCCATCCCTTATTCTATGCCATTCACGACATGCTCAGTTCCCACCTTTTTTCAATATACCATTGCTTTTTGTCTCAATATATATACACACACAAAGAGACAATGATCATTCCTTAGTCCATGGACCATCCCTTTAAAGCTCACTGAGTTAATTCGGTCCATGATGTCAGGCTCCATCTGTCATCACAGTCTTTCAGGGCAAGAGAGACGGTGTGTAGTGTTGGACTTTGCAGTCTCATGCTCCGTCAGCGCGGAAGGGCACAAGAAGCTGGAAGGAAGCAGAGACAGAACACCTTACCCAAACTAGCCAAAGTGGTATTCCATCCTAAAGCAAGTCATGCCCAGTATGGAAACTGTGGGGAGTCAGCTCAAAGGGTCAGGCTGCATCTAGGGCAGGGGCTGCTGAGCAACTCTACTGTGCATCACTGCTGGCTATTGTTCTTTTCCTTTGCCCTTTTAGTTTCATATTCTCTCTCCTCTTGTCATCATAATTATTATTAGTAGTAGTACTAGTAGAAGTAGTTGTATATTATACTTCAGCTGTGTTGCCTTCGTTGACTTGACGACCTACCTCAGGAACTCACCGCCCCCCCCCCCCCCCCTTCCCCAGCCTCCCTCCAGGCAAGATGTGGGAGGAGGAGAACTGAAAGAATTCTCCACGCATTGACATAAGAACAGTCCCGTAACGAAAGTGTAATATAGAACCACTTCTACTGCTACTACCCCATGGATTAAGAATAGTCCCACAGCTATGTGGTAGTTAGGGTTCGGCGGTCGGAAGATGTCGTGTTGTACGGAAAGATAAGAAGGTAAGGCCCCTCTCCCTAGAGCCAGTAACACTTGGTTTGTGATGTAAGCAGATGGAAGTGACGTTGTAAACTCAGGGTATATAACACCGTGTTACCCATCACTAAAAGCCATTTGCCGTTCACTGATACGCGGATCGACTCCACAACTCGTTAAAGTTGTAAAGTAGGTATGCTTTATTCAGCGCTGAGGTGCATGGGGATCGTTCCTCCAAAGTATGCACACCCAGGGTCGTTTTTCCTTTACATTTATTCCCTTACGCCTATACACATTTAGTATCTGTCCCCGCTTCGTATTATAATGAGCTAGAAGGTCCTTTGCGCCTGCGCAGTGCCCCCTCTGGTCATGGGCAGGGGTCTCAAGATGAAGTAAATGAGTCTTCCTCCTGTGGGCAGGGGTCCTCAAGATGAAGTAAATGAGTCTTCCTCTTCTTAAACTTTTCACCTTTTAATCTTTGCACATGGCTTTAGGGTTTAGTCGGTACCTCATCCATAAATCATCAGCTTCTCCCCCTTATCAATAGACCCAGACATTTGCATTTCCTTGTCAATAGTTACTTATCAGTAGAATCAGGCCTCTGTCTCCTCCCCTTCTCAGTAGTAAGCATAATAGATGTTTACAGCAGACAATACTTTTGTTTAAGCAAGGGATTCTTCTAACTGTCTTATACAATCCCCTGTATTTTCCTTTGTACAGTTCATTAACCCTGTATCAATCCCCCCTTTTCTATAAAGTAAGTAAATTCTTTTACTATTATTTATGACAGAGCTATCCATGTTCTTTCTATCGACTTACAAAGTGATTTTGATACACATTGTACATTTCATTGACCCTGTATCACTACCACATTGGTGTCTGCGAGCCGATGGCCCGAGCGGCCTGGGGTTGGTCGCCATGCCGTTCCTGAGGTAGCTTGTCAAGTCGACGAAGGCAACGGGAATCGCCTGGACGGGTGAAGGGCGGCCGGAGCGGCTGGACCAGCCTGGCGGGGGGGACGCTCCCGGACCAACAAGCAGGATGGAAGCCCTTGCGAAGGTCGTTTCGCAGTTACATAGTCAGTGGTGTATTGATTGTAAACCCAAAGATTTTACTCTCGCAGTTGCGAGGCTTTTGCAAACTGGGGTTATTGCCCAGCCGGGGGATATTCTGCACCCCGAAGTGTGGGATAAATGCACTAAAGCGTTGGCCGCAGAAACGATGTCTTCTGGTTGTGGGAAAAATCTTAAGTCATGGGGGAAAGTTGTACAGGCTCTGAAAAAGGCCGTACAAGAGCAGGAGGCCTGGAAGGCGGCAGAGAACTGTTTGTTGGCCACCCCGAAACTGGGAGTCGGGGCGGCGACGCAGACTTTGCACCCCCCAGATGATGCTGATTGTATTGAGCCCAAAGATCAGCAAGAGGGCGACTCGTCCCCTCGACCGGGTCCCGACACGGGCCCCGACATGTTAACGGAGGGACAGAATCGAGATAAATCCCTCTGGGGCAGGCGAGCCGAGGAGGCCAGGGGCGCCGCGGAGAAAGCGGAGTCTGAGGCAGCCTGGCCTAGACCGCCGCCATATGCGCCCCAAGATGGCGCCGAGCAGAAAGGCGGAGGGCGGGGCGAAGACGCCCGTGGCGGGAAAAAGGAGAAAGCGCCGGTATCATCATGGGCACGGAACGAGGAGGGGGAGGAGAACGGGAGGAGAGAACGGGGGGGGGCACCCGGGAACGGGAGGAGAGAACGGGGGGGGGCACCCGGGAACGGGAGGAGAGCGCGAGCGAGGGGCAGAGAGCGATCGGAGCGGCCACCGGGAAAAATGTCCCCGTACGGCAAACAGCCCGCCGAGGAGGGGGCGGGGCGGACCGAGAGGGAGGGAGCGGCCGCCCGCAAGAAAAGCGGGCGGGGCCGGAGCCCGGCAGCAAGGCGCAGGGAGCCGGCAGGGAGCAGGCAGTGCAGCTCTGACTGTGGATCAGGCACCGGCTGGGAGGAGTGGGTCACAACCGGTTCAAGCCTAGAGGAGGAGGAAACGGAGATGGACAAAGGGGGGGAAATCCCCCTCACGGAGCGGAGGAAAATAAAGATCGCTTGCGCCGACTGGACCCCATCACCCAAATTAGCGTTCCTGGTCCGGCTGACAGATGGGGGAGAGGATCTACTTGCCAATAAATCCAAAAGATATAGAAGCGATTGTTAAGGCAATCGCAGATAAAGGGCTTAATTGTGCCACGGTCTCCACCCTCATAGACGGTGTTTTTGGGGGAGATGATATGCTCCCATTCGATATAAAACAAACCTGTAGAATGATTTTTGACGAGGCAGGGATGATTGTTTTTAAACAAGAATGGGAATACAACTGTATAGCACAACTAGCTCAAGTAACCGGGGCGGATCATCCACTACACGGCTCCAGCCTGCAGCGATTAACGGGTATAGATCCGGCAATGATCACCCCCCAGGCACAGGCCCAGGGCCTGCAGCCCTATGAAGTAATGACAACTACCCGTGCAGCCAGAGAAGCTATTCCTGGAGCTTCTAGAGTCGTTGTCAAGCCATTGCCATGGTCTACAATAA
This sequence comes from Lathamus discolor, assembly GCF_037157495.1. Classification (NCBI taxonomy): domain Eukaryota; kingdom Metazoa; phylum Chordata; class Aves; order Psittaciformes; family Psittacidae; genus Lathamus; species Lathamus discolor. Next base: position 2,873,410 of record NC_088892.1, on the reverse strand, counting down.
AACAAAATGAAAGTGAGAGTTTTACACAATTTGTAGACCGCCTCCAGGCAGCGGTCGACTCCTCGTCCCTGCCTGCGGAAGCGAAAGGCGCAGTTGTCACAGAATGCTTACGTCAGCAATGCAATTCAACAACCAAAGAAATTTTACGATCATTGCCGGCGATGTCAAGCATTGCGGACATGATTAAGCATGTCGCAAAAGAAGAGCAACTGTCCCCGATCCAGGCGGCTGTCCACACCGCGATGGCTAATATGACAGCATGTTTTAAGTGTGGCCGGGTGGGCCACATTGCACCAAACTGTCCTCAGTTGGAAAAGCCACTAATAGCGCCTCCCCCACGTCGGAACCAACCCAGAGGACCGTGTTGGGCCTGCGGAAAGAAAGGGCATTTTGCTAAGGAATGTAGATCTAAAACCCAGGGAAACGGGGCCGGGAGAGGACACTTGGGCCGCACGCAGTCCTCTCCCACTTGGGACATGAGGCGGCCCAACTATGCCAACCCCAGATGGGGCGAGGCACTCCTGAACCCATTACCCCCTCGAGAAGCAACCAGCTTTATGGTCCAACCGACGGTTCAGCCGGATCTGTCCCTACCCCAGGGTCAACAAGGACCAACCCCTGGGAGCGGGACCCCAGGGTGGCCCTGGCTGTGAACTGTGATAACCCGCCAGTGGTGTGGGGGGTCTGTTCCCTCCATAATATCTTACCTGGTACCACCATCAGTGTCCCTTTCCTGATTGATACTGAGGCAGACGTTACCATTATCCCTGAGACGAACTGGCCCCCATGTTGGAAATTGAAAGACGCCTCTATGGTGGGTGGAGCGGGGGGATTATCCCAAGCTCGGAAGTGTGCCCAACTGATAGCAATCACACTTCATACTGAAAAAGGACCAGAGAAAACAATCACCCTTTTTCCATATGTTATGTCAGGAGTCCCACCCTTGTTGGGGAGGGACGCTTTAGCCCTATTAAAAGCCAAGGTGACAAATTTATAGTAAGGGCCACTGCCACACACCCGCTTCCACCAATTAAATTGTCATGGAAATCATCCGATCCAGTGTGGGTCGAGCAGTGGCCCCTGTCTAAGCTTCGAATGGATGCTCTTCTTGAGCTAGTTGACCGCGAACTACAGCAAGGTCATATAGAACCTTCCACCAGCCCATGGAATACCCCGGTTTTTGTTACACCCAAGCGGAATGGTAAGGGATTTCGCTTCCTTCATGATCTGCGTGAAGTAAACAAAAGAATCGAGCCAATGGGTCCTGTCCAAACTCTGTTGCCCATGAACTCTATGATACCAGAAGGACAACCTTGTGCTGTCCTTGATATTAAGGGCTGTTTCTTTTCGATACCTCTGCATGAGGAAGACAAGGACCGGTTTGCTTTTTCTGTTGTATTCCCAAACAGCCAACGCCCCAACCTACGTTTCCAATGGAAAGTGTTGCCTCAAGGAATGATCAACTCGCCCACTATTTGCCAGATTACAGTGGACCGGGCGCTGATACCAGTTCGGCACAGTGATCCGACCGTGACCCTCATTCAATATATGGACGATATCCTGATTGCCGCACCGTCAGGAAATCAGGTGGACCAGCTAGTATCAATGGTTTCGGAGACTTTGAAGATAAGCGGGTTCGAAATTGCGAGTGCGAAAATTAAAAGAGGACCATGTGTGAGTTTTTTAGGATGGGGATCACAAGTTCTTACATAACCCCTCCCCTAGTAAAAATCCGTCGGCACATCAAGACACTCCATGATGTACAACAGTTAGTAGGGTCCTTACAATGGCTCCGCAATATTGTCCTGATCCCTCCTGAAACCATGAACCCCTTGCATGACCTTCTAAAAGGGAAGAACCCATGGGAACCAAAAACTCTAATGCCGGAAGCAATAAACTCTCTTGATTTAATGAGCAGCAGATATCGTCAAGTACGCTCACCAGGTGGAATCCGGATATACCGCTCGATCTGTACGTACGCTTTACAGAAGGAGGGGAGTAGGAGCATTAGCCCAGGGTCCCCCTGAAAAGGCCCGCCCAATACAATGGATAGTCCTGGGAAAACCATCTTGTGCATTTTCTCCAGGAATTGAGTGCCTTGGTAACTTAATCATGAAAGGCAGGAAACTCGCCCTAAGACACCTGGGCATCGAACCCACCAGGATATTTCTACCCTTCCGCAAACAGCTTCCAACACAATCAGTGCCGATGTCAGAGTATTTGGCCATAGCCCTCATTGGATTTGGTGGAGAGGTCCGGTACGCTACGAAGCCTCCCTGGACTCAAATGTTGGCACTTGTCAACATCGACCTCCCATGGAAGGTCATGGACCGACCCCAACAGGGACCAACAGTTTTCACAGATGCATCCTCAGTGACTTCAACCGCAGCTGCGGTATGGCAATCGGAAGGGAAATGGCACTGCATTAAAATGACTGACCACACGCTTTCAGTCCAACAGCTAGAAGCAAGGGCAGTGGCACTGGCGTGCGGACTGTTCCCAATGGAACACCTTAACATAGTGACCGACTCGATGTTCGTGGCCAAGCTTTGCTTGGCCATGTCAGGTCCCGGTGTGTCAACATCTACAGTAGCTTTGATGCTAGAAGAAGCACTATTTTCCCGAAAGGGCACCATATCGGTCATCCATGTTAACAGTCATGGCCCAATCAAAGGTTTCATCCAAACCGGCAACGACAAAGCAGACGCTGCCGCAAAAGGACTGTGGACGCTAAGAGACGCCCGTCAGCTACATGAGTCTCTCCATATTGGAGCCAAAGCACTAGCAAAGAAATGTGGGATTTCGGCCGCTGACGCAAAGCACATAGTCGCCACGTGTCCCCACTGTCAGAAAACACCACTGTGGTCCAGTGGAGTTAATCCCAGAGGTCTTAAGGCCTCTGAGGTGTGGCAGATGGACTTTACGCTTTGTCAGCTGTTGAAACCTCGAGCGTGGTTGGCAGTAACTGTAGATACATATAGTGGAGTGATCATAGCCATGCAACACCTCAGAACTGACTCTAAAGCGACCATCCAACATCGGCTGACGGCCATGGCGTGGCTTGGTGTCCCCAGTCAGATTAAAACAACGGTCCGAATTTTGTCTCCAAATCAGTACAGGCATTTGCTTCTAAATGGAGTATCACTCTAACACATGGGATCCCGTATAATAGCACCAGGCAAGCCACAGTTGAACGAGCGAATCAAACTTTGAAATCTAAGTTAGAGGTATTGGCAAAGGCAGAAGGTTTTGTCAACACCATTCCCTCGGGAGACCAAGCGCGTCTGCTAGCGACTGCTCTGTTAGCATTAAATCAATTCCCCAGGGGGGACAAGGTAAATAGCCCCTCCCAAAAACACTGGGCCACTCGAGTACTAGATGAGGGCCCGTCAGTCATAATTAGAAATGAGCTGGGAGAATGGGAACAAGGATGGAGGCTAGTCCTCACAGGGCGAGGGTATGCTGCAGTTAAAAAGGATGGCAGAGTTAAGTGGTGTCCGCTTAAGTCCATCAAACCAGACCTCAAAAATAAAACTAACGAAAACTCTGAGTTTTTATCTGCAGGATCTCGTCATCGGCCGCCCCCGTAACCCGTACTCCCCGCTGGCAAAAAAGAACGACATCTCGACAGAATCCAGAGAAGGGCAATATGCCAGGACGCGGAACGATTTGGGGACCTCCCGGTTGAAATGACCTCAAGGTTTTGGACAGAAAATAAGTACGAGCCAGCTTGCCTCGGGACAGGGAAGGAAGCTGCACCCTTTCCAGTGCATCCTGATTATTTTGTTTTGGGTGTCGCCATGAACAGGGGGCGAAATAAGTCACCAGGCTCACCAGCCATTTAAACGGGCATGATATCAATGGGAAAGTGCTAAGGTTATACAAACTATCATAACTCCAGGGGCTCCCGGTTTTAATGTCACCCTGTGCCAGCTAGTACCTATACCACTGTGTCTAAACTTAAAAGGCTACTACATATGCCCTGCTTCCAACCCTGGGAAAGGATACTGCAATCAACCAAATCAGTACTATTGTGCCTATTGGGGTTGTGAAACAATCGCCTCCTCATGGTCTCCTTCGACAGAAGACAAGTTCCTAAAAACAAGTTGGGGACCTGATGGATGCAAGCCACCTAGTCATGATTCTGGTGGAGGCTTGCAATTGGCATGGCGTTGGCGTACTAACAGTGACACCAATTGTCAGCATGTAAGACTTGACATCTTACAGCCAGAGGACCCAGGATGGGTAATAGGTAGAACTTGGGGAATTAGGTATTGGGAACCAGGAGAGGATAGAGGTGGACTATTTCTCATCAAAAAGGAAACAGTTCCAAATGATCCATGATCAGTAGGCCCCAACCTGGTACTGACTGATGGTTTAGCCAAAGAGACACCGGATGATGTAACAACAGCTCCTGAAACGACCAATACCACAAATACCCCCACCCCCACTCAAACTGTCAAAAACCCCAACGAACACCTTGGGGGTAACTCCCTTTGGAAACTGATGCAAGTCAGTTACCTGGTATTGAACAGAACTAACCCGAGTCTTACTGAACGTTGCTGGTTGTGTTATGGAATAAGACCGCCCTTTTACGAGGCTGTGGGAGTCACTAAAAAACCCAGACTCTCAAATGCCATTAACCCAGCGCAGTGTACATGGGGCTCAGAAAAACAAGGAATTACATTAACTCAAGTGACGGGAAGAGGCATGTGTGTAGGGAAAGTTCCTGAACACAAAAGACGGTTGTGTGTTAAGGAAAAGAGACCATTACCATCTAAAAGACCAGTAAGATGGTTACTACCGGCTAATAACGCCAAGTGGGTCTGTTCCACTATAGGAGTCACACCTTGTTTGTCATTGAAACTTTTTAATGAATCTTCAGATTATTGCATACAAGTGGCAATAGTCCCCAGAATCTTCTGTCATACTGAAGAGTTTGTTTATCACTCACAGATCACCTCAGAACATCACTTGTCCAAACGAGAACCCTTCACAGCATTAACAGTAGCCACATTAATGATTCTAGGAGGTGCGGGAGTGGGTACAGGAGTAGCCTCGCTAGTACAACAGAGCAAAGAATTCAAAGCACTAAGGACGGCCGTAGACGAGGACCTGGTAAGAATTGAGCAATCAATAACTGCCTTAGAAAAATCCATCAGATCACTCTCCGAAGTAGTGCTGCAAAACCGGAGAAGATTAGATTTAATGTTTTTACAGCAAGGAGGGGTGTGTGTAGCTCTTAGAGAGGAATGTTGTGTATATGCAGATCACACTGGAGTTGTCAAGAGATACCATGACCAAACTTAGAGAAGGTCTAGAAAAAAGAAAAAGGGACAGAGAAGCCCAACAAGGGTGGTATGAAACATGGTTTAACCATTCACCATGGCTAACCACCCTGATATCTACCCTGGTGGGGCCAGTTGCAATGATCGTGATGGCACTGATCTTTGGACCCTGCGTCCTGAACAAGCTTATATCGTTCGTCAGGAGCCAGCTAGAACGAGTCGACATTATGTTGGTAGAATGCCAACAACTGCTTTAGAAACGTTCTTATTCGAAGTCTCCTTTCACCATCTCCAATTATACCTCACTGATCCTAGTTGCCCCCTGGGTACCTCTTTCTCTACATGCCTTATATATACCTCAAGATAAGTGGATAATGATATACCTCTTTTAGAACTTACTAGATTTTAGCCAATTTTATTGTTATTATGAAATTATAATGCATGGTTTTTATACTTTTATACTTTAGCCTATTTAGTTAAACATAGCGAGGGGGAAAATGTGGTAGTTAGGGTTCGGCGGTCGGAAGATGTCGTGTTGTACGGAAAGATAAGAAGATAAGGCCCCTCTCCCTAGAGCCAGTAACACTTGGTTTGTGACTTAAGCAGACAGAAGTGACGTTGTAAACTCAGGGTATATAACGTCGTGTTACCCGTCAAGAAAAGCCATTTGCCGTCCGCCACATTGGTGTCTGCGAGCCGATGGCCCGAGCGGCCTGGGGTTGGTCGCCATGCCGTGCTAACGGCTTTGTGGTGCTGAGTTACCAGCTGGGCTTAAACCACAACACAGCTAATGCCAGTGAGTTACTAAGGTGTCCGTGACTCATGTGCTCTGGCCAAGTAACTCCTGGGTTTCCAACAAGGCCCTGGAAACTTGGGATGCACCCTGCAATTCACGGGATGGGTGAAGACAAGCTGGCTGCAGAGAGAGATGGAGACGAGAGCCATCCACTGGGCAGAGCTCATCCATCTCCAAAACCAGTCTGGGAGGGAAGCAAGACAACAGCACAGAGAGTGGATGTCTGCCTAAGACACCCCTTAGCTGAAGCCCATCAGCGCTGCTCTGCCTCCCTTTGGCTGTATGGTCTCGGTCCAATCTTACCTATATTTCAGACTGGGAGATGCTCTGTGTGCTCTGTAAAAGCCTGGGAGTTCCCTTTCAATCCTCCCTTCGAGGGCATTCTCTCCTCAACAAGATATTGATTCATGAATCATCGAATCTCAGCCTGGTTTGGGATGGGAGGAACCTTAAAGCTCCTCCAGTTCCAAGCCCCTGCCACAGGCAGGGACATCTTCCGCTAGGGCAGCTTGCTCCAAGCCTCTGTGTCCAACCTGGCCTTGAACATGGGATGGGGCAGTAGATGGAGCAGCCACAGGATCTCTGGGCACCCTGTGCCAGCGCCTCAGCGCCCTCACAAGGAAGAACTTCTGGCTCATGTCTAATCCGAATCTCTTAAGGACCTCTTAAGGTCCATTCCAACTCTAACTATTCTATGATTCTATGAATCTATAAAGTCAATTCACCTAAGTCAGCAGTGTTACTGAACCAAAAAAGTTGGGATAAGCATTTATCTAGTGCATATGCGAAAATGACCCGGAATTAAGCAAAACAGTTCTTGGAAAACTACTGAATATGTATGATGTTTACCGGAAATGTAATGAATATGTATGTCAAGCAACGATATAATCATGGTCTATTTGAAGCTCAGACTGGGCACATTAGGAGGAGATCTCCCCTGTGTATCGCAGCGCTGCAATAAAGAATACCTGCTTGTCAAGTTAAACTTTGTCGGCGAGTTCTTAATGAGTTCTACAAATTAAAATACTCCATCCCTTCCAGAGGAAGACAGCAGGGTTGGAAGGGACCTTAAAGCTCCCCCAGTTCCAACCCCCATGCCAAGGGCAGGGACACCTGCCACTGGAGCAGCTTGCTCCAAGCCCCTGTGTCCAGCCTGGTCTTGGAACACTGCCAGGGATGGGGCAGCCACAGCTTCTCTGGGCACCCTGTGCCAGTGCCTCAGCACCCTCACAGAGAAGAGCTTCTGCCTAATGGCTAATGTGAATCTCCCTCAAAAGCCCCTCTGTGTGGATTCAGCTGAGATAACACCCGAGCTCCTTCCATAAACACCAACTTCAATGGAACAAATATTCTGTAAGTGTTCACCCTCTCACAGTCAGACTCCACCTGAGCTCTGCAGCTTCATGAGAAGTCGAGGTGGGCCTCGTGCTACTGAGCAACTTTCAAAACCAAAAGAGAGAGAGAGAGAAAGGGGGGTGTTGGGGAGGCAGAGAAACGGAGAGATCACCAGTCTGCCAACGGGGGGGTTTGGTGTGCACAGAGCGCAGCAGGGGCTCACACATGCCCCTGTTCATTGGCCCCGGTTCCTGCGCTTCTGGAAGCTTCTCTCGCCCAGTTCCAGGAGTGAGTGACACAGCAGTCAGTCAAGAGAAGCTGCTCCAGGCCCCTCTCCATGACTTCCCTTTCCGGCTTCTGGGACCTTCTGTCGATGCGTTTTGTCTCTGTCTTCACAGCCACAGACCCCGAGCGAGGAAATAGCTGGGCACGTGAGGATCAGGGAGTGAAGCAAAGGCCATGCGTGAGGTCATGCTACAGCTTGCCAGACATGGTCTTTAGAGCTGGTTTGCAGCAAGATCAAGTTGTTCTCTGCTTGCTTCAGTTGTTCTCCGCTTGCTCCAGTTGCACTGCAGAGTTTTGCATGTCAGCCGCACACAGGGTAGCCAGGAGTACAGGGTCGTTTCCCAGCCTCAAACACAATCATAGAATCATAGAATAGTTAGGGTTGGAAATTACCTTAAGATCATCCAGTTCCAACCCCCCTGCCATGGGCAGACACACCTCACACTAAACCATCTTACCCAAGGCTTTGTCCAGCCTGGCCTTGAACACTGCCAGGGACAAGAGCATTCACAGCCTCCCTGGGCAACCTATTCCAGTGCCTCACCACCCTAACAGGAAAGAATTTCCTCCTTACATCCAATCTAAACATCCCCTGTGAAAGTTTTAACCTGTTACAACTTGTCCTGTCACTACAATCCCTGACGAAGAGTCCCTCCCCAGCATCCCTATAGACCCCCTTCAGGTACTGGAAGGCTGCTGTTAGGTCCCCACGCAGCCTTCTCTTCTCCAGGCTGAACAGCCCCAACTTTCTCAGCCTGTCTTCATACGGGAGGTGCTCCAGTCCCCTGACCATCCTCGTGGCCCTTCTCTGGACTTGTTCCAGCAGTTCCATGTTCTTTTTCTGTTGAGGACACCAGAACTGCACACAATACTCCAAGTGAGGCCTCACAGGAGCAGAGTAGAGGGGCAGGATCACCTCCTTCGACCTGCTGGTCACACTCCTTTTGATGCAGCCCCAGGATACGGTTGGCTTTCTGGGCTGCGAGCGCACAATGAAGCCAGCTCATGTTCATTTTCTCATCGACCAGCACCCCCAAGTCCTTCTCCACAGGGCCGCTCTGAATCTCTTCTTTGCCCAGTCTGTAGCTGTGCCTGGGATTGCTCCGACCCAGGTATAGGACCTTGCACTTGTCATGGTTGAACTTCATAAGGTTGGCATCAGCCCACCTCACAAGCGTGTTAAGGTCTCTCTGGATGGCATCCCTTCCCTCCAGCGTATCAACCGGACCACACAGCTTGGTGTCATCGGCAAACTTGCTGAGGGTGCACTCAATCCCACTGTCCATCTCAGCGACAAAGATGTTAAACAAGACCGGTCCCAACAGCGATCCCTGAGGGACACCACTCGTTACCGGTCTCCAGCCGGACACTGAGCCATTGACCACAACTCTTTGTGTGCGGCCGTCCAGCCAGTTCTTTATCCACCGAGTGGTCCATCCATCAAATTGATATGTCTCCAATTTAGAGAGAAGGATGTCGTGTGGGACAGTGTCAAACGCTTTGCACAAGTCCAGGTATATGACATCAACTGCTTTACCCTTATCCATCAATTCTGTAGCCCCATCATAGAAGACCACGAAATTGGTCAGGCAGGATTTCCCCTTAGTGAAGCCATGCTGGCTGTCACCAAGCACCTTGTTGTTTTTCATGTGCCTTAGCATGCCATCCAGGAAAATGTGCTCCAAGATTTTGCCAGGCACAGAGGTGAGACTGACTGGTCTGTAATTCCCTGGGTCTTCCATTTTCCCCTTCTTGAAAATGGGGGTTATATTTCCCTTTTTCCAGTCGTCAGGAACTTCACCTGACTGCCATGATTTTTCAAATACGATGGCCAGTGGCTTAGCAACTTCATTTGCCAGCTCCTTCAGGATGGATTCCATCAGGTCCCACAGACTTGTGTGCATTCAGATTTTTAAGATAGTCTCGAACCAGATCCTCTCCTACAGTGGGCCCAAGGTCTTCATTCTCACAGTCCCTGCATCTACCTTCTAAGAACTGGGTGGTGCAGTCAGAGCCTTTGCGAGTGAAGACCGAGGTGAAGAAGTTATTCAGAACCTCAGCCTTCTCCAAATCCTGTGTAGCCAGTTCTCCCGAGAGCTTCCTCAGGGGGCCTATTTTGTCCCTAGTCTTTTTTTTTTGTTTGCTACGTACCTGTAGAATCCCTTCCTATTATCCTTAACATCCCTGGCTAGGTTTAATTCTAATTGGGCCTTAGCTTTCCTAACCTTTCCGGACAACATCCCTGTACTCTACCCAGGCCGCCTGGGTGGGCCACTGCCCACTTCTCACTGCATTGCTCCAGTGCTTGCGCGTGCAGGAGGAGCAGGAGAATCACAATCTCTTGTCCCTTATCTCTTGCCCTAGAAACTCTAAGCCTTGCTCCTTATCCCTCCCATCCCTTCTACACACCTTTCATTGCAGGCACTGGGCTACAGCATGCACCCATCTTCAAAAGGCAGCTGACGTGGGAGCCAAGGCATCACACACAGTTTCATCCCATGGGGATGCGCTTTTCCTACTTGGCCAACAAGTGCTGCCAAGAGCCAGCAGGACTGCAAGATCAGCAGCTGGGAAGTGCTGCAAAGAAAGAGGTCCCTCCACAGGCTTCTCTGCTACTGACACAAGGGAAAAGTTGGAGCAGGCAGAGGCGAGCACTGGGGGGAAAGGGATCTGGTTTATTGGCCGAGAAAGTGTGCACAGCGTGCGCAGGCTGCAGCACAATGTCCTCAGCACAGCTCCCTCGGGCCTGGAGCTGGCAGTGGGGCACTATCCCTCCACTCGTGGGCTGATTCAGGATCTGCGGAAAGCCCTGCGCAGAGCCTTCAGTGCCCTTCTGAAGCCGGATAGTTGTTGCTCTTGGACGTGCTTATTACTGGTGTCACGCAATCCTTCGATTGGGTTGGCGGTTTCCCAAGTACAGCTGGTGGAATGGGGATAGACGGGTAGCAGGTTCCGTCGTGTTTGAGGCTGCCAGTTTTGCATTTTCATGGGTGTTTTCCACGGTTGGCTTTCAGTTCTTTCCCAGGTAGGGGAGGCCCTGGCACTGCCAAACTGGTGCAAACGGTGCCACCAGCCTGGCCTGGGTGCCACTGGAATCAATGGCGTAGTTGGCTCCTCCTCAGTGTCCTGAGCTGCTGCAGGCACTGCCTGTTCATCCCTGTAGAATCGCGGGGAGGCAAGGGTTCTGCTGGTTTCTCCTTGATGCTCTTCAGGTGCTTTCCTCTCTTTGCACCTGAATACAACCTGCAGACCTCTGTCGACAAGTGAGACCGTTTGTGGGGCCTTTCTCTGGGCCTGTGGTGGTACTGCTCCTTGTGTCCAGGCCTGTCCTGGTCCCTGTCTATCTGTGCCCACGTGCCTGGCCTGTGTTGGTGTCTCTCTCTGGGCCTGTGCTGGTGTTGGCACAGGAGACTCGGTGTGCTGAACATCTGCAGGTCTCTCTGCTGCCATTGACACATCCACTGCCTCGGCCATGTCCTGCTCTTCCAGACATTGCTGGATAGTTTCCTGGATCATAGCAAAATTCCCGCGATTGAGGTCCCTTGCGAAGTGCCTGGCGACTTCTTGTGGAACCAAATCAGAGTCTGTCGGGCTGAGCAGAAAAAGTATCGTACTCCGGGCCTCCTCTTCTTCCTCCTGCTCGCTAAAGGCACGGGAAGCTCGTGCCCGTGCTGCCTTCTCTTTTGCCACGGTAGCGAGAGGTGTGCGATGCTTCCCTTCTGAAGCAGCTGGGCAGACATCTACTTTTACAGGCTCTTCTTGATGTTCTCTAGACACGGTGGACACCATGTCTTCTCCAGCCTCACCTGCTGTTGGGGCAAGAGGGGCTGTGCTGGGCTCTGCCTGAAGCTCTGCATCCGCAGGAGACTCCGTGCCCTCAACTGCTGCAGGCCTCGTTGCTGCCATGGGTACACCCACATGGTTTTCGTCAAAGTCCTGCTGTTCCAGAGGCTGCTCGTCTGTTTTGTGGATGACAGCCAAAGGCTTGCACAAGACGCCTCTCACAAAGCTCCTGGCTCTTTCCGGTTGTATCAGCTCAGAGGCAGTGGGGCTGAGCAGGGCAAATGGCTTTCTTCTTGCCTCTGCTTCTGCCTCCTGCTCGTAAAAGCCAGGGGAGGCTGATGCCGGTACCTCCTTCTGCTCTTGTGCCACAGATGTTGTCTGTTCATCTGTTCCCGCAGCAAGGTGGGGTTCCTCACCCTCTGCCCCAGGGATCTCTGTCAACGCAGCTGCTTCTTCATGCTTGTCTCCTGCCAGAGATATAATGGCTCTTCTGGCTTCTTTTTCGTCTGCAGACATGGGAGACACCATGTCTTCTCCAGCCTCATCTGCTGCTGGCGTGAAAGGGGCTGAGCTGGGCTCTGCCTGAGGCTCTACAGCCACAGCGGTCTCGATGTCCTCGAGTGTTACTGGCTTCACTGGTGCCATTGACACATCCATAGGGCTTTGGGCCACATCCTGCTGCTCCTGAGGCTGCTCATCTTTTTCCTGGATGGCAGCCACAGCCTTACGCATAACGCTCATCACAAACTGCCTGGCTGTTTCCTGCAGAAGCAACTCGTAGGCAGTGGGGCTGAGCAGGGCAAATGACTTTCTCCGGGCATCTGCTTCTACCTCCTGTTCGTCAAAGCCATGGGAAGGTGGTGCCGGTGCCTCCTCCTGCTCTTGTTCCACAGAAGCGAGAGGTGCGCGGTGCTGCTCTTCCTCGGCTGCTCCAGCCAGGGGAGGAGCTGCCAGCTCAGTGTCCGTGGGACCGGGCAGGACAGGAGGCACACTCTGCACGTCTCCAGCTGCCTCTGATGTCCCATCTGTGCCCACAGTGGTGCACATGCTGGATCCCACCTGGATGTCCGCTCGGGAGTCCTGGCATAGCTCTGGCACCAAAGGGCTGACGCAGACATTGTACATGGTGACAGCTTCCCCTTGGGATAGCTCTTTGTCACTAACACATTCCAACTCCTTTTTGGCCTCCTCATTCTTCTCCTCAGGGAATGCCGCTGGCTCCTCCTGTAAACACACAGCAGAACATCAGGAGCTGACAGCTCTTCCCAGCCCTGTCTCTCTCAAGGCTGCAGGTAGCTGTGTGGGTGCTGTGCTGTGGGCTGCCTTATCCCCTGCTGCCCTGTGACCAGCACCAGGGCTGGGTGGTGCATTGGCCCGTCACCCGGGCTCTGGGGCTGCTGCTGCTGGCTGCTCAGTGGGGAGGTCCCTCACGGCCTGCTCTCCTTCAGTGCCTTTGCTCCAGAGAAGGGGTGCCGGATGGGAGAGCAAGAGCACAGGCAGGGGAGGGAGGGATTATCAGCGGGACGGCACAGGGAGCACCAGCAATGTCCCTGCCACACACACTTTGGGATCTGTGGCTGCTTCCAGGACCTTGGGATCCCCAGTGCCGCCCACACGGGTCTCACTTACCTGGGGCTGAGAGTCCCGAGTCAAAGGTGAAGCTGCTGCCTCTCCTTCATCATCTGCTCCAGGCACAAGGTGAGGTATCCCAGACTCTGCCCCAGGGATCTTTGGTACTGAAGCCAGAAGTTCCTCCTCGTATTGTGCTGGGGAGACAATGGCTTTGTTGGTCTCCTGTTGATAGTCTCCAGACACGGGAGACACCATGTCTTCTCCAGCCTCATCTGCTGCTGGCGTGAAAGGGGCTGAGCTGGGCTCTGCCTGAGGCTCTACAGCCACAGCGGTCTCGATGTCCTCGAGTGTTACTGGCTTCACTGGTGCCATTGACACATCCATAGGGCTTTGGGCCACATCCTGCTGCTCCTGAGGCTGCTCATCTTTTTCCTGGATGGCAGCCACAGCCTCACGCATAACGCTCATCACAAACTGCCTGGCTGTTTCCTGCAGAAGCAACTCATAGGCAGTGGGGCTGAGCAGGGCAAATGACTTTCTCCGAGCATCTGCTTCTACCTCCTGCTCGTCAAAGCCATGGGAAGGTGGTGCCGGTGCCTCCTCCTGCTCTTGTTCCACGGAAGCGAGAGGTGCGCGGTGCTGCTCTTCGTCAGCAGCTCCAGCCAGGGGAGGAGCTGCCAGCTCAGTGTCCGTGGGACCGGGCAGGACAGGAGGCACACTCTGCACGTCTCCAGCTGCCTCTGATGTCCCATCTGTGCCCACAGTGCTGCGCATGCTGGATCCCACCTGGATGTCCGCTCGAGAGTCCTGGCAGAGCTCTGGCACCAAAGGGCTGACGCAGACATTGTACATGGTGACAGCTTCCCCTTGGGATAGCTCTTTGTCACTAACACATTCCAACTCCTTTTTGGCCTCCTCATTCTTCTCCTCAGGGAATGCCGCTGGCTCCTCCTGTAAACACACAGCAGAACATCAGGAGCTGACAGCTCTTCCCAGCCCTGTCTCTCTCAAGGCTGCAGGTAGCTGTGTGGGTGCTGTGCCGTGGGCTGCCTTATCCCCTGCTGCCCTGTGACCAGCACCAGGGCTGGGTGGTGCATTGGCCCGTCACCCGGGCTCTGGGGCTGCTGCTGCTGGCTGCTCAGTGGGGAGGTCCCTCACGGCCTGCTCTCCTTCAGTGCCTTTGCTCCAGAGAAGGGGTGCCGGATGGGAGAGCAAGAGCACAGGCAGGGGAGGGAGGGATTATCAGCGGGATGGCACAGGGAGCACCAGCAATGTCCCTGCCACACACACTTTGGGATCTGTGGCTGCTTCCAGGACCTTGGGATCCCCAGTGCCGCCCACACGGGTCTCACTTACCTGGGGCTGAGAGTCCTGAGTCAAAGGTGAAGCTGCTGCTTCTCCTTCATCATCTGCTCCAGGCACAAGGTGAGGTATCCCAGACTCTGCCCCAGGGATCATTGGTACTGAAGCCAGAAGTTCCTCCTCGTATTGTGCTGGGGAGACAATGGCTTTGTTGGTCTCCTGTTGATAGTCTCCAGACACGGGAGACACCATGTCTTCTCCAGCCTCATCTGCTGCTGGCGTGAAAGGGGCTGAGCTGGGCTCTGCCTGAGGCTCTACAGCCACAGCGGTCTCGATGTCCTCGAGTGTTACTGGCTTCACTGGTGCCATTGACACATCCATAGGGCTTTGGGCCACATCCTGCTGCTCCTGAGGCTGCTCATCTTTTTCCTGGATGGCAGCCACAGCCTTACGCATAACGCTCATCACAAACTGCCTGGCTGTTTCCTGCAGAAGCAACTCGTAGGCAGTGGGGCTGAGCAGGGCAAATGACTTTCTCCGGGCATCTGCTTCTACCTCCTGCTCGTCAAAGCCATGGGAAGGTGGTGCCTGTGCCTCCTCCTGCTCTTGTTCCACTGAAGCGAGAGGTGCGCGGTGCTGCTCTTCCTCGGCTGCTCCAGCCAGGGGAGGAGCTGCCAGCTCAGCGTCCGTGGGACCGGGCAGGACAGGAGACACACTCTGCACGTCTCCAGCTGCCTCTGATGTCCCATCTGTGCCCACAGTGCTGCACACGCTGGATCCCACCTGGATGTCTGCTTGGGCGTCCTGGCAGAGCTCTGGCACCAAAGGGCTGACGCAGACATTGTACATGGTGACAGCTTCCCCTTGGGATAGCTCTTTGTCACTAACAAATTCCAACTCCTTTTTGGCCTCCTCATCCTTCTCCTCAGGGAAGGCCGCTGGCTCCTCCTGTAAACACACAGCAGAACATCAGGAGCTGACAGCTCTTCCCAGCCCTGTCTCTCTCAAGGCTGCAGGTAGCTGTGTGGGTGCTGTGCCGTGGGCTGCCTTATCCCCTGCTGCCCTGTGACCAGCACCAAAGCTGGGTGGTGCATTGGCCTGTCACCCGGGCTCTGGGGCTGCTGCTGCTGGCTGCTCAGTGGGGAGGTCCCTCACGGCCTGCTCTCCTTCAGTGCCTTTGCTCCAGAGAAGGGGTGCCAGATGGGAGAGCAAGAGCACAGTCAGGGAAGGGAGGGATTATCAGCGGGATGGCACAGGGAGCACCAGCAATGTCCCTGCCACACACACTTTGGGATCTGGGGTTGCCTCCAGCACCTTGGGATCCCCAGTGCCGCCCACACGGGTCTCACTTACCTGGGGCTGAGAGTCCTGAGTCAAAGGTGAAGCTGCTGCTTCTCCTTCATCATCTGCTCCAGGCACAAGGTGAGGTATCCCAGACTCTGCCCCAGGGATCGTTGTCACTGAAGCCAGAACTTCCTCCTCGTGTTGTGCGGGGGAGACAACGGCTTTGCTGGCCTCTTGCTGATGATCTCCAGACACGGGAGACACCATGTCTTCTTCAGCCTCATCTGCTGCTCGGACAAGAGGAGCTGTGCTTGGCTCTCCACGAGGCTCTGCAGCCACAGGAACCTCGGCGTCCTGAAGTACTGCATGTGGCAGCTCTGCCATCGCCACCTGCAATCTTTGGCTTATCTCTTGCTGTTCCACCTGCTTCTTGTAGGTTCTCTGGACCACAGCCAGAGGCGGGAGCAGCGTCTTCATCTTTTTGAACACTGTTCTGACCTGCACAGCTGCCTCCGTGACTTTGATGTTCTGCAGGTCAGGTGCATGCCCCTGTCTCTGTGGTGCTGCCTCCTTCTTGCCAGCGTTATTTGAAGCCCATGCCGGTGCCATGGCAACGAGACGTGCCTGGTGCTCCTCTTTCTCAGGAGCTCTGACCAGGCAGCTCCTCTTCGCCTGCTCCAAAGGCTTGATCTTGCTGGGCAGAGAGGGCAAACGCTGTGCAACAGGCCTGTAGTGCACACTGAGGAGATGGGTGTTGATGCACATAGTGATGCGTTCCGCTGGAATTGCTGGCAGGTGCTCTGGTGCTCGCCCAGCGCTCCTCAGTGTGGGCTGAGTGGCTGCAGCCTTGCTGCTGTTGCCTGCACGGATGGTGTCTGTTCTTGCTTGTGTCCTTGCAGCCCTGCTGTGTGCTGCGTCCTGCCGTGCCACTGGCTGCTGGCGGGATCCCTGGCTCCCAGTGCTGTACCTGTGCAGCGCTGTGCTCGTGCTGCCTGAGCTCTTAGCTGTGGGAGCAGAGGCTCTGGACCTGTGTAGAGCAGGCTGAATGGTCTCTGGCCGTGCATCTCTGCTGCCGTAACTGGGGTCACGGTGCAGCTGGGCAGCAGATTTGAGAAGCTGCCGTTGGTTGCTACTTGCGCTGCCAACAGGCAAGTTGATCACAGGGCGAGAAGCTGCAGAGGCTGCTGGTGTTGCAGGTGGCAGCCTGTAGCAGCTGCCGACTGCTGTCTCTGAGCGAGGTGGCGGCCGGGGTGCCATTGTCACCAATGGTGACAGATGGAGTGTCCGCTCCTGTCTCGACCGGCTGGTGCTGGGCAGCACCACCCGGTGCCCCAGGCTGCCCATCTGCAAAAGAAGCCGAGCAGAGAGGCTGTGCGACGGTGTCCCTTGTGCCCACGACCCAGCTGGCTGAGCTCAGGCCGTTGGGCTCCCCTGCCAGCCCCAGGGCAGGGCTCAGCCCCGCAGGCGGCTGCCGCCTGCTCCCAGAGCCAGCTGGGGACAGGACTGGCCACCCACAGCCCACGGCCACTGCCCAGAGCACCCCCGGCCTGCCCGGGCGGCCTGCGGGGCACGGCACGGGGGGCTCAGCTTGCTCCCTGCTGCACCTTCCGCCCGCCCGTCAGCGTCTCCCGGGGTCGGGAAGACGTTTGGCCCCGTCTCCCTCGGGCTCCCTACCTGTGCCTGCAGATTGGTGACAGGCCGAAACCTCTCTGGGTAGGGCACCCGTGGCAGCGTGATCCCATGGTGGGACGACGCCTGGCTCGGGCTGCCCTGCGGCGCTTCCTCGGGCTGCCTATGGGCCACCTGCGGGCAGGAGGAGGAGGAAAAGGTGTGTGATGGAGGCGGCTGCCTTGGCACAGCGGCCCGTGCAGTGCGGGCAAGCCTGGCCCTGTCACCGAGGCAGCTCCGAGCGGCCCCGTCCCACCACCGGCCTCTCCCTCCTGCCCCGGCCCTCACCTGGTGCCTTCTCTGCTCGCTTGGCCTGCCCTCAGCGGGCTGGGAACGGGCGTTCGCCTCTTTACCCATGGGCATCTTCCACGTCCTGGGACGCTGAACTGCCGTGGGCTTCCAGGGGATGGCTGCCTCCTCAGGGAGGCTGCCTCTCTGGACTGAGGTACTCCAGGGCTCTGGCTCCTTATGTACCCCACAGTCAACACCGTGTCAATGGGTCACAATGGCCTCAGCCCATGAGGAGCCTCCCCTACATCACAAAGCCCTGGCGGTTCCAAGGAGATGCCCACGCCCCTGACTGTTTCCACCGAGTCCCAGCGGGTGACGCGAATCTCCACAGTGACCAGCGAGGCTTTGTGATGCTGGCGCCCTCGTGGCAATGACCACTGGGCACACCGGGGCTGCTCCAGGCACTCAGAGAGTCAACCAGGTTGGAAAAGACCTTTCAGATCATCAAGTCCAAATGTTCCCCAGCACTGCCAAGGCCACCACTGACCCATGGCGCTGAGGGCGTCGTCTGCACAGCATGTGAACACTTCCAGGAAGGGCGACTCCAGCACTGCCCTGGACAGCCTGTTCCAATGCCTGACTACACCTGAAGTCATCTCCTAATCTCCAGTCTAAACCTCCCCTCCTCACCTTGAGGCCATTTCTTCTTCTTCTATGCCTTGTTCCTTGGGAGAGGAGAGCAGGCACCTCCTGGCTCCAGCCTCCTCTCAGGTAGCTGTAGAGGGTGATAAGGTCCCCGTTGAGCCTTCTCTTCTCCAGACTAAACCTCCTCTCGTCCTTCGGCCTTTCCACATCCCACTTGTGCTCCAGGCCCTTCACCTGCTCCGTTGCCCTTCTCTGGCCCCGCTCCAGCACCTCAACGACTCTCCTGTAGCAGGAGCCCATGTCTAAACACAGGGCTCGAGGGGCTGCCCAGTACAGGGGGGCAATCATTGTTCTGGTCCTGCCGGCCACACCGGTGCTGATACAGGCCAGGATGTTCCCAACCAAGTTCAGGACCCAACACTTTGCCTTGTTGAACATCATACCACTGGCCACAGCCCATTGATCCAGCCTGTCCAGATCCCTCTGCAGAGCTCCCTGCCCTACAGCAGATCAACACTCCCACTCAACTTGGTGTCACCCACAAACTTACTGGCGCTGCACTTCATCCACTTCAACCAGACCATCAATGATCTGGTTCTGTGTTTCTACGATTCCAATGAAGAAATTATGCAACACTTGCCTCAGTACTAAGCCCTCAGGGACACCGGTCTTGTTGACACAGGAGAAATTAAGAGACGTTAGGAAAGCTGAGAGAGAGCTGAGCTGCTGGCTCCAAGGCCAAGCTATGCAGGGACCACAAGCGTGTCCCCTAGCACAAACAGAAAGGAAAGAGGACATTAATCCAGGGGGTTGGTGACTTTGTGCCAGAAATGAAAATATTATCCTTTGTAAATAAGTAAATTCACTTAACTTATGTTAAGCTTGGTGGCTTTCTGACAGCAGTGGAAAGTATCTTACGTAAATATTTCACAAGAATCAGCAAGAACCGGACTAGTGGTTGCTGAAGGGTTCCCCCCCTTCTTGCCCTCCCCCTGCACCCAGAAGGACAGAGAATAGAGTCAAAAAGAATGCAACTCCCACGGGTTGAGATAACAACAGTTTAGTAAACTAAGGTATAACACAAATCACTACTGCTACCACCAATAATAATAATGATGAGGGAAATAACAAGGGAAGAGAATACAACACCTCAGCACCAGCCAACTGATAACTCCCTTACCCCTCCTGAACGAGCACTGACCGATACCTAGGTCAACCCTGCAGTGCCCTAGCCCTTCCAGGTAACTCTCCGTTACATCCTGGGCATGACGTGCTGTGGTATGGAATACCTCTTTGGCTAGGTTGGGTCAGGTGTCCTGTCTCTGCTTCCTTCCGGCTTCCCCTCCTCCCTGGCAGAGCATGAGGCTCAGAAAGTCCTTGGTCAGACTAAAACATCAGTGTTATCAGCTCTGTTCCCAGGCTGAAAGTCAAAACACAGCGCTGCACCAGCTACTAAGAAGGAGAAAAATGACTGCTACGGCTGAACCCAGGACAAAAATGAAATATAATCCTTTGTAAATAAGTAAATTCACTTCTAAGTAACGTTAAGCTTGGTGGCTTTGTAACAGCAGTTGAAAGTATCTTAGGTAAATATTTCACAAGAATCAGCCAGAACCGGACTAATGGTTGCTGACATAACAGCAGAACTTTCCAAACCTAAAAAGCCCAAACAAAGAACATAATAAGGATCCTTGAATAAGACAAATTGTTGTAGCTGACACAGTTTTAGAACCTTATGATCTTCATACAATATTAATTGTAAGCAAAAAAAGGACACCTAGATAAAGAATATCTAAAATTAGTGGATGTTCAGGATGTGCTGTAGCTCAGTTAACTGGTAAGTAGGACGGGAAGAAATCATTCACTTATGTGTTACCGAACTAGTTAAGCTGGCGTAAGCGTTTATCTACTGCGTATGTGAAAATGGGTGTGCAATTATGTGAAATGTTTCTTGGAAAATGAATGAATATGTAGGACCTTTATCGGAAATGTAATGAATATGTGTGTTAAGCAACAATATAATCACGGTCTGTTTGATGCTCGGATAGGACACATTAGGAGGAGATGTCCCCTGTGTCTGCCAGCACTGCAATAAAGAATACCTGCTTGTCAAGTTAGACTTTGTTGGTGAGTTCTTAACGAGTTCTATGAACCAATTTGGCAACCCAGATTGGACACCCTCTGCTCAGCTGCAGGAGGACCCTCTGAGGACAGGGCTTCCTAGGGCCCTTGGGAATTTTTCCTGGTGGGACCCCGTGGCTCACTCAGATCACTGCGGGTGCAGGCAAGGACCGTCACTGAAAAGGTATTCTTTTGTGAATACTGTTTTCTGGTTATTATTCCGTAAATCGCAGGAGATGTCCTGTGCGGGAATGTGTCTGTGTGGATTGGGTTAACCTTCTGTCTGAAGCTTTCTTTAAATGGAAACACAAAATTATCTTAGGAAGACGTATACCCGGCTGTTAGTGCCCGATTGGTACACATCTGGATCTGTTTGTGTCTCATCGGTGTTTGACCACGTTTTGCAAATTATCACGGTAACGATTTTGGTATTAGCATTTGTCTGGAACTCTGTCTGTGACTTGCTGGTATTTGACCTACTTTTGTGGATTATCATGGTAATGATTTTGGAATAGACGATATGATACGATTAATGCTGTTCTGTATGTTCAAGGGCATTATTAGTGATTGTTTGTCAGGATTTTGTTTGTGGTTTAAGTATTGTAGTTGTGTCGAGCGTGCTTGTGGGATCCCTTGTATGTATGGAAAAGAACCTTCTCCATAAAGCAAAAGCTTGAACAGGGCAGTGCTGTAAACCTGCAAAGCTCTATCAGGGGGTAGAGAGAAGCCTATTGATGTAGAGTTGTCTATGACACATTCACGTGTGGCAAAGAGGGGTTTGTGCTCTGAGAATGAGCTGCTGTGAAGCTTCCTCTTTGCTACTGGTGTTCCCTCTGTTTTGTTGTGCTTGGGCAACTTGTGGATGTTCATCTAGAAAAGCCATGAAAACACTGAGGTGGTCCAACACCGTCTCCTACCACCTGCACAAACAGCTCCATTAAAAGGGAGGCTCCACACAGTTGCAGCACCCAAATCCTGCAGTGCCCAAAGCTGTTCTCATTACTCCCACCATCACCCTCACAACCTCCACGTGCTAAAACACTCCATAACCACGTGAGGCCAGATGTGCAGGGAGAGGCACCTGGATCTCTGATACTTGTAGGAAGTGGGAATTCACACACACCCTCACCTTGTCCCTGCCCCATTAGGTGAGCCCCAACCACGCCCAGCCCCATCCTCGTGGCCGGACAGTTGCCAGCAGTCCTGCTCTCTCAGAAGCTCGGCCAGGCAAAGCCCACACAGACGGCCAGGAGGATCACGCAGATGATGACCTGGGGAGAGCCCAGAAGCAGGCAAGGCTAGAAAAGACATGGTCTCTCCCATGTCTGGAGACCATCAAGAAGAGGCCAGCAGGGCCGGTGTCTCCCCAGCAGGACACATGGGGGACAAGATAACTTCTTTGACTCAGATCTCTCTGTCAGAGGCTGAAACTCTCCAGCTGCCCCAGGAACAAACTATGAAGGAGAAGCAGCAGCTTCTCTCCTGCCACAGGACTCTCAGCCCCAGCTGAGTGCCACGTGTGTGGCCGGCACCAGGGACCCTGAGGTGCTGGAGCAGCCCAGGATCCCAAAGTGTGTGTGCCAGAGACATTGCTGGTGCTCCCTGTGCCATCCCGCTGATAATCCCTCCCTCCCCTGCCTGTGCTCTTCCTCTCCCATCCGGCAGCCTCCTCTGGAGCAAAGGCACTGAAGGAGAGCAGCCCGTGAGGGACCTTCCCACTGAGCAGCCAGCAGCAGCAGCAGCCCCAGAGCCCACGTGACGGGGAGGTTGGAGCCAGGAGGTGCCTGGTCTCCTCTCCTAAGCAACAAGGGATAGGACAAGAAGAAATGGCCTCAAGCTGAGCCAAGGGATGTCTAGACTGGAGTTTAGGAATCATTTACTCAGTTCAGGTGTAGTCAGGCACTGGAACAGGCTGTCCAAGGGAGCAGTGGAATCACTGTCCCTGAAAGTGGGACACAGAGTGGTGCTGCCCCGCAGCAGCGTGACAATGCAGGAGCAGATACTCCATCTGTTGGCAATGGTACCCGACCACCACCTCACTCAGAGAGAACTGTCAGCAGGTGCTGCAGGCTGCCTCCTGTGACGGTGAGCTAGGGACCCTGCCAGCAGCCTGCAGCTCAGCAGGAGCTAGCACAAAGCAGGGCTGCAGGGACAGGAACTATAACAGACACTCTCCTGGCGGCCAACAGCCGCAAGGCCCCAGCCACTCAGCCCACACATCATTCTCACACCCATGGCAGCAGCGGTGCCTCCCAGGGCAGGAACATGGGGCAAGCAGCAGAGCACCTGCCAGCAGTGCCGGCAGTGAGCATCAATGCCTGCATCAACAGCAAGTTCCTTAGTGTGCACTACAGGCCTCTTGCAGGCTGCCTCCTGTGACACCAGCAGCCTCTCCTGAGCACCCCTGCATGGAGGAACCTCTGAGCTGCTCCCAGCCCATCACCCCTTTGCTCCATCACCTGCTCTCCACCAGTGCTGGCTTTTTCATTCTTGTTGTGCATTTTCTGCAGCGGGATGTGCTGGGGGAAGTGATGGTCCTGTCCCAGTTCCTCCGATTGCAAAAGTAGTCATCAGCTCGTGCTGTGGTTTTTGGGAGAGTGGAACCTTGCCCGGAGGGGAAGCATTCCGCTTCCCAAAGAGGCCACACTCTGGTTTCCACTAACACTTTCCAGAGTGGCAAGAAGAAAGCTGCCTCCAGGGTGCAGCAGATGCAGAGCATGAGCAGACCCACTCTGAAAAATGCTCCTTATTGGGTGGGTTGGTTTGAACTCTCCAAAGGGCTCTGGAAGTTTCTGGGAAGTGAGTCTCGAAACCTTCCCGGGTTCTCCTCGCTCTCTGTGACCACAACACACTCGGGCTGAGAGTAAGGGCAAGGGTGTGATCCCCTAAGGATGGAAAACCACACTGTGGCTAGTGGAAAATCAGAGGTCTCAGTTGTCTTGTGCAGCCAGGTCGTAGGTAACTTCTCCTGGAGACAAGCTGGCCAAGGTAGCTCCTGGAATTTGGAGTAGAGCACAAGCCCGGACCTTCCCAGCACTGCCAATGCCAGCACTGCAGTGCTGGGAAGTCACCAATGGGGTCTGAGTGAATGGATCCGCACTCAGGAGATGCCTTGGATGGAGATGTCTCTTCTCCTTGCAGGTAGAGAGCTTGAAGAGTTGTGCGCTTGCTGCCTTCCGCTGATGGTGGTGCTGCCTGCAGGGCGCTGGACGACCGATGCTGTCCAACCTCTTCTGGGCTCACCTCTGAATTGCTCAAGGGCTGAACCCCACGAATATTTTTGTGTAAAACCCCAGATCGGGCTGCTCCGGTGCTGTCCCGCTCCTCCCCTGGCACCGAGCATATCCCTGGCAGGGCTGGATGTGGCTGTTGTACTCCAGAGCTCCTGACCACGCCTGGCTTCCTCCAGAAGCCATTGGGCTGAGTGCTTGTGGGTGGCTGATGGTTCTGGAAGGAGGCACCATCCCCACTGGACAGACACCTGGTCCCTGGAGTGCTGGTGTGTGCTGCAGTGCCAGCCCTGCCTCCCCAGGGCTCGGGCCCCTCACCTTGGCCTCCCGGAGTGCAGCTGTGTGCTGTGCCTGGGACTTGCCAGGGTGGATCAGGGGCTGGGACCACGGGCATTCTACTCAGCTTGGTCCTTGGAAGGAGGGAGAAGGGCAGGATTTTGATGTCATGTGACTGGGGAGTCCAGGAGATGTGTGAAGGTGGCAGGGGATGGAGCAACAAAGCTGTTTCAGAAAGCAAAACTCCCCATGTGGGTGTGTTAGAACAGCGGTGTGCCTGGAGGGGAGATGCAGGGATGCTCCCCAGCCCAGCTCCCCTGTCTTCCAGCCTTGGGTTATGGCCATATCTGGGACATCCTCTCCTCTTCCAAGCAACTGCCACCCGTGTTGTACCTGTGCTGATGTGAGCTTGTCCTTCCCTCCTGCGCTCCTGTGGGTGACGGGAGGTGATGGGAGGCTTGTTCTGGTTTGGTTTGGCCAGGGCAGCACTGGTCCAGCCCCCTCCTGTTGCTTCCCTTCGCCATGCTGCTTCTGCAAAGCCCTTCTGGGCTTTGCTTGTGAGGGGGTACTATTTGTTCTTATAGTGGAAATTACTGGAGAAAATTGGACGTTCCCCCAGGAGTGCTGAACCTTGCAAAGTGCCTGGACTGATTGTGGGGCTCGAGTGTTCACACCCATTGTTCCTTCCAATGGGTCAGCTCCAGCTCCAGCACCTCACTGAGCCAGCCCCCAGCCCCACTGTGGGGTGCAGGCATTTT
Source organism: Lathamus discolor (assembly GCF_037157495.1). Classification (NCBI taxonomy): domain Eukaryota; kingdom Metazoa; phylum Chordata; class Aves; order Psittaciformes; family Psittacidae; genus Lathamus; species Lathamus discolor. Next base: position 2,848,836 of record NC_088892.1, on the reverse strand, counting down.
GGGTGCCTTGGTCTAGCTACTGGATGGTCACATCTCTCCCAGGACAGCTGGTGGCCTGGCGACATCTTGCTCCAAGGCACTGTCAGCAAATGGAGAGTGGCACAGGGCGATGTTTCTGTTGCTTGTGTCTGCTTCTTCTGCAGCAAAAGGCTTTCCTGGCCCGAGGAGCAGCGGGTTTCCCTCTCTCTGGAGCAAGCAGGTGCGCAGGCACGTGGTGACAGAAAATAACTTCATTGAACCTTTCAGAGTTGCCTGTGAATCATTTTGGAGATGTTTTGGTGTTCTAAGGTTTGCTGCTACTAATAAAAGTGTGTGTGTTATCCCCGTTGATACTGTTGTGATCTTAAGGGTGGGAAATGACCCCTCAGGGGTACCCAAAGACTGCGGCATTGCAGGGGTGCGCTCCCCGCCGCTGGGCTTTGGTGGGCAGACCTCGGGAATGCTGTATTTCCGCTGATATCCAGCTTCTCCTGCATCCCCATCCCCTCCCTCGCCAAGCAGCCCAGCTTCTCCTGCGGCAGTTGCAGCTCAGGGGCTGAGCTGGCTTTAAAACCAACCCACAACCTTGCTCCGAAGTCAGGTGAGGGTATTTTTAACTGGTATCAGTGCCCCGTGTCACTGGGACCTGGCACACAGCCGCCCTGGCACGGCCAGTAGTCCCCGGGGCAGCTGGACGGGGCAGAAGATGCCACCCGGGTGAGACAAGGTCAGAACTGCCTCTAGGCTTACCCTGTGGGGGCTTTTCAGGGGAGGTCTTAGCTTCAGGTTTCACGTGGTGGCCCCTGGGTTTATGCAGGTTTATGCAGAGTGGCTGTGTCTGGAGTCAGAAAAGCCTTCCTCTAGGCTGCAGAAAATACCTTTGTGCATCCAACAGCTACATCTGGTGGGGAAAAATAGCCTTTGGGAAAGGTAGGAAGTATACGAGAGTTCCAATGTGTCCTGAGCAAATAGGTTCCTGCTTCTGCATGTTGGAGCATGTCAGACGCGTCAGGATGTGCCTGTGGAAGAGATGTTGCAGCATCCAGCTCCTCCATGTCCTCCTGCTCGTGCCCTGGTGTTCTTCCTCATCGTGTGCCTCTTCCCCTTCCCTGGGAAGGCTTGGCAGCTTAAGGAGCCCTGCGCCAGAATAGCAGAGCTGTCAGCTTCAGGCTGGGCACTTCAGTCATTTTGCTGTAGAGGGCAGACACGACCTGACCAAGCACCCGTCCTGAGCAGCACAAGTGCTTTGGCCTGCTCCAGTATGCCAAGAAAACGAATTGCTACTGGTAAAGCAAGTATTTCTTTCAAGTTACTACAAAATTACTTCCAGAAAAGCAAGTGTCTGTATATAGTTCAAGCTACTACTGAAATTACCACTTCCTAGAGCAGCAAGTATCTACGTATCTATATACCAATATCAGAAGTATGTGCATCTGTGATTTATTGATATTAGAAGTATGTGTATCTATTATTAATTTCTTACACGAATTCCTATATATATGTTGTTTGAAATGTAACTGGTATAGTGCTCATCAAACCGCTCCCAGGAGTGAGGCCACTCGATGCTGGACAAAGTCTCCCTGCATGAATGATGCATGGCTGGGAATCTGGAATCAGACAGGCGTCCCTCGATGGGGATGTAGAGTAATTCCTGCAGGGAGAGGCTCCATTTGGGGTAGAACGTGAGTAATTCTTTTATACCGTAACGACGAGAGAGGGCGTTGGACACCACTGTTTGGAGCAGATGTTTCTGTTTTGCCCATAGATATGTTCTTTCTTGGTTTTGGCAGACCAATTTTGCTTTCCCAGGCTGTTTCACTCTCCCTCCAGCTGAAGCAGCCAGTACCCTTTGTTGCTTCCTGCTTTCCCAGCCCGTTTTCCACCTTTTTTCACTAGTTTTCCCCTCTCCAGGTGACAGGTCTGTGACTGCCGTTTCTTGATTCTGTGGTTATCGAAGGTACCTTGGGCTGTTCCAGGTTCCTGGTACCCAGCTGCCGTCATCAGGGATGCTCCTGCTCCCAGGGCTGCAGACATCTGCTGCTGGGTTTAGCAGACATTTTCTGGGTATTTTCTGCACCTTCAGGGCTGCTCCCTTCATGTGCTCACACTGGTGCTCACCCGTCACTGGTACTGTGAGCGCACCCCACATGGGATAGAGAGGAGGTGACACATGTCGTTACGAAAGGATTTAATAAGAAACTGGGGCAGACTGCAGTGGTCACGGCTCAATCAGACATGTGCTGCTTACACCCAACCGGCCCCGTGTAACCTCCTCCTCGCTACCCCTTCCCACAACCATTCCTTAAGTTTCACACAGTGCCCCCCTCAAATATCCCGACTCCTCATCTTCCTCCTCCTTTTCCCCTGTCTTATCCCTTGCAGACTGCAGGTTTGTCCTCTCCAAAGCTCCACTTGTTAGTTCCTGGCAGCCCATCACTTGGTGACTGGAGATTCTGGCGCTTTGGCAACATCTCCCTTTGTCTCTGCCTACACGGGCTGTCTCCCTGCACTAACGTTTATCCCTTCCCCTTTGCAATCGGATAACCCAAAATGGGATGGATGCAGCTCTGGCCTGTTGCCCTGGGGACCTGGAGCTCTCTGAGAGTCATGTCATGGGGTTTGTAGCTCGCTGAAGGAAACTCAGTGTATTCTGGCTGGTGGTGGGAGATCCCTGGGTTTGCCAAGTCCCTGATCCTGGTCCTGCCATAGAGGTGCAGTAACACGGCAACTCCCAGCCCAGCACTGTGTGGCTGGAAGGACGTTGTTCTCCTTCCTAGGTTATATCTTAGGAAGAAGTTCTTCCCTGAGAGGGTGGTGAGGCGCTGGCACAGGTCCAGCAAGTGGGGGGAGAGGCAGGAACCAGCTTGTGAGCGGGGTTGGGAAAAGGATGGTGTCATCTTCAAGATGGGGACATACAGAGAAGTATCCGTGTGAAACGAGGAGAAAGTGATACAACCTTGAATGATTCCATCTTTGAGATATGGGACTCTTCCTTAGTTCTCCCCTCACCCTTCCTTAACACCGTCCTGGGCAATACGGTGCTCCTGGCCAAGAGCAGCTTCAACAAATGCATTCTGAATGTCACTAGGAGTAAGCCCAGGTAGACCTGAGTGATGCTGACCTCCTCCAGAACCTTCTAAGCTTCTAACATAGTCTTCATTGAAGGCGAAGCATGAGACTGAGAAGTCCTTGGTCAGGGTAAGTACTACTAAGCAACAGCTGAACCATCGGTGTGTTATCAGCACTGTTCTCAGACTAAAGCCGAAACACAGCACTGCACCCGATACTAGGAAGGAGGAAAATAACTATTACAGCTGAACCTAGGACAGCATCCACCCCTTATTCTATGCCATTCACGACATGCTCAGTTCCCACCTTTTTTCAATATACCATTGCTTTTTGTCTCAATATATATACACACACAAAGAGACAATGATCATTCCTTAGTCCATGGACCATCCCTTTAAAGCTCACTGAGTTAATTCGGTCCATGATGTCAGGCTCCATCTGTCATCACAGTCTTTCAGGGCAAGAGAGACGGTGTGTAGTGTTGGACTTTGCAGTCTCATGCTCCGTCAGCGCGGAAGGGCACAAGAAGCCGGAAGGAAGCAGAGACAGAACACCTTACCCAAACTAGCCAAAGTGGTATTCCATCCTAAAGCAAGTCATGCCCAGTATGGAAACTGTGGGGAGTCAGCTCAAAGGGTCAGGCTGCATCTAGGGCAGGGGCTGCTGAGCAACTCTACTGTGCATCACTGCTGGCTATTGTTCTTTTCCTTTGCCCTTTTAGTTTCATATTCTCTCTCCTCTTGTCATCATAATTATTATTAGTAGTAGTACTAGTAGAAGTAGTTGTATATTATACTTTAGCTGTGTTGCCTTCGTTGACTTGACGACCTACCTCAGGAACTCACCGCCCCCCCCCCCCCCCCTCCCCAGCCTCCCTCCAGGCAAGATGTGGGAGGAGGAGAACTGAAAGAATTCTCCACGCATTGACATAAGAACAGTCCCGTAACGAAAGTGTAATATAGAACCACTTCTACTGCTACTACCCCATGGATTAAGAATAGTCCCACAGCTATGTGGTAGTTAGGGTTCGGCGGTCGGAAGATGTCGTGTTGTACGGAAAGATAAGAAGGTAAGGCCCCTCTCCCTAGAGCCAGTAACACTTGGTTTGTGATGTAAGCAGATGGAAGTGACGTTGTAAACTCAGGGTATATAACACCGTGTTACCCATCACTAAAAGCCATTTGCCGTTCACTGATACGCGGATCGACTCCACAACTCGTTAAAGTTGTAAAGTAGGTATGCTTTATTCAGCGCTGAGGTGCATGGGGATCGTTCCTCCAAAGTATGCACACCCAGGGTCGTTTTTCCTTTACATTTATTCCCTTACGCCTATACACATTTAGTATCTGTCCCCGCTTCGTATTATAATGAGCTAGAAGGTCCTTTGCGCCTGCGCAGTGCCCCCTCTGGTCATGGGCAGGGGTCTCAAGATGAAGTAAATGAGTCTTCCTCCTGTGGGCAGGGGTCCTCAAGATGAAGTAAATGAGTCTTCCTCTTCTTAAACTTTTCACCTTTTAATCTTTGCGCATGGCTTTAGGGTTTAGTCGGTACCTCATCCATAAATCATCAGCTTCTCCCCCTTATCAATAGACCCAGACATTCGCATTTCCTTGTCAATAGTTACTTATCAGTAGAATCAGGCCTCTGTCTCCTCCCCTTATCAGTAGTAAGCATAATAGGTGTTTACAGCAGACAATACTTTTGTTTAAGCAAGGGATTCTTCTAACTGTCTTATACAATCCCCTGTATTTTCCTTTGTACAGTTCATTAACCCTGTATCAATCCCCCCTTTTCTATAAAGTAAGTAAATTCTTTTACTATTATTTATGACAGAGCTATCCATGTTCTTTCTATCGATTTACAAAGTGATTTTGATACACATTGTACATTTCATTGACCCTGTATCACCACCACATTGGTGTCTGCGAGCCGATGGCCCGAGCGGCCTGGGGTTGGTCGCCATGCCGTTCCTGAGGTAGCTTGTCAAGTCAACGAAGGCAACGGGAATCGCCTGGACGGGTGAAGGGCGGCCGGAGCGGCTGGACCAGCCCGGCGGGGGGGACGCTCCCGGACCAACAAGCAGGATGGAAGCCCTTGCGAAGGTCGTTTCGCAGTTACATAGTCAGTGGTGTATTGATTGTAAACCCAAAGATTTTACTCTCGCAGTTGCGAGGCTTTTGCAAACTGGGGTTATTGCCCAGCCGGGGGATATTCTGCACCCCGAAGTGTGGGATAAATGCACTAAAGCGTTGGCCGCAGAAACGATGTCTTCTGGTTGTGGGAAAAATCTTAAGTCATGGGGGAAAGTTGTACAGGCTCTGAAAAAGGCCGTACAAGAGCAGGAGGCCTGGAAGGCGGCAGAGAACTGTTTGTTGGCCACCCCGAAACTGGGAGTCGGGGCGGCGACGCAGACTTTGCACCCCCCAGATGATGCTGATTGTATTGAGCCCAAAGATCAGCAAGAGGGCGACTCGTCCCCTCGACCGGGTCCCGACACGGGCCCCGACATGTTAACGGAGGGACAGAATCGAGATAAATCCCTCTGGGGCAGGCGAGCCGAGGAGGCCAGGGGCGCCGCGGAGAAAGCGGAGTCTGAGGCAGCCTGGCCTAGACCGCCGCCATATGCGCCCCAAGATGGCGCCGAGCAGAAAGGCGGAGGGCGGGGCGAAGACGCCCGTGGCGGGAAAAAGGAGAAAGCGCCGGTATCATCATGGGCACGGAACGAGGAGGGGGAGGAGAACGGGAGGAGAGAACGGGGGGGGGCACCCGGGAACGGGAGGAGAGAACGGGGGGGGGCACCCGGGAACGGGAGGAGAGCGCGAGCGAGGGGCAGAGAGCGATCGGAGCGGCCACCGGGAAAAATGTCCCCGTACGGCAAACAGCCCGCCGAGGAGGGGGCGGGGCGGACCGAGAGGGAGGGAGCGGCCGCCCGCAAGAAAAGCGGGCGGGGCCGGAGCCCGGCAGCAAGGCGCAGGGAGCCGGCAGGGAGCAGGCAGTGCAGCTCTGACTGTGGATCAGGCACCGGCTGGGAGGAGTGGGTCACAACCGGTTCAAGCCTAGAGGAGGAGGAAACGGAGATGGACAAAGGGGGGGAAATCCCCCTCACGGAGCGGAGGAAAATAAAGATCGCTTGCGCCGACTGGACCCCATCACCCAAATTAGCGTTCCTGGTCCGGCTGACAGATGGGGGAGAGGATCTACTTGCCAATAAATCCAAAAGATATAGAAGCGATTGTTAAGGCAATCGCAGATAAAGGGCTTAATTGTGCCACGGTCTCCACCCTCATAGACGGTGTTTTTGGGGGAGATGATATGCTCCCATTCGATATAAAACAAACCTGTAGAATGATTTTTGACGAGGCAGGGATGATTGTTTTTAAACAAGAATGGGAATACAACTGTATAGCACAACTAGCTCAAGTAACCGGGGCGGATCATCCACTACACGGCTCCAGCCTGCAGCGATTAACGGGTATAGATCCGGCAATGATCACCCCCCAGGCACAGGCCCAGGGCCTGCAGCCCTATGAAGTAATGACAACTACCCGTGCAGCCAGAGAAGCTATTCCTGGAGCTTCTAGAGTCGTTGTCAAGCCATTGCCATGGTCTACAATAAAACAAAATGAAAGTGAGAGTTTTACACAATTTGTAGACCGCCTCCAGGCAGCGGTCGACTCCTCGTCCCTGCCTGCGGAAGCGAAAGGCGCAGTTGTCACAGAATGCTTACGTCAGCAATGCAATTCGACAACCAAAGAAATTTTACGATCATTGCCGGCGAGGTCAAGCATTGCGGACATGATTAAGCATGTCGCAAAAGAAGAGCAACTGTCCCCGATCCAGGCGGCTGTCCACACCGCGATGGCTAATATGACGGCATGTTTTAAGTGTGGCCGGGTGGGCCACATTGCACCAAACTGTCCTCAGTTGGAAAAGCCACTAATAGCGCCTCCCCCACGTCGGAACCAACCCAGAGGACCGTGTTGGGCCTGCGGAAAGAAAGGGCATTTTGCTAAGGAATGTAGATCTAAAACCCAGGGAAACGGGGCCGGGAGAGGACACTTGGGCCGCACGCAGTCCTCTCCCACTTGGGACATGAGGCGGCCCAACTATGCCAACCCCAGATGGGGCGAGGCACTCCTGAACCCATTACCCCCTCGAGAAGCAACCAGCTTTATGGTCCAACCGACGGTTCAGCCGGATCTGTCCCTACCCCAGGGTCAACAAGGACCAACCCCTGGGAGCGGGACCCCAGGGTGGCCCTGGCCGTGAACTGTGATAACCCGCCAGTGGTGTGGGGGGTCTGTTCCCTCCATAATATCTTACCTGGTACCACCATCAGTGTCCCTTTCCTGATTGATACTGAGGCAGACGTTACCATTATCCCTGAGACGAACTGGCCCCCATGTTGGAAATTGAAAGACGCCTCTATGGTGGGTGGAGCGGGGGGATTATCCCAAGCTCGGAAGTGTGCCCAACTGATAGCAATCACACTTCATACTGAAAAAGGACCAGAGAAAACAATCACCCTTTTTCCATATGTTATGTCAGGAGTCCCACCCTTGTTGGGGAGGGACGCTTTAGCCCTATTAAAAGCCAAGGTGACAAATTTATAGTAAGGGCCACTGCCACACACCCGCTTCCACCAATTAAATTGTCATGGAAATCATCCGATCCAGTGTGGGTCGAGAAGTGGCCCCTGTCTAAGCTTCGAATGGATGCTCTTCTTGAGCTAGTTGACCGCGAACTACAGCAAGGTCATATAGAACCTTCCACCAGCCCATGGAATACCCCGGTTTTTGTTACACCCAAGCGGAATGGTAAGGGATTTCGCTTCCTTCATGATCTGCGTGAAGTAAACAAAAGAATCGAGCCAATGGGTCCTGTCCAAACTCTGTTGCCCATGAACTCTATGATACCAGAAGGACAACCTTGTGCTGTCCTTGATATTAAGGGCTGTTTCTTTTCGATACCTCTGCATGAGGAAGACAAGGACCGGTTTGCTTTTTCTGTTGTATTCCCAAACAGCCAACGCCCCAACCTACGTTTCCAATGGAAAGTGTTGCCTCAAGGAATGATCAACTCGCCCACTATTTGCCAGATTACAGTGGACCGGGCGCTGATACCAGTTCGGCACAGTGATCCGACCGTGACCCTCATTCAATATATGGACGATATCCTGATTGCCGCACCGTCAGGAAATCAGGTGGACCAGCTAGTATCAATGGTTTCGGAGACTTTGAAGATAAGCGGGTTCGAAATTGCGAGTGCGAAAATTAAAAGAGGACCATGTGTGAGTTTTTTAGGATGGGGATCACAAGTTCTTACATAACCCCTCCCCTAGTAAAAATCCGTCGGCACATCAAGACGCTCCATGATGTACAACAGTTAGTAGGGTCCTTACAATGGCTCCGCAATATTGTCCTGATCCCTCCTGAAACCATGAACCCCTTGCATGACCTTCTAAAAGGGAAGAACCCATGGGAACCAAAAACTCTAATGCCGGAAGCAATAAACTCTCTTGATTTAATGAGCAGCAGATATCGTCAAGTACGCTCACCAGGTGGAATCCGGATATACCGCTCGATCTGTACGTACGCTTTACGGAAGGAGGGGAGTAGGAGCATTAGCCCAGGGTCCCCCTGAAAAGGCCCGCCCAATACAATGGATAGTCCTGGGAAAACCATCTTGTGCATTTTCTCCAGGAATTGAGTGCCTTGGTAACTTAATCATGAAAGGCAGGAAACTCGCCCTAAGACACCTGGGCATCGAACCCACCAGGATATTTCTACCCTTCCGCAAACAGCTTCCAACACAATCAGTGCCTATGTCAGAGTATTTGGCCATAGCCCTCATTGGATTTGGTGGAGAGGTCCGGTACGCTACGAAGCCTCCCTGGACTCAAATGTTGGCACTTGTCAACATCGACCTCCCATGGAAGGTCATGGACCGACCCCAACAGGGACCAACAGTTTTCACAGATGCATCCTCAGTGACTTCAACCGCAGCTGCGGTATGGCAATCGGAAGGGAAATGGCACTGCATTAAAATGACTGACCACACGCTTTCAGTCCAACAGCTAGAAGCAAGGGCAGTGGCACTGGCGTGCGGACTGTTCCCAATGGAACACCTTAACATAGTGACCGACTCGATGTTCGTGGCCAAGCTTTGCTTGGCCATGTCAGGTCCCGGTGTGTCAACATCTACAGTAGCTTTGATGCTAGAAGAAGCACTATTTTCCCGAAAGGGCACCATATCGGTCATCCATGTTAACAGTCATGGCCCAATCAAAGGTTTCATCCAAACCGGCAACGACAAAGCAGACGCTGCCGCAAAAGGACTGTGGACACTAAGAGACGCCCGTCAGCTACATGAGTCTCTCCATATTGGAGCCAAAGCACTAGCAAAGAAATGTGGGATTTCGGTCGCTGACGCAAAGCACATAGTCGCCACGTGTCCCCACTGTCAGAAAACACCACTGTGGTCCAGTGGAGTTAATCCCAGAGGTCTTAAGGCCTCTGAGGTGTGGCAGATGGACTTTACGCTTTGTCAGCTGTTGAAACCTCGAGCGTGGTTGGCAGTAACTGTAGATACATATAGTGGAGTGATCATAGCCATGCAACACCTCAGAACTGACTCTAAAGCGACCATCCAACATTGGCTGACGGCCATGGCGTGGCTTGGTGTCCCCAGTCAGATTAAAACAACGGTCCGAATTTTGTCTCCAAATCAGTACAGGCATTTGCTTCTAAATGGAGTATCACTCTAACACATGGGATCCCGTATAATAGCACCAGGCAAGCCACAGTTGAACGAGCGAATCAAACTTTGAAATCTAAGTTAGAGGTATTGGCAAAGGCAGAAGGTTTTGTCAACACCATTCCCTCGGGAGACCAAGCGCGTCTGCTAGCGACTGCTCTGTTAGCATTAAATCAATTCCCCAGGGGGGACGAGGTAAATAGCCCCTCCCAAAAACACTGGGCCACTCGAGTACTAGATGAGGGCCCGTCAGTCATAATTAGAAATGAGCTGGGAGAATGGGAACAAGGATGGAGGCTAGTCCTCACAGGGCGAGGGTATGCTGCAGTTAAAAAGGATGGCAGAGTTAAGTGGTGTCCGCTTAAGTCCATCAAACCAGACCTCAAAAATAAAACTAACGAAAACTCTGAGTTTTTATCTGCAGGATCTCGTCATCGGCCGCCCCCGTAACCCGTACTCCCCGCTGGCAAAAAAGAACGACAGCTCGACAGAATCCAGAGAAGGGCAATATGCCAGGACGCGGAACGATTTGGGGACCTCCCGGTTGAAATGACCTCAAGGTTTTGGACAGAAAACAAGTACGAGCCAGGTTGCCTCGGGACAGGGAAGGAAGCTGCACCCTTTCCGGTGCATCCTGATTATTTTGTTTTGGGTGTCGCCACGAACAGGGGGCGAAATAAGTCACCAGCCATTTAAACGGGCATGATATCAATGGGAAAGTGCTAAGGTTATACAAACTATGATAACTCCAGGGGCTCCCGGTTTTAATGTCACCCTGTGCCAGCTAGTACCTATACCACTGTGTCTAAACTTAAAAGGCTACTACATATGCCCTGCTTCCAACCCTGGGAAAGGATACTGCAATCAACCAGATCAGTACTATTGTGCCTATTGGGGTTGTGAAACAATCGCCTCCTCATGGTCTCCTTCGACAGAAGACAAGTTCCTAAAAACAAGTTGGGGACCTGATGGATGCCACCTAGTCATGATTCTGGTGGAGGCTTGCAATTGGCATGGCGTTGGCGTACTAACAGTGACACCAATTGTCAGCATGTAAGACTTGACATCTTACAGCCAGAGGACCCAGGATGGGTAATAGGTAGAACTTGGGGAATTAGGTATTGGGAACCAGGAGAGGATAGAGGTGGACTATTTCTCATCAAAAAGGAAACAGTTCCAAATGATCCATGATCAGTAGGCCCCAACCTGGTACTGACTGATGGTTTAGCCAAAGAGACACCGGATGATGTAACAACAGCTCCTGAAACGACCGATACCACAAATACCCCCACCCCCACTCAAACTGTCAAAAACCCCAACGAATACCATGGGGGTAACTCCCATTGGAAACTGATGCAAGTCAGTTACCTGGTATTGAACAGAACTAATCCGAGTCTTACTGAACGTTGCTGGTTGTGTTATGGAGTAAGACCGCCCTTTTACGAGGCTGTGGGAGTCACTAAAAAACCCAGACTCTCAAATGCCATTAACCCAGCGCAGTGTACATGGGGCTCAGAAAAACAAGGAATTACATTAACTCAAGTGACGGGAAGAGGCATGTGTGTAGGGAAAGTTCCTGAACACAAAAGACGGTTGTGTGTTAAGGAAAAGAGACCATTACCATCTAAAAGACCAGTAAGATGGTTACTACCGGCTAATAACGCCAAGTGGGTCTGTTCCACTATAGGAGTCACACCTTGTTTGTCATTGAAACTTTTTAATGAATCTTCAGATTATTGCATACAAGTGGCAATAGTCCCCAGAATCTTCTATCATTCTGAAGAGTTTGTTTATCACTCACAGATCACCTCAGAACATCACTTGTCCAAACGAGAACCCTTCACAGCATTAACAGTAGCCACATTAATGATTCTAGGAGGTGCGGGAGTGGGTACAGGAGTAGCCTCGCTAGTACAACAGAGCAAAGAATTCAAAGCACTAAGGACGGCCGTAGACGAGGACCTGGTAAGAATTGAGCAATCAATAACTGCTTTAGAAAAATCCGTCAGATCACTCTCCGAAGTAGTGTTGCAAAACCGGAGAAGATTAGATTTAATGTTTTTACAGCAAGGAGGGGTGTGTGTAGCTCTTAGAGAGGAATGTTGTGTATATGCAGATCACACTGGAGTTGTCAGAGATACCATGACCAAACTTAGAGAAGGTCTAGAAAAAAGAAAAAGGGACAGAGAAGCCCAACAAGGGTGGTATGAAACATGGTTTAACCATTCACCATGGCTAACCACCCTGATATCTACCCTGGTGGGGCCAGTTGCAATGATCGTGATGGCACTGATCTTTGGACCCTGCGTCCTGAACAAGCTTATATCGTTCGTCAGGAGCCGGCTAGAACGAGTCGACATTATGTTGGTAGAACGCCAACAACTGCTTTAGAAACGTTCTTATTCGAAGTCTCCTTTCACCATCTCCAATTATACCTCACTGATCCTAGTTGCCCCCTGGGTACCTCTTTCTCTACATGCCTTATATATACCTCAAGATAAGTGGATAATGATATACCTCTTTTAGAACTTACTAGATTTTAGCCAATTTTATTGTTATTATGAAATTATAATGCATGGTTTTTATACTTTTATACTTTAGCCTATTTAGTTAAACATAGCGAGGGGGAAAATGTGGTAGTTAGGGTTCGGCGGTCGGAAGATGTCGTGTTGTACGGAAAGATAAGAAGATAAGGCCCCTCTCCCTAGAGCCAGTAACACTTGGTTTGTGACGTAAGCAGACGGAAGTGACGTTGTAAACTCAGGGTATATAACGTCGTGTTACCCGTCAAGAAAAGCCATTTGCCGTCCGCCACATTGGTGTCTGCGAGCCGATGGCCCGAGCGGCCTGGGGTTGGTCGCCATGCCGTGCTAACGGCTTTGTGGTGCTGAGTTACCAGCTGGGCTTAAACCACAACACAGCTAATGCCAGTGAGTTACTAAGGTGTCCGTGACTCATGTGCTCTGGCCAAGTAACTCCTGGGTTTCCAACAAGGCCCTGGAAACTTGGGATGCACCCTGCAATTCACGGGATGGGTGAAGACAAGCTGGCTGCAGAGAGAGATGGAGACGAGAGCCATCCACTGGGCAGAGCTCATCCATCTCCAAAACCAGTCTGGGAGGGAAGCAAGACAACAGCACAGAGAGTGGATGTCTGCCTAAGACACCCCTTAGCTGAAGCCCATCAGCGCTGCTCTGCCTCCCTTTGGCTGTATGGTCTCGGTCCAATCTTACCTATATTTCAGACTGGGAGATGCTCTGTGTGCTCTGTAAAAGCCTGGGAGTTCCCTTTCAATCCTCCCTTCGAGGGCATTCTCTCCTCAACAAGATATTGATTCATGAATCATCGAATCTCAGCCTGGTTTGGGATGGGAGGAACCTTAAAGCTCCTCCAGTTCCAAGCCCCTGCCACAGGCAGGGACATCTTCCGCTAGGGCAGCTTGCTCCAAGCCTCTGTGTCCAACCTGGCCTTGAACATGGGATGGGGCAGTAGATGGAGCAGCCACAGGATCTCTGGGCACCCTGTGCCAGCGCCTCAGCGCCCTCACAAGGAAGAACTTCTGGCTCATGTCTAATCCGAATCTCTTAAGGACCTCTTAAGGTCCATTCCAACTCTAACTATTCTATGATTCTATGAATCTATAAAGTCAATTCACCTAAGTCAGCAGTGTTACTGAACCAAAAAAGTTGGGGTAAGTATTTATCTAGTGCATATGCGAAAATGACTCGGAATTAAGCAAAACAGTTCTTGGAAAACTACTGAATATGTATGATGTTTACCAGAAATGTAATGAATATGTATGTCAAGCAACAATATAATCATGGTCTATTTGAAGTTCAGACTGGGCACATTAGGAGGAGATCTCCCCTGTGTATCGCAGCGCTGCAATAAAGAATACCTGCTTGTCAAGTTAAACTTTGTCGGCGAGTTCTTAATGAATTCTACAAATTAAAATACTCCATCCCTTCCAGAGGAAGACAGCAGGGTTGGAAGGGACCTTAAAGCTCCCCCAGTTCCAACCCCCATGCCAAGGGCAGGGACTCCTGCCACTGGAGCAGCTTGCTCCAAGCCCCTGTGTCCAGCCTGGTCTTGAACACTGCCAGGACAGCCACAGCTTCTCTGGGCACCCTGTGCCAGTGCCTCAGCACCCTCACAGAGAAGAGCTTCTGCCTAATGGCTAATGTGTATCTCCCTCAAAAGCCCCTCTGTGTGGATTCAGCTGAGATAACACCCGAGCTCCTTCCATAAACACCAACTTCAATGGAACAAATATTCTGTAAGTGTTCACCCTGTCACAGTCAGACTCCACCTGAGCTCTGCAGCTTCATGAGAAGTCGAGGTGGGCCTCGTGCTACTGAGCAACTTTCAAAACCAAAAGAGAGAGAGAGAGAAAGGGGGGTGTTGGGGAGGCAGAGAAACGGAGAGATCACCAGTCTGCCAACGGGGGTGTTTGGTGTGCACAGAGCGCAGCAGGGGCTCACACATGCCCCTGTTCATTGGCCCTGGTTCCTGCGCTTCTGGAAGCTTCTCTCGCCCAGTTCCAGGAGTGAGTGACACAGCAGTCAGTCAAGAGAAGCTGCTCCAGGCCCCTCTCCATGACTTCCCTTTCCGGCTTCTGGGACCTTCTGTCGATGCGTTTTGTCTCTGTCTTCACAGCCAGAGACTCCGAGTGAGGAAATAGCTGGGCACGTGAGGATCAGGGAGTGAAGCAAAGGCCATGCGCGAGGTCATGCTACAGCTTGCCAGACATGGTCTTTAGAGCTGGTTTGCAGCAAGATCAAGTTGTTCTCCGCTTGCTTCAGTTGTTCTCCGCTTGCTCCAGTTGCACTGCAGAGTTTTGCGTGTCAGCCGCACACAGGGTAGCCAGGAGTACAGGGTCGTTTCCCAGCCTCAAACACAATCATAGAATCATAGAATAGTTAGGGTTGGAAAGGACCTCAAGATCATCTAGTTCCAACCCCTCTGCCATGGGCAGGGACACCTCACACTAAACCATCCCACACAAGGCTTCATCCAACCTGGCCTTGAACACCGCCAGGGATGGAGCACTCACAACCTCCCTGGGCAACCCATTCCAGTGTCTCACCACCCTAACAGGAAAGAATTTCCTCCTTATATCCAATTTAAACTTCCCCTGTTTTAACCCGTTACCCCTTGTCCTGTCACTACAGTCCCTGACAAAGAGTCCCTCCCCAGCATCCCTATAGGCCCCCTTCAGGTACTGGAAGGCTGCTATTAGGTCCCCACGCAGCCTTCTCTTCTCCAGGCTGAACAGCCCCAACTTCCTCAGCCTTTCTTCATACGGGAGGTGCTCCAGTCCCCTGATCATCCTCGTGGCCTCCTCTGGACTTGTTCCAGCAGTTCCATGTCCTTTTTCTGTTGAGGACACCAGAACTGCACACAATGCTCCAGGTGAGGTCTCACAAGAGCAGAGTAGAGGGGCAGGATCACCTCCTTCGACCTGCTGGTCACACTCCTTTTGATGCAGCCCAGGATACGGTTGGCTTTCTGGGCTGCAAGCGCACACTGCCGGCTCATGTTCATTTTCTCATCGACCAGCACCCCCAAGTCCTTCTCCACAGGGCCGCTCTGAATCTCTTCTTTGCCCAGTCTGTAGCTGTGCCTGGGATTGCTCCGACCCAGGTATAGGACCTTGCACTTGTCATGGCTGAACTTCATGAGGTTGGCATCAGCCCACCTCACAAGCGTGTCAAGGTCCCTCTGGATGGCATCCCTTCCCTCCAGCATATCAACCGGACCACACAGCCTGGTGTCATCGGCAAACGTGCTGAGGGCGCTCTCAATCCCACTGTCCATGTCAGCGACAAAGATGTTAAACAAGACTGGTCCCAACAGCGATCTCTGAGGGACACCACTCGTTACCGGTCTCCAGCCGGACATCAAGCCATTGACCACAACTCTTTGTGTGCGGCCATCCAGCCAGTTCTTTATCCACCGAGTGGTCCATCCATCAAATTGATATCTCGCCAATTCAGAGAGAAGGATGTCGTGTGGGACAGTGTCAAACGCTTTGCACAAGGCCAGGTAGATGACATCAACTGCTTTACCCTTATCCATCAATTCTGTGGCCCTATCATAGAAGGCCACCAAATTGGTCAGACAGGATTTCCCCTTAGTAAAGCCATGCTGGCTGTCACCAAGCACCTTGTTGTTTTTCATGTGCCTTAGTATGCCATCCAGGAGAATGTGCTCCAAGATTTTGCCAGGCACAGAGGTGAGACTGACTGGTCTGTAATTCCCTGGGTCTTCCATTTTCCCCTTCTTGAAAATGGGGGTTATATTTCCCTTTTTCCAGTCGTCGGGAACTTCACCTGACTGCCATGATTTTTCAAATACAATGGCCAGTGGCTTAGCAACTTCATTCGCCAGCTCCTTCAGGATGGATTCCATCAGGTCCCACAGACTTGTGTGCATTCAGATTTTTAAGATAGTCTCGAACCAGATCCTCTCCTACAGTGGGCCCAAGGTCTTCATTCTCACAGTCCCTGCATCTACCTTCTAAGAACTGGGTGGTGCAGTCAGAGCCTTTGCGAGTGAAGACCGAGGTGAAGAAGTTATTCAGAACCTCAGCCTTCTCCAAATCCTGTGTAGCCAGTTCTCCCGAGAGCTTCCTCAGGGGGCCTATTTTGTCCCTAGTCTTTTTTTTGTTTGCTACGTACCTGTAGAATCCCTTCCTATTATCCTTAACATCCCTGGCTAGGTTTAATTCTAACTGGGCCTTAGCTTTCCTAACCTTTCCGGACAACATCCCTGTACTCTACCCAGGCCGCCTGGGTCGGCAACTGCCCACTTCTCACTGCATTGCTCCAGTGCTTGCGCGTGCAGGAGGAGCAGGAGAATCACAATCTCTTGTCCCTTATCTCTTGCCCTAGAAACTCTAAGCCTTGCTCCTTATCCCTCCCATCCCTTCTACACACCTTTCATTGCAGGCACTGGGCTACAGCATGCACCCATCTTCAAAAGGCAGCTGACGTGGGAGCCAAGGCATCACACACAGTTTCATCCCATGGGGATGCGCTTTTCCTACTTGGCCAACAAGTGCTGCCAAGAGCCAGCAGGACTGCAAGCTCAGCAGCTGGGAAGTGCTGCAAAGAAAGAGGTCCCTCCACAGGCTTCTCTGCTACTGACACAAGGGAAAAGTTGGAGCAGGCAGAGGCGAGCACTGGGGGGGAAGGGATCTGGTTTATTGGCCGAGAAAGTGTCCACAGCGAGCGCAGGCTGCAGCACAATGTCCTCAGCACAGCTCCCTCGGGCCTGGAGCTGGCAGTGGGGCACTATCCCTCCACTCGTGGGCTGATTCAGGATCTGCGGAAAGCCCTGCGCAGAGCCTTCAGTGCCCTTCTGAAGCCGGATAGTTGTTGCTCTTGGACGTGCTTATTACTGGTGTCACGCAATCCTTCGATTGGGTTGGCGGTTTCCCAAGTACAGCTGGTGGAATGGGGATAGACGGGTAGCAGGTTCCGTCGTGTTTGAGGCTGCCAGTTTTGCATTTTCATGGGTGTTTTCCACGGTTGGCTTTCAGTTCTTTCCCAGGTAGGGGAGGCCCTGGCACTGCCAAACTGGTGCAAACGGTGCCACCAGCCTGGCCTGGGTGCCACTGGAATCAATGGCGTAGTTGGCTCCTCCTCAGTGTCCTGAGCTGCTGCAGGCACTGCCTGTTCATCCCTGTAGAATCGCGGGGAGGCAAGGGTTCTGCTGGTTTCTCCTTGATGCTCTTCAGGTGCTTTCCTCTCTTTGCACCTGAATACAACCTGCAGACCTCTGTCGACAACTGAGACCGTTTGTGGGGCCTTTCTCTGGGCCTGTGGTGGTACTGCTCCTTGTGTCCAGGCCTGTCCTGGTCCTTGTCTATCTGTGCCCACGTGCCTGGCCTGTGTTGGTGTCTCTCTCTGGGCCTGTGCTGGTGTTGGCACAGGAGACTCGGTGTGCTGAACATCTGCAGGTCTCTCTGCTGCCATTGACACATCCACTGCCTCGGCCATGTCCTGCTCTTCCAGACATTGCTGGATAGTTTCCTGGATCATAGCAAAATTCCCGCGATTGAGGTCCCTTGCGAAGTGCCTGGCGACTTCTTGTGGAACCAAATCAGAGTCTATCGGGCTGAGCAGAAAAAGTATCGTACTCCGGGCCTCCTCTTCTTCCTCCTGCTCGCTAAAGGCACGGGAAGCTCGCGCCCGTGCTGCCTTCTCTTTTGCCACGGTAGCGAGAGGTGCGCGATGCTTCCCTTCTGAAGCAGCTGGGCAGACATCTACTTTTACAGGCTCTTCTTGATGTTCTCTAGACACGGTGGACACCATGTCTTCTCCAGCCTCACCTGCTGTTGGGGCAAGAGGGGCTGTGCTGGGCTCTGCCTGAAGCTCTGCATCCGCAGGAGACTCCGTGCCCTCAACTGCTGCAGGCCTCGTTGCTGCCATGGGTACACCCACATGGTTTTCGTCAAAGTCCTGCTGTTCCAGAGGCTGCTCGTCTGTTTTGTGGATGACAGCCAAAGGCTTGCACAAGACGCCTCTCACGAAGCTCCTGGCTCTTTCCGGTTGTATCAGCTCAGAGGCAGTGGGGCTGAGCAGGGCAAATGGCTTCCTTCTTGCCTCTGCTTCTGCCTCCTGCTCGTAAAAGCCAGGGGAGGCTGATGCCGGTACCTCCTTCTGCTCTTGTGCCACAGATGTTGTCTGTTCATCTGTTCCCGCAGCAAGGTGGGGTTCCTCACCCTCTGCCCCAGGGATCTCTGTCAACGCAGCTGCTTCTTCATGCTTGTCTCCTGCCAGAGATATAATGGCTCTTCTGGCTTCTTTTTCGTCTGCAGACATGGGAGACACCATGTCTTCTCCAGCCTCATCTGCTGCTGGCGTGAAAGGGGCTGAGCTGGGCTCTGCCTGAGGCTCTACAGCCACAGCGGTCTCGATGTCCTCGAGTGTTACTGGCTTCACTGGTGCCATTGACACATCCATAGGGCTTTGGGCCACATCCTGCTGCTCCTGAGGCTGCTCAGCTTTTTCCTGGATGGCAGCCACAGCCTCACGCATAACGCTCATCACAAACTGCCTGGCTGTTTCCTGCAGAAGCAACTCGTAGGCAGTGGGGCTGAGCAGGGCAAATGACTTTCTCCGGGCATCTGCTTCTACCTCCTGTTCGTCAAAGCCATGGGAAGGTGGTGCCGGTGCCTCCTCCTGCTCTTGTTCCACAGAAGCGAGAGGTGCGCGGTGCTGCTCTTCCTCGGCTGCTCCAGCCAGGGGAGGAGCTGCCAGCTCAGTGTCCGTGGGACCGGGCAGGACAGGAGGCACACTCTGCACGTCTCCAGCTGCCTCTGATGTCCCATCTGTGCCCACAGTGGTGCACATGCTGGATCCCACCTGGATGTCCGCTCGGGAGTCCTGGCATAGCTCTGGCACCAAAGGGCTGACGCAGACATTGTACATGGTGACAGCTTCCCCTTGGGATAGCTCTTTGTCACTAACACATTCCAACTCCTTTTTGGCCTCCTCATTCTTCTCCTCAGGGAATGCCGCTGGCTCCTCCTGTAAACACACAGCAGAACATCAGGAGCTGACAGCTCTTCCCAGCCCTGTCTCTCTCAAGGCTGCAGGTAGCTGTGTGGGTGCTGTGCCGTGGGCTGCCTTATCCCCTGCTGCCCTGTGACCAGCACCAGGGCTGGGTGGTGCATTGGCCCGTCACCCGGGCTCTGGGGCTGCTGCTGCTGGCTGCTCAGTGGGGAGGTCCCTCACGGCCTGCTCTCCTTCAGTGCCTTTGCTCCAGAGAAGGGGTGCCGGATGGGAGAGCAAGAGCACAGGCAGGGGAGGGAGGGATTATCAGCGGGATGGCACAGGGAGCACCAGCAATGTCCCTGCCACACACACTTTGGGATCTGTGGCTGCTTCCAGGACCTTGGGATCCCCAGTGCCGCCCACACGGGTCTCACTTACCTGGGGCTGAGAGTCCCGAGTCAAAGGTGAAGCTGCTGCTTCTCCTTCATCATCTGCTCCAGGCACAAGGTGAGGTATCCCAGACTCTGCCCCAGGGATCATTGGTACTGAAGCCAGAAGTTCCTCCTCGTATTGTGCTGGGGAGACAATGGCTTTGTTGGTCTCCTGTTGATAGTCTCCAGACACGGGAGACACCATGTCTTCTCCAGCCTCATCTGCTGCTGGCGTGAAAGGGGCTGAGCTGGGCTCTGCCTGAGGCTCTACAGCCACAGCGGTCTCGATGTCCTCGAGTGTTACTGGCTTCACTGGTGCCATTGACACATCCATAGGGCTTTGGGCCACATCCTGCTGCTCCTGAGGCTGCTCATCTTTTTCCTGGATGGCAGCCACAGCCTTACGCATAACGCTCATCACAAACTGCCTGGCTGTTTCCTGCAGAAGCAACTCGTAGGCAGTGGGGCTGAGCAGGGCAAATGACTTTCTCCGGGCATCTGCTTCTACCTCCTGCTCGTCAAAGCCATGGGAAGGTGGTGCCTGTGCCTCCTCCTGCTCTTGTTCCACTGAAGCGAGAGGTGCGCGGTGCTGCTCTTCCTCGGCTGCTCCAGCCAGGGGAGGAGCTGCCAGCTCAGCGTCCGTGGGACCGGGCAGGACAGGAGGCACACTCTGCACGTCTCCAGCTGCCTCTGATGTCCCATCTGTGCCCACAGTGCTGCACATGCTGGATCCCACCTGGATGTCTGCTTGGGCGTCCTGGCAGAGCTCTGGCACCAAAGGGCTGACGCAGACATTGTACATGGTGACAGCTTCCCCTTGGGATAGCTCTTTGTCACTAACAAATTCCAACTCCTTTTTGGCCTCCTCATCCTTCTCCTTGGGGAAGGCCGCTGGCTCCTCCTGTAAACACACAGCAGAACATCAGGAGCTGACAGCTCTTCCCAGCCCTGTCTCTCTCAAGGCTGCAGGTAGCTGTGTGGGTGCTGTGCCGTGGGCTGCCTTATCCCCTGCTGCCCTGTGACCAGCACCAAAGCTGGGTGGTGCATTGGCCTGTCACCCGGGCTCTGGGGCTGCTGCTGCTGGCTGCTCAGTGGGGAGGTCCCTCACGGCCTGCTCTCCTTCAGTGCCTTTGCTCCAGAGAAGGGGTGCCAGATGGGAGAGCAAGAGCACAGTCAGGGAAGGGAGGGATTATCAGCGGGATGGCACAGGGAGCACCAGCAATGTCCCTGCCACACACACTTTGGGATCTGGGGTTGCCTCCAGCACCTTGGGATCCCCAGTGCCGCCCACACGGGTCTCACTTACCTGGGGCTGAGAGTCCTGAGTCAAAGGTGAAGCTGCTGCTTCTCCTTCATCATCTGCTCCAGGCACAAGGTGAGGTATCCCAGACTCTGCCCCAGGGATCGTTGTCACTGAAGCCAGAACTTCCTCCTCGTGTTGTGCGGGGGAGACAACGGCTTTGCTGGCCTCTTGCTGATGATCTCCAGACACGGGAGACACCATGTCTTCTTCAGCCTCATCTGCTGCTCGGACAAGAGGAGCTGTGCTTGGCTCTCCACGAGGCTCTGCAGCCACAGGAACCTCGGCGTCCTGAAGTACTGCATGTGGCAGCTCTGCCATCGCCACCTGCAATCTTTGGCTTATCTCTTGCTGTTCCACCTGCTTCTTGTTGGTTCTCTGGACCACAGCCAGAGGCGGGAGCAGCGTCTTCATCTTTTTGAACACTGTTCTGACCTGCACAGCTGCCTCCGTGACTTTGATGTTCTGCAGGTCAGGTGCATGCCCCTGTCTCTGTGGTGCTGCCTCCTTCTTGCCAGCGTTATTTGAAGCCCATGCCGGTGCCATGGCAACGAGACGTGCCTGGTGCTCCTCTTTCTCAGGAGCTCTGACCAGGCAGCTCCTCTTCGCCTGCTCCAAAGGCTTGATCTTGCTGGACAGAGAGGGCAAACGCTGTGCTACAGGCCTGTAGTGCACACTGAGGAGATGGGTGTTGATGCACATAGTGATGCGTTCCGCTGGAATTGCTGGCAGGTGCTCTGGTGCTCGCCCAGCGCTCCTCAGTGTGGGCTGAGTGGCTGCAGCCTTGCTGCTGTTGCCTGCACGGACGGTGTCTGTTCTTGCTTGTGTCCTTGCAGCCCTGCTGTGTGCTGCGTCCTGCCGTGCCACTGGCTGCTGGCGGGATCCCTGGCTCCCAGTGCTGTACCTGTGCAGCGCTGTGCTCGTGCTGCCTGAGCTCTTAGCTGTGGGAGCAGAGGCTCTGGACCTGTGTAGAGCAGGCTGAATGGTCTCTGGCCGTGCATCTCTGCTGCCGTAACTGGGGTCACGGTGCAGCTGGGCAGCAGATTTGAGAAGCTGCCGTTGGTTGCTACTTGCGCTGCCAACAGGCAAGTTGATCACAGGGCGAGAAGCTGCAGAGGCTGCTGGTGTTGCAGGTGGCAGCCTGTAGCAGCTGCCGACTGCTGTCTCTGAGCGAGGTGGCGGCCGGGGTGCCATTGTCACCAATGGTGACAGATGGAGTGTCCGCTCCTGTCTCGACCGGCTGGTGCTGGGCAGCACCACCCGGTGCCCCAGGCTGCCCATCTGCAAAAGAAGCCGAGCAGAGAGGCTGTGCGACGGTGTCCCTTGTGCCCACGACCCAGCTGGCTGAGCTCAGGCCGTTGGGCTCCCCTGCCAGCCCCAGGGCAGGGCTCAGCCCCGCAGGCGGCTGCCGCCTGCTCCCAGAGCCAGCTGGGGACAGGACTGGCCACCCACAGCCCACGGCCACTGCCCAGAGCACCCCCGGCCTGCCCGGGCGGCCTGCGGGGCACGGCACGGGGGGCTCAGCTTGCTCCCTGCTGCACCTTCCGCCCGCCCGTCAGCGTCTCCCGGGGTCGGGAAGACGTTTGGCCCCGTCTCCCTCGGGCTCCCTACCTGTGCCTGCAGATTGGTGACAGGCCGAAACCTCTCTGGGTAGGGCACCCGTGGCAGCGTGATCCCATGGTGGGACGACGCCTGGCTCGGGCTGCCCTGCGGCGCTTCCTCGGGCTGCCTATGGGCCACCTGCGGGCAGGAGGAGGAGGAAAAGGTGTGTGATGGAGGCGGCTGCCTTGGCACAGCGGCCCGTGCAGTGCGGGCAAGCCTGGCCCTGTCACCGAGGCAGCTCCGAGCGGCCCCGTCCCACCACCGGCCTCTCCCTCCTGCCCCGGCCCTCACCTGGTGCCTTCTCTGCTCGCTTGGCCTGCCCTCAGCGGGCTGGGAACGGGCGTTCGCCTCTTTACCCATGGGCATCTTCCACGTCCTGGGACGCTGAACTGCCGTGGGCTTCCAGGGGATGGCTGCCTCCTCAGGGAGGCTGCCTCTCTGGACTGAGGTACTCCAGGGCTCTGGCTCCTTATGTACCCCACAGTCAACACCGTGTCAATGGGTCACAATGGCCTCAGCCCATGAGGAGCCTCCCCTACATCACAAAGCCCTGGCGGTTCCAAGGAGATGCCCACGCCCCTGACTGTTTCCACCGAGTCCCAGCGGGTGACGCGAATCTCCACAGTGACCAGCGAGGCTTTGTGATGCTGGCGCCCTCGTGGCAATGACCACTGGGCACACCGGGGCTGCTCCAGGCACTCAGAGAGTCAACCAGGTTGGAAAAGACCTTTCAGATCATCAAGTCCAAATGTTCCCCAGCACTGCCAAGGCCACCACTGACCCATGGCGCTGAGGGCGTCGTCTGCACAGCATGTGAACACTTCCAGGAAGGGCGACTCCAGCACTGCCCTGGACAGCCTGTTCCAATGCCTGACTACACCTGAAGTCATCTCCTAATCTCCAGTCTAAACCTCCCCTCCTCACCTTGAGGCCATTTCTTCTTCTTCTATGCCTTGTTCCTTGGGAGAGGAGAGCAGGCACCTCCTGGCTCCAGCCTCCTCTCAGGTAGCTGACACAGTTTTAGAACCTTATGATTTTCATACAATATTAATTGTAAGCAAAAAAGGACACCTAGATAAAGAATATCTAAAATTAGTGGATGTTCAGGATGTGCTGTAGCTCAGTTAACTGATAAGTAGGACAGGAAGAAATCATTCACTTATGTGTTACCGAACTAGTTAAGCTGGCGTAAGCGTTTATCTACTGCGTATGTGAAAATGGGTGTGCAATTATGTGAAATGTTTCTTGGAAAATGAATGAATATGTAGGACCTTTATCGGAAATGTAATGAATATGTGTGTTAAGCAACAATATAATCACAGTCTGTTTGATGCTCGGATAGGACACATTAGGAGGAGATGTCCCCTGTGTCTGCCAGCACTGCAATAAAGAATACCTGCTTGTCAAGTTAGACTTTGTTGGTGAGTTCTTAACGAGTTCTATGAACCAATTTGGCAACCCAGATTGGACACCCTCTGCTCAGCTGCAGGAGGACCCTCTGAGGACAGGGCTTCCTAGGGCCCTTGGGAATTTTTCCTGGTGGGACCCCGCGGCTCACTCAGATCACTGCGGGTGCAGGCAAGGACCGTCACTGAAAAGGTATTCTTTTGTGAATACTGTTTTCTGGTTATTATTCCGTAAATCGCAGGAGACGTCCTGTGCGGGAATGTGTCTGTGTGGATTGGGTTAACCTTCTGTCTGAAGCTTTCTTTAAATGGAAACATAAAATTTTCTTAGGAAGACGTATACCCGGCTGTTAGTGCCCGATTGGTACACATCTGGATCTGTTTGTGTCTCATCGGTGTTTGACCACGTTTTGCAAATTATCACGGTAACGATTTTGGTATTAGCATTTGTCTGGAACTCTGTCTGTGACTTGCTGGTATTTGACCTACTTTTGTGGATTATCACGGTAATGATTTTGGAATAGACGATATGATACGATTAATGCTGTTCTGTATGTTCAAGGGCGTTATTAGTGATTGTTTGTCAGGATTTTGTTTGTGGTTTAAGTATTGTAGTTGTGTCGAGCGTGCTTGTGGGATCCCTTGTATGTATTCTGGAAAAGAACCTTCTCCATAAAGCAAAAGCTTGAACAGGGCAGTGCTGTAAACCTGCAAAGCTCTATCAGGGGGTAGAGAGAAGCCTATTGATGTAGAGTTGTCTATGACACATTCACGTGTGGCAAAGAGGGGTTTGTGCTCTGAGAATGAGCTGCTGTGAAGCTTCCTCTTTGCTACTGGTGTTCCCTCTGTTTTGTTGTGCTTGGGCAACTTGTGGATGTTCATCTAGAAAAGCCATGAAAACACTGAGGTGGTCCAACACCGTCTCCTACCACCTGCACAAACAGCTCCATTAAAAGGGAGGCTCCACACAGTTGCAGCACCCAAATCCTGCAGTGCCCAAAGCTGTTCTCATTACTCCCACCATCACCCTCACAACCTCCACGTGCTAAAACACTCCATAACCACGTGAGGCCAGATGTGCAGGGAGAGGCACCTGGATCTCTGATACTTGTAGGAAGTGGGAATTCACACACACCCTCACCTTGTCCCTGCCCCATTAGGTGAGCCCCAACCACGCCCAGCCCCATCCTCGTGGCCGGACAGTTGCCAGCAGTCCTGCTCTCTCAGAAGCTCGGCCAGGCAAAGCCCACACAGACGGCCAGGAGGATCACGCAGATGATGACCTGGGGAGAGCCCAGAAGCAGGCAAGGCTAGAAAAGACATGGTCTCTCCCATGTCTGGAGACCATCAAGAAGAGGCCAGCAGGGCCGGTGTCTCCCCAGCAGGACACATGGGGGACAAGATAACTTCTTTGACTCAGATCTCTCTGTCAGAGGCTGAAACTCTCCAGCTGCCCCAGGAACAAACTATGAAGGAGAAGCAGCAGCTTCTCTCCTGCCACAGGACTCTCAGCCCCAGCTGAGTGCCACGTGTGTGGCCGGCACCAGGGACCCTGAGGTGCTGGAGCAGCCCAGGATCCCAAAGTGTGTGTGCCAGAGACATTGCTGGTGCTCCCTGTGCCATCCCGCTGATAATCCCTCCCTCCCCTGCCTGTGCTCTTCCTCTCCCATCCGGCAGCCTCCTCTGGAGCAAAGGCACTGAAGGAGAGCAGCCCGTGAGGGACCTTCCCACTGAGCAGCCAGCAGCAGCAGCCCCAGAGCCCACGTGACGGGGAGGTTGGAGCCAGGAGGTGCCTGGTCTCCTCTCCTAAGCAACAAGGGATAGGACAAGAAGAAATGGCCTCAAGCTGAGCCAAGGGATGTCTAGACTGGAGTTTAGGAATCATTTACTCAGTTCAGGTGTAGTCAGGCACTGGAACAGGCTGTCCAAGGGAGCAGTGGAATCACTGTCCCTGAAAGTGGGACACAGAGTGGTGCTGCCCCGCAGCAGCGTGACAATGCAGGAGCAGATACTCCATCTGTTGGCAATGGTACCCGACCACCACCTCACTCAGAGAGAACTGTCAGCAGGTGCTGCAGGCTGCCTCCTGTGATGGTGAGCTAGGGACCCTGCCAGCAGCCTGCAGCTCAGCAGGAGCTAGCACAAAGCAGGGCTGCAGGGACAGGAACTATAACAGACACTCTCCTGGCGGCCAACAGCCGCAAGGCCCCAGCCACTCAGCCCACACATCATTCTCACACCCATGGCAGCAGCGGTGCCTCCCAGGGCAGGAACATGGGGCAAGCAGCAGAGCACCTGCCAGCAGTGCCGGCAGTGAGCATCAATGCCTGCATCAACAGCAAGTTCCTTAGTGTGCACTACAGGCCTCTTGCAGGCTGCCTCCTGTGACACCAGCAGCCTCTCCTGAGCACCCCTGCATGGAGGAACCTCTGAGCTGCTCCCAGCCCATCACCCCTTTGCTCCATCACCTGCTCTCCACCAGTGCTGGCTTTTTCATTCTTGTTGTGCATTTTCTGCAGCGGGATGTGCTGGGGGAAGTGATGGTCCTGTCCCAGTTCCTCCGATTGCAAAAGTAGTCATCAGCTCGTGCTGTGGTTTTTGGGAGAGTGGAACCTTGCCTGGAGGGGAAGCATTCCGCTTCCCAAAGAGGCCACACTCTGGTTTCCACTAACACTTTCCAGAGTGGCAAGAAGAAAGCTGCCTCCAGGGTGCAGCAGATGCAGAGCATGAGCAGACCCACTCTGAAAAATGCTCCTTATTGGGTGGGTTGGTTTGAACTCTCCAAAGGGCTCTGGAAGTTTCTGGGAAGTGAGTCTCGAAACCTTCCCGGGTTCTCCTCGCTCTCTGTGACCACAACACACTCGGGCTGAGAGTAAGGGCAAGGGTGTGATCCCCTAAGGATGGAAAACCACACTGTGGCTAGTGGAAAATCAGAGGTCTCAGTTGTCTTGTGCAGCCAGGTCGTAGGTAACTTCTCCTGGAGACAAGCTGGCCAAGGTAGCTCCTGGAATTTGGAGTAGAGCACAAGCCCGGACCTTCCCAGCACTGCCAATGCCAGCACTGCAGTGCTGGGAAGTCACCAATGGGGTCTGAGTGAATGGATCCGCACTCAGGAGATGCCTTGGATGGAGATGTCTCTTCTCCTTGCAGGTAGAGAGCTTGAAGAGTTGTGCGCTTGCTGCCTTCCGCTGATGGTGGGTGCTGCCTGCAGGGCGCTGGACGACCGATGCTGTCCAACCTCTTCTGGGCTCACCTCTGAATTGCTCAAGGGCTGAACCCCACGAATATTTTTGTGTAAAACCCCAGATCGGGCTGCTCCGGTGCTGTCCCGCTCCTCCCCTGGCACTGAGCACATCCCTGGCAGGGCTGGATGTGGCTGTTGTACTCCAGAGCTCCTGACCACGCCTGGCTTCCTCCAGAAGCCATTGGTCTGAGTGCTTGTGGGTGGCTGATGGTTCTGGAAGGAGGCACCATCCCCACTGGACAGACACCTGGTCCCTGGAGTGCTGGTGTGTGCTGCAGTGCCAGCCCTGCCTCCCCAGGGCTCGGGCCCCTCACCTTGGCCTCCCAGAGTGCAGCTGTGTGCTGTGCCTGGGACTTGCCAGGGTGGATCAGGGGCTGGGACCACGGGCATTCTACTCAGCTTGGTCCTTGGAAGGAGGGAGAAGGGCAGGATTTTGATGTCATGTGACTGGGGAGTCCAGGAGATGTGTGAAGGTGGCAGGGGATGGAGCAACAAAGCTGTTTCAGAAAGCAAAACTCCCCATGTGGGTGTGTTAGAACAGCGGTGTGCCTGGAGGGGAGATGCAGGGATGCTCCCCAGCCCAGCTCCCCTGTCTTCCAGCCTTGGGTTATGGCCATATCTGGGACATCCTCTCCTCTTCCAAGCAACTGCCACCCCTGTTGTACCTGTGCTGATGTGAGCTTGTCCTTCCCTCCTGCGCTCCTGTGGGTGACGGGAGGTGATGGGAGGCTTGTTCTGGTTTGGTTTGGCCAGGGCAGCACTGGTCCAGCCCCCTCCTGTTGCTTCCCTTCGCCATGCTGCTTCTGCAAAGCCCTTCTGGGCTTTGCTTGTGAGGGGGTACTATTTGTTCTTATAGTGGAAATTACTGGAGAAAATTGGACGTTCCCCCAGGAGTGCTGAACCTTGCAAAGTGCCTGGACTGATTGTGGGGCTCGAGTGTTCACACCCATTGTTCCTTCCAATGGGTCAGCTCCAGCTCCAGCACCTCACTGAGCCAGCCCCCAGCCCCACTGTGGGGTGCAGGCATTTTGGGTGCCTTGGTCTAGCTACTGGATGGTCACATCTCTCCCAGGACAGCT
The DNA here is from genome assembly GCF_037157495.1 of Lathamus discolor. Taxonomy (NCBI): domain Eukaryota; kingdom Metazoa; phylum Chordata; class Aves; order Psittaciformes; family Psittacidae; genus Lathamus; species Lathamus discolor. Next base: position 2,820,467 of record NC_088892.1, on the reverse strand, counting down.
GGTGGCCTGGCGACATCTTGCTCCAAGGCACTGTCAGCAAATGGAGAGTGGCACAGGGCGATGTTTCTGTTGCTTGTGTCTGCTTCTTCTGCAGCAAAAGGCTTTCCTGGCCCGAGGAGCAGCGGGTTTCCCTCTCTCTGGAGCAAGCAGGTGCGCAGGCACGTGGTGACAGAAAATAACTTCATTGAACCTTTCAGAGTTGCCTGTGAATCATTTTGGAGATGTTTTGGTGTTCTAAGGTTTGCTGCTACTAATAAAAGTGTGTGTGTTATCCCCGTTGATACTGTTGTGATCTCAAGGGTGGGAAATGACCCCTCAGGGGTACCCAAAGACTGCGGCATTGCAGGGGTGCGCTCCCCGCCGCTGGGCTTTGGTGGGCAGACCTCGGGAATGCTGTATTTCCGCTGATATCCGGCTCTCCTGCATCCCCATCCCCTCCCTCGCCAAGCAGCCCAGCTTCTCCTGCGGCAGTTGCAGCTCAGGGGCTGAGCTGGCTTTAAAACCAACCCACAACCTTGCTCCGAAGTCAGGTGAGGGTATTTTTAACTGGTATCAGTGCCCCGTGTCACTGGGACCTGGCACACAGCCGCCCTGGCACGGCCAGTAGTCCCCGGGGCAGCTGGACGGGGCAGAAGATGCCACCCGGGTGAGACAAGGTCAGAACTGCCTCTAGGCTTACCCTGTGGGGGCTTTTCAGGGGAGGTCTTAGCTTCAGGTTTCACGTGGTGGCCCCTGGGTTTATGCAGGTTTATGCAGAGTGGCTGTGTCTGGAGTCAGAAAAGCCTTCCTCTAGGCTGCAGAAAATACCTTTGTGCATCCAACAGCTACATCTGGTGGGGAAAAATAGCCTTTGGGAAAGGTAGGAAGTATACGAGAGTTCCAATGTGTCCTGAGCAAATAGGTTCCTGCTTCTGCATGTTGGAGCATGTCAGACGCGTCAGGATGTGCCTGTGGAAGAGATGTTGCAGCATCCAGCTCCTCCATGTCCTCCTGCTCGTGCCCTGGTGTTCTTCCTCATCGTGTGCCTCTTCCCCTTCCCTGGGAAGGCTTGGCAGCTTAAGGAGCCCTGCGCCAGAATAGCAGAGCTGTCAGCTTCAGGCTGGGCACTTCAGTCATTTTGCTGTAGAGGGCAGACACGACCTGACCAAGCACCCGTCCTGAGCAGCACAAGTGCTTTGGCCTGCTCCAGTATGCCAAGAAAACGAATTGCTACTGGTAAAGCAAGTATTTCTTTCAAGTTACTACAAAATTACTTCCAGAAAAGCAAGTGTCTGTATATAGTTCAAGCTACTACTGAAATTACCACTTCCTAGAGCAGCAAGTATCTACGTATCTATATACCAATATCAGAAGTATGTGCATCTGTGATTTATTGATATTAGAAGTATGTGTATCTATTATTAATTTCTTACACGAATTCCTATATATATGTTGTTTGAAATGTAACTGGTATAGTGCTCATCAAACCGCTCCCAGGAGTGAGGCCACTCGATGCTGGACAAAGTCTCCCTGCATGAATGATGCATGGCTGGGAATCTGGAATCAGACAGGCGTCCCTCGATGGGGATGTAGAGTAATTCCTGCAGGGAGAGGCTCCATTTGGGGTAGAACGTGAGTAATTCTTTTATACCGTAACGACGAGAGAGGGCGTTGGACACCACTGTTTGGAGCAGATGTTTCTGTTTTGCCCATAGATATGTTCTTTCTTGGTTTTGGCAGACCAATTTTGCTTTCCCAGCCGGTTTCACTCTCCCTCCAGCTGAAGCTGCCAGTACCCTTTGTTGCTTCCTGCTTTCCCAGCCCGTTTTCCACCTTTTTTCACTAGTTTTCCCCTCTCCAGGTGACAGGTCTGTGACTGCCGTTTCTTGATTCTGTGGTTATCGAAGGTACCTTGGGCTGTTCCAGGTTCCTGGTACCCAGCTGCCGTCATCAGGGATGCTCCTGCTCCCAGGGCTGCAGACATCTGCTGCTGGGTTTAGCAGACATTTTCTGGGTATTTTCTGCACCTTCAGGGCTGCTCCCCTCATGTGCTCACACTGGTGCTCACCCGTCACTGGTACTGTGAGCGCACCCCACATGGGATAGAGAGGAGGTGACACATGTCGTTACGAAAGGATTTAATAAGAAACTGGGGCAGACTGCAGTGGTCACGGCTCAATCAGACATGTGCTGCTTACACCCAACCGGCCCCGTGTAACCTCCTCCTCGCTACCCCTTCCCACAACCATTCCTTAAGTTTCACACAGTGCCCCCCTCAAATATCCCGACTCCTCATCTTCCTCCTCCTTTTCCCCTGTCTTATCCCTTGCAGACTGCAGGTTTGTCCTCTCCAAAGCTCCACTTGTTAGTTCCTGGCAGCCCATCACTTGGTGACTGGAGATTCTGGCGCTTTGGCAACATCTCCCTTTGTCTCTGCCTACACGGGCTGTCTCCCTGCGCTAACGTTTATCCCTTCCCCTTTGCAATCGGATAACCCAAAATGGGATGGATGCAGCTCTGGCCTGTTGCCCTGGGGACCTGGAGCTCTCTGAGAGTCATGTCATGGGGTTTGTAGCTCGCTGAAGGAAACTCAGTGTATTCTGGCTGATGGTGGGAGATCCCTGGGTTTGCCAAGTCCCTGATCCTGGTCCTGCCATAGAGGTGCAGCAACACGGCAACTCCCAGCCCAGCACTGTGTGGCTGGAAGGACGTTGTTCTCCTTCCTAGGTTATATCTTAGGAAGAAGTTCTTCCCTGAGAGGGTGGTGAGGCGCTGGCACAGGTCCAGCAAGTGGGGGGAGAGGCAGGAACCAGCTTGTGAGCGGGGTTGGGAAAAGGATGGTGTCATCTTCAAGATGGGGACATACAGAGAAGTATCCGTGTGAAACGAGGAGAAAGTGATACAACCTTGAATGATTCCATCTTTGAGATATGGGACTCTTCCTTAGTTCTCCCCTCACCCTTCCTTAACACCGTCCTGGGCAATACGGTGCTCCTGGCCAAGAGCAGCTTCAACAAATGCATTCTGAATGTCACTAGGAGTAAGCCCAAGTAGACCTGAGTGATGCTGACCTCCTCCAGAACCTTCTAAGCTTCTAACATAGTCTTCATTGAAGGCGGAGCATGAGACTGAGAAGTCCTTGGTCAGGGTAAGTACTACTAAGCAACAGCTGAACCATCGGTGTGTTATCAGCACTGTTCTCAGACTAAAGCCGAAACACGGCACTGCACCCGATACTAGGAAGGAGGAAAATAACTATTACAGCTGAACCTAGGACAGCATCCATCCCTTATTCTATGCCATTCACGACATGCTCAGTTCCCACCTTTTTTCAATATACCATTGCTTTTTGTCTCAATATATATACACACACAAAGAGACAATGATCATTCCTTAGTCCATGGACCATCCCTTTAAAGCTCACTGAGTTAATTCGGCCCATGATGTCAGGCTCCATCTGTCATCACAGTCTTTCAGGGCAAGAGAGACGGTGTGTAGTGTTGGACTTTGCAGTCTCATGCTCCGTCAGCGCGGAAGGGCACAAGAAGCTGGAAGGAAGCAGAGACAGAACACCTTACCCAAACTAGCCAAAGTGGTATTCCATCCTAAAGCAAGTCATGCCCAGTATGGAAACTGTGGGGAGTCAGCTCAAAGGGTCAGGCTGCATCTAGGGCAGGGGCTGCTGAGCAACTCTACTGTGCATCACTGCTGGCTATTGTTCTTTTCCTTTGCCCTTTTAGTTTCATATTCTCTCTCCTCTTGTCATCATAATTATTATTAGTAGTAGTACTAGTAGAAGTAGTTGTATATTATACTTCAGCTGTGTTGCCTTCGTTGACTTGACGACCTACCTCAGGAACTCACCGCCCCCCCCCCCCCCCTTCCCCAGCCTCCCTCCAGGCAAGATGTGGGAGGAGGAGAACTGAAAGAATTCTCCACGCATTGACATAAGAACAGTCCCGTAACGAAAGTGTAATATAGAACCACTTCTACTGCTACTACCCCATGGATTAAGAATAGTCCCACAGCTATGTGGTAGTTAGGGTTCGGCGGTCGGAAGATGTCGTGTTGTACGGAAAGATAAGAAGGTAAGGCCCCTCTCCCTAGAGCCAGTAACACTTGGTTTGTGATGTAAGCAGATGGAAGTGACGTTGTAAACTCAGGGTATATAACACCGTGTTACCCATCACTAAAAGCCATTTGCCGTTCACTGATACGCGGATCGACTCCACAACTCGTTAAAGTTGTAAAGTAGGTATGCTTTATTCAGCGCTGAGGTGCATGGGGATCGTTCCTCCAAAGTATGCACACCCAGGGTCGTTTTTCCTTTACATTTATTCCCTTACGCCTATACACATTTAGTATCTGTCCCCGCTTCGTATTATAATGAGCTAGAAGGTCCTTTGCGCCTGCGCAGTGCCCCCTCTGGTCATGGGCAGGGGTCTCAAGATGAAGTAAATGAGTCTTCCTCCTGTGGGCAGGGGTCCTCAAGATGAAGTAAATGAGTCTTCCTCTTCTTAAACTTTTCACCTTTTAATCTTTGCGCATGGCTTTAGGGTTTAGTCGGTACCTCATCCATAAATCATCAGCTTCTCCCCCTTATCAATAGACCCAGACATTCGCATTTCCTTGTCAATAGTTACTTATCAGTAGAATCAGGCCTCTGTCTCCTCCCCTTATCAGTAGTAAGCATAATAGGTGTTTACAGCAGACAATACTTTTGTTTAAGCAAGGGATTCTTCTAACTGTCTTATACAATCCCCTGTATTTTCCTTTGTACAGTTCATTAACCCTGTATCAATCCCCCCTTTTCTATAAAGTAAGTAAATTCTTTTACTATTATTTATGACAGAGCTATCCATGTTCTTTCTATCGATTTACAAAGTGATTTTGATACACATTGTACATTTCATTGACCCTGTATCACCACCACATTGGTGTCTGCGAGCCGATGGCCCGAGCGGCCTGGGGTTGGTCGCCATGCCGTTCCTGAGGTAGCTTGTCAAGTCGACGAAGGCAACGGGAATAGCCTGGACGGGTGAAGGGCGGCTGGAGCGGCTGGACCAGCCCGGCGGGGGGGACGCTCCCGGACCAACAAGCAGGATGGAAGCCCTTGCGAAGGTTGTTTCGCAGTTACATAGTCAGTGGTGTATTGATTGTAAACCCAAAGATTTTACTCTCGCAGTTGCGAGGCTTTTGCAAACTGGGGTTATTGCCCAGCCGGGGGATATTCTGCACCCCGAAGTGTGGGATAAATGCACTAAAGCGTTGGCCGCAGAAACGATGTCGACTCCTCGTCCCTGCCTGCGGAAGCGAAAGGCGCAGTTGTCACAGAATGCTTACGTCAGCAATGCAATTCGACAACCAAAGAAATTTTACGATCATTGCCGGCGATGTCAAGCATTGCGGACATGATTAAGCATGTCGCAAAAGAAGAGCAACTGTCCCCGATCCAGGCGGCTGTCCACACCGCGATGGCTAATATGACGGCATGTTTTAAGTGTGGCCGGGTGGGCCACATTGCACCAAACTGTCCTCAGTTGGAAAAGCCACTAATAGCGCCTCCCCCACGTCGGAACCAACCCAGAGGACCGTGTTGGGCCTGCGGAAAGAAAGGGCATTTTGCTAAGGAATGTAGATCTAAAACCCAGGGAAACGGGGCCGGGAGAGGACACTTGGGCCGCACGCAGTCCTCTCCCACTTGGGACATGAGGCGGCCCAACTATGCCAACCCCAGATGGGGCGAGGCACTCCTGAACCCATTACCCCCTCGAGAAGCAACCAGCTTTATGGTCCAACCGACGGTTCAGCCGGATCTGTCCCTACCCCAGGGTCAACAAGGACCAACCCCTGGGAGCGGGACCCCAGGGTGGCCCTGGCCGTGAACTGTGATAACCCGCCAGTGGTGTGGGGGGTCTGTTCCCTCCATAATATCTTACCTGGTACCACCATCAGTGTCCCTTTCCTGATTGATACTGAGGCAGACGTTACCGTTATCCCTGAGACGAACTGGCCCCCATGTTGGAAATTGAAAGACGCCTCTATGGTGGGTGGAGCGGGGGGATTATCCCAGGCTTGGAAGTGTGCCCAACTGATAGCAATCACACTTCATACTGAAAAAGGACCAGAGAAAACAATCACCCTTTTTCCATATGTTATGTCAGGAGTTCCACCCTTGTTGGGGAGGGACGCTTTAGCCCTATTAAAAGCCAAGGTGACAAATTTACAGTAAGGGCCACTGCCACACACCCGCTTCCACCAATTAAATTGTCATGGAAATAATCCGATCCAGTGTGGGTCGAGCAGTGGCCCCTGTCTAAGCTTCGAATGGATGCTCTTCTTGAGCTAGTTGACCGCCAACTACAGCAAGGTCATATAGAACCTTCCACCAGCCCATGGAATACCCCGGTTTTTGTTACACCCAAGCGGAATGGTAAGGGATTTCGCTTCCTTCATGATCTGCGTGAAGTAAACAAAAGAATCGAGCCAATGGGTCCTGTCCAAACTCTGTTGCCCATGAACTCTATGATACCAGAAGGACAACCTTGTGCTGTCCTTGATATTAAGGGCTGTATCTTTTCGATACCTCTGCATGAGGAAGACAAGGACCGGTTTGCTTTTTCTGTTGTATTCCCAAACAGCCAACGCCCCAACCTACGTTTCCAATGGAAAGTGTTGCCTCAAGGAATGATCAACTCGCCCACTATTTGCCAGATTACAGTGGACCGGGCGCTGATACCAGTTCGGCACAGTGATCCGACCGTGACCCTCATTCAATATATGGACGATATCCTGATTGCCGCACCGTCAGGAAATCAGGTGGACCAGCTAGTATCAATGGTTTCGGAGACTTTGAAGATAAGCGGGTTCGAAATTGCGAGTGCGAAAATTAAAAGCGGACCATGTGTGAGTTTTTTAGGATGGGGATCACAAGTTCTTACATAACCCCTCCCCTAGTAAAAATCCGTCGGCACATCAAGACGCTCCATGATGTACAACAGTTAGTAGGGTCCTTACAATGGCTCCGCAATATTGTCCTGATCCCTCCTGAAACCATGAACCCCTTGCATGACCTTCTAAAAGGGAAGAACCCATGGGAACCAAAAACTCTAATGCCGGAAGCAATAAACTCTCTTGATTTTATTGAGCAGCAGATATCGTCAAGTACGCTCACCAGGTGGAATCCGGATATACCGCTCGATCTGTACGTACGCTTTACGGAAGGAGGGGGAGTAGGAGCATTAGCCCAGAGTCCCCCTGAAAAGGCCCGCCCAATACAATGGATAGTCCTGGGAAAACCATCTTGTGCATTTTCTCCAGGAATTGAGTGCCTTGGTAACTTAATCATGAAAGGCAGGAAACTCGCCCTAAGACACCTGGGCATCGAACGCGCCAGGATATTTCTACCCTTCTGCAAACAGCTTCCAACACAATCAGTGCCGATGTCAGAGTATTTGGCCATAGCCCTCGTTGGATTTGGTGGAGAGGTCCGGTACGCTACGAAGCCTCCCTGGACTCAAATGTTGGCACTTGTCAACATCGACCTCCCATGGAAGGTCATGGACCAACCCCAACAGGGACCAACAGTTTTCACAGATGCATCCTCAGTGACTTCAACCGCAGCTGCGGTATGGCAATCGGAAGGGAAATGGCACTGCATTAAAATGACTGACCACACGCTTTCAGTCCAACAGCTAGAAGCAAGGGCAGTGGCACTGGCGGGCGGACTGTTCCCAATGGAACACCTTAACATAGTGACCGACTCGATGTTCGTGGCCAAGCTTTGCTTGGCCGTGTCAGGTCCCGGTGTGTCAACATCTACAGTAGCTTTGATGCTAGAAGAAGCACTATTTTCCCGAAAGGGCACCATATCGGTCATCCATGTTAACAGTCATGGCCCAATCAAAGGTTTCATCCAAACCGGCAACGACAAAGCAGACGCTGCCGCAAAAGGACTGTGGACGCTAAGAGACGCCCGTCAGCTACATGAGTCTCTCCATATTGGAGCCAAAGCACTAGCAAAGAAATGTGGGATTTAGGTCGCTGACGCAAAGCACATAGTCGCCACGTGTCCCCACTGTCAGAAAACACCACTGTGGTCCAGTGGAGTTAATCCCAGAGGTCTTAAGGCCTCTGAGGTGTGGCAGATGGACTTCACGCTTTGTCAGCTGTTGAAACCTCGAGCGTGGTTGGCAGTAACTGTAGATACATATAGTGGAGTGATCATAGCCATGCAACACCTCAGAACTGACTCTAAAGCGACCATCCAACATCGGCTGACGGCCATGGCGTGGCTTGGTGTCCCCAGTCAGATTAAAACAACGGTCCGAATTTTGTCTCCAAATCAGTACAGGCATTTGCTTCTAAATGGAGTATCACTCTAACACATGGGATCCCGTATAATAGCACCAGGCAAGCCACAGTTGAACGAGCGAATCAAACTTTGAAATCTAAGTTAGAGGTATTGGCAAAGGCAGAAGGTTTTGTCAACACCATTCCCTCGGGAGACCAAGCGCGTCTGCTAGCGACTGCTCTGTTAGCATTAAATCAATTCCCCAGGGGGGACGAGGTAAATAGCCCCTCCCAAAAACACTGGGCCACTCGAGTACTAGATGAGGGCCCGTCAGTCATAATTAGAAATGAGCTGGGAGAATGGGAACAAGGATGGAGGCTAGTCCTCACAGGGCGAGGGTATGCTGCAGTTAAAAAGGATGGCAGAGTTAAGTGGTGTCCGCTTAAGTCCATCAAACCAGACCTCAAAAATAAAACTAACGAAAACTCTGAGTTTTTATCTGCAGGATCTCGTCATCGGCCGCCCCCGTAACCCGTACTCCCCGCTGGCAAAAAAGAACGACAGCTCGACAGAATCCAGAGAAGGGCAATATGCCAGGACGCGGAACGATTTGGGGACCTCCCGGTTGAAACGACCTCAAGGTTTTGGACAGAAAATAAGTACGAGCCAGCTTGCCTCGGGACAGGGAAGGAAGCTGCACCCTTTCCAGTGCATCCTGATTATTTTGTTTTGGGTGTCGCCACGAACAGGGGGCGAAATAAGTCACCAGCCATTTAAATGGGCATGATATCAATGGGAAAGTGCTAAGGTTATACAAACTATGATAACTCCAGGGGCTCCCGGTTTTAATGTCACCCTGTGCCAGCTAGTACCTATACCACTGTGTCTAAACTTAAAAGGCTACTACATATGCCCTGCTTCCAACCCTGGGAAAGGATACTGCAATCAACCAGATCAGTACTATTGTGCCTATTGGGGTTGTGAAACAATTGCCTCCTCATGGTCTCCTTCGACAGAAGACAAGTTCCTAAAAACAAGTTGGGGACCTGATGGATGCCACCTAGTCATGATTCTGGTGGAGGCTTGCAATTGGCATGGCGTTGGCGTACTAACAGTGACACCAATTGTCAGCATGTAAGACTTGACATCTTACAGCCAGAGGACCCAGGATGGGTAATAGGTAGAACTTGGGGAATTAGGTATTGGGAACCAGGAGAGGATAGAGGTGGACTATTTCTCATCAAAAAGGAAACAGTTCCAAATGATCCATGATCAGTAGGCCCCAACCTGGTACTGACTGATGGTTTAGCCAAAGAGACACCGGATGATGTAACAACAGCTCCTGAAACGACCGATACCACAAATACCCCCACCCCCACTCAAACTGTCAAAAACCCCAACGAATACCTTGGGGGTAACTCCCTTTGGAAACTGATGCAAGTCAGTTACCTGGTATTGAACAGAACTAACCCGAGTCTTACTGAACGTTGCTGGTTGTGTTATGGAGTAAGACCGCCCTTTTACGAGGCTGTGGGAGTCACTAAAAAACCCAGACTCTCAAATGCCATTAACCCAGCGCAGTGTACATGGGGCTCAGAAAAACAAGGAATTACATTAACTCAAGTGACGGGAAGAGGCATGTGTGTAGGGAAAGTTCCTGAACACAAAAGACGGTTGTGTGTTAAGGAAAAGAGACCATTACCATCTAAAAGACCAGTAAGATGGTTACTACCGGCTAATAACGCCAAGTGGGTCTGTTCCACTATAGGAGTCACACCTTGTTTGTCATTGAAACTTTTTAATGAATCTTCAGATTATTGCATACAAGTGGCAATAGTCCCCAGAATCTTCTATCATTCTGAAGAGTTTGTTTATCACTCACAGATCACCTCAGAACATCACTTGTCCAAACGAGAACCCTTCACAGCATTAACAGTAGCCACATTAATGATTCTAGGAGGTGCGGGAGTGGGTACAGGAGTAGCCTCGCTAGTACAACAGAGCAAAGAATTCAAAGCACTAAGGACGGCCGTAGACGAGGACCTGGTAAGAATTGAGCAATCAATAACTGCTTTAGAAAAATCCGTCAGATCACTCTCCGAAGTAGTGTTGCAAAACCGGAGAAGATTAGATTTAATGTTTTTACAGCAAGGAGGGGTGTGTGTAGCTCTTAGAGAGGAATGTTGTGTATATGCAGATCACACTGGAGTTGTCAGAGATACCATGACCAAACTTAGAGAAGGTCTAGAAAAAAGAAAAAGGGACAGAGAAGCCCAACAAGGGTGGTATGAAACATGGTTTAACCATTCACCATGGCTAACCACCCTGATATCTACCCTGGTGGGGCCAGTTGCAATGATCGTGATGGCACTGATCTTTGGACCCTGCGTCCTGAACAAGCTTATATCGTTCGTCAGGAGCCGGCTAGAACGAGTCGACATTATGTTGGTAGAACGCCAACAACTGCTTTAGAAACGTTCTTATTCGAAGTCTCCTTTCACCATCTCCAATTATACCTCACTGATCCTAGTTGCCCCCTGGGTACCTCTTTCTCTACATGCCTTATATATACCTCAAGATAAGTGGATAATGATATACCTCTTTTAGAACTTACTAGATTTTAGCCAATTTTATTGTTATTATGAAATTATAATGCATGGTTTTTATACTTTTATACTTTAGCCTATTTAGTTAAACATAGCGAGGGGGAAAATGTGGTAGTTAGGGTTCGGCGGTCGGAAGATGTCGTGTTGTACGGAAAGATAAGAAGATAAGGCCCCTCTCCCTAGAGCCAGTAACACTTGGTTTGTGACGTAAGCAGACGGAAGTGACGTTGTAAACTCAGGGTATATAACGTCGTGTTACCCGTCAAGAAAAGCCATTTGCCGTCCGCCACATTGGTGTCTGCGAGCCGATGGCCCGAGCGGCCTGGGGTTGGTCGCCATGCCGTGCTAACGGCGTTGTGGTGCTGAGTTACCAGCTAGGCTTAAACCACAACACAGCTAATGCCAGTGAGTTACTAAGGTGTCCGTGACTCATGTGCTCTGGCCAAGTAACTCCTGGGTTTCCAACAAGGCCCTGGAAACTTGGGATGCACCCTGCAATTCACGGGATGGGTGAAGACAAGCTGGCTGCAGAGAGAGATGGAGACGAGAGCCATCCACTGGGCAGAGCTCATCCATCTCCAAAACCAGTCTGGGAGGGAAGCAAGACAACAGCACAGAGAGTGGATGTCTGCCTAAGACACCCCTTAGCTGAAGCCCATCAGCGCTGCTCTGCCTCCCTTTGGCTGTATGGTCTCGGTCCAATCTTACCTATATTTCAGACTGGGAGATGCTCTGTGTGCTCTGTAAAAGCCTGGGAGTTCCCTTTCAATCCTCCCTTCGAGGGCATTCTCTCCTCAACAAGATATTGATTCATGAATCATCGAATCTCAGCCTGGTTTGGGATGGGAGGAACCTTAAAGCTCCTCCAGTTCCAAGCCCCTGCCACAGGCAGGGACATCTTCCGCTAGGGCAGCTTGCTCCAAGCCTCTGTGTCCAACCTGGCCTTGAACATGGGATGGGGCAGTAGATGGAGCAGCCACAGGATCTCTGGGCACCATGTGCCAGCGCCTCAGCGCCCTCACAAGGAAGAACTTCTGGCTCATGTCTAATCCGAATCTCTTAAGGACCTCTTAAGGTCCATTCCAACTCTAACTATTCTATGATTCTATGAATCTATAAAGTCAATTCACCTAAGTCAGCAGTGTTACTGAACCAAAAAAGTTGGGATAAGCATTTATCTAGTGCATATGCGAAAATGACCCGGAATTAAGCAAAACAGTTCTTGGAAAACTACTGAATATGTATGATGTTTACCAGAAATGTAATGAATATGTATGTCAAGCAACAATATAATCATGGTCTATTTGAAGCTCAGACTGGGCACATTAGGAGGAGATCTCCCCTGTGTATCGCAGCGCTGCAATAAAGAATACCTGCTTGTCAAGTTAAACTTTGTCGGCGAGTTCTTAATGAGTTCTACAAATTAAAATACTCCATCCCTTCCAGAGGAAGACAGCAGGGTTGGAAGGGACCTTAAAGCTCCCCCAGTTCCAACCCCCATGCCAAGGGCAGGGACACCTGCCACTGGAGCAGCTTGCTCCAAGCCCCTGTGTCCAGCCTGGTCTTGAACACTGCCAGGGATGGGGCAGCCACAGCTTCTCTGGGCACCCTGTGCCAGTGCCTCAGCACCCTCACAGAGAAGAGCTTCTGCCTAATGGCTAATGGGAATCTCCCTCAAAAGCCCCTCTGTGTGGATTCAGCTGAGATAACACCCGAGCTCCTTCCATAAACACCAACTTCAATGGAACAAATATTCTGTAAGTGTTCACCCTCTCACAGTCAGACTCCACCTGAGTCCTGCAGCTTCATGAGAAGTCGAGGTGGGCCTCGTGCTACTGAGCAACTTTCAAAACCAAAAGAGAGAGAGAGAGAAAGGGGGGTGTTGGGAGGCAGAGAAACGGAGAGATCACCAGTCTGCCAACGGGGGGGTTTTGGTGTGCACAGAGTGCAGCAGGGGCTCACACATGCCCCTGTTCATTGGCCCCGGTTCCTGCGCTTCTGGAAGCTTCTCTCGCCCAGTTCCAGGAGTGAGTGACACAGCAGTCAGTCAAGAGAAGCTGCTCCAGGCCCCTCTCCATGACTTCCCTTTCCGGCTTCTGGGACCTTCTGTCGATGCGTTTTGTCTCTGTCTTCACAGCCAGAGACCCCAAGCGAGGAAATAGCTGGGCACGTGAGGATCAGGGAGTGAAGCAAAGGCCATGCGCGAGGTCATGCTACAGCTTGCCAGACATGGTCTTTAGAGCTGGCTTGCAGCAAGATCAAGTTGTTCTCTGCTTGCTTCAGTTGTTCTCCGCTTGCTCCAGTTGCACTGCAGAGTTTTGCATGTCAGCCGCACACAGGGTAGCCAGGAGTACAGGGTCGTTTCCCAGCCTCAAACACAATCATAGAATCATAGAATAGTTAGGGTTAAAAATTACCTTAAGATCATCCAGTTCCAACCCCCCTGCCATGGGCAGACACACCTCACACTAAACCATCTTACCCAAGGCTTTGTCCAGCCTGGCCTTGAACACTGCCAGGGACAGAGCATTCACAGCCTCCCTGGGCAACCCATTCCAGTGCCTCACCACCCTAACAGGAAAGAATTTCCTCCTTACATCCAATCTAAACATCCCCTGTGAAAGTTTTAACCTGTTACCCCTTGTCCTGTCACTACAGTTCCTGACGAAGAGTCCCTCCCCAGCATCCCTATAGGCCCCCTTCAGGTACTGGAAGGCTGCTATTAGGTCCCCACGCAGCCTTCTCTTCTCCAGGCTGAACAGCCCCAACTTCCTCAGCCTGTCTTCATACGGGAGGTGCTCCAGTCCCCTGATCATCCTCGTGGCCTCCTCTGGACTTGTTCCAGCAGTTCCATGTCCTTTTTCTGTTGAGGACACCAGAACTGCACACAATGCTCCAGGTGAGGTCTCACAAGAGCAGAGCAGAGGGGCAGGATCACCTCCTTCGACCTGCTGGTCACACTCCTTTTGATGCAGCCCAGGATACGGTTGGCTTTCTGGGCTGCAAGCGCACACTGCCGGCTCATGTTCATTTTCTCATCGACCAGCACCCCCAAGTCCTTCTCCACAGGGCCGCTCTGAATCTCTTCTTTGCCCAGTCTGTAGCTGTGCCTGGGATTGCTCCGACCCAGGTATAGGACCTTGCACTTGTCATGGCTGAACTTCATGAGGTTGGCATCAGCCCACCTCACAAGCGTGTCAAGGTCCCTCTGGATGGCATCCCTTCCCTCCAGCATATCAACCGGACCACACAGCTTGGTGTCATCGGCAAACGTGCTGAGGGCGCTCTCAATCCTACTGTCCATGTCAGCGACAAAGATGTTAAACAAGACCGGTCCCAACAGCGATCTCTGAGGGACACCACTCGTTACCGGTCTCCAGCCGGACATCGAGCCATTGACCACAACTCTTTGTGTGCGGCCATCCAGCCAGTTCTTTATCCACCGAGTGGTCCATCCATCAAATTGATATCTCTCCAATTCAGAGAGAAGGATGTCGTGTGGGACAGTGTCAAACGCTTTGCACAAGGTCAGGTAGATGACATCTACTGCTTTACCCTTATCCATCAATTCTGTGGCCCTATCAAAGAAGGCCACCAAATTGGTCAGGCAGGATTTCCCCTTAGTAAAGCCATGCTGGCTGTCACCAAGCACCTTGTTGTTTTTCATGTGCCTTAGCATGCCATCCAGGAGAATGTGCTCCAAGATTTTGCCAGGCACAGAGGTGAGACTGACTGGTCTGTAATTCCCCGGGTCTTCCATTTTCCCCTTCTTGAAAATGGGGGTTATATTTCCCTTTTTCCAGTCGTCGGGAACTTCACCTGACTGCCATAATTTTTCAAATACGATGGCCAGTGGCTTAGCAACTTCATTCGCCAGCTCCTTCAGGATGGATTCCATCAGGTCCCACAGACTTGTGTGCATTCAGATTTTTAAGATAGTCTCGAACCAGATCCTCTCCTACAGTGGGCCCAAGGTCTTCATTCTCACAGTCCCTGCATCTACCTTCTAAGAACTGGGTGGTGCAGTCAGAGCCTTTGCGAGTGAAGACCGAGGTGAAGAAGTTATTCAGAACCTCAGCCTTCTCCAAATCCTGTGTAGCCAGTTCTCCCGAGAGCTTCCTCAGGGGGCCTATTTTGTCCCTAGTCTTTTTTTTGTTTGCTACGTACCTGTAGAATCCCTTCCTATTATCCTTAACATCCCTGGCTAGGTTTAATTCTAACTGGGCCTTAGCTTTCCTAACCTTTCCGGACAACATCCCTGTACTCTACCCAGGCCGCCTGGGTGGGCCACTGCCCACTTCTCACTGCATTGATCCAGTGCTTGCGCGTGCAGGAGGAGCAGGAGAATCACAATCTCTTGTCCCTTATCTCTTGCCCTAGAAACTCTAAGCCTTGCTCCTTATCCCTCCCATCCCTTCTACACACCTTTCATTGCAGGCACTGGGCTACAGCATGCACCCATCTTCAAAAGGCAGCTGACGTGGGAGCCAAGGCATCACACACAGTTTCATCCCATGGGGATGCGCTTTTCCTACTTGGCCAACAAGTGCTGCCAAGAGCCAGCAGGACTGCAAGCTCAGCAGCTGGGAAGTGCTGCAAAGAAAGAGGTCCCTCCACAGGCTTCTCTGCTACTGACACAAGGGAAAAGTTGGAGCAGGCAGAGGCGAGCACTGGGGGAAAGGGATCTGGTTTATTGGCCGAGAAAGTGTCCACAGCGAGCGCAGGCTGCAGCACAATGTCCTCAGCACAGCTCCCTCGGGCCTGGAGCTGGCAGTGGGGCACTATCCCTCCACTCGTGGGCTGATTCAGGATCTGCGGAAAGCCCTGCGCAGAGCCTTCAGTGCCCTTCTGAAGCCGGATAGTTGTTGCTCTTGGACGTGCTTATTACTGGTGTCACGCAATCCTTCGATTGGGTTGGCGGTTTCCCAAGTACAGCTGGTGGAATGGGGATAGACGGGTAGCAGGTTCCGTCGTGTTTGAGGCTGCCAGTTTTGCATTTTCATGGGTGTTTTCCACGGTTGGCTTTCAGTTCTTTCCCAGGTAGGGGAGGCCCTGGCACTGCCAAACTGGTGCAAACGGTGCCACCAGCCTGGCCTGGGTGCCACTGGAATCAATGGCGTAGTTGGCTCCTCCTCAGTGTCCTGAGCTGCTGCAGGCACTGCCTGTTCATCCCTGTAGAATCGCGGGGAGGCAAGGGTTCTGCTGGTTTCTCCTTGATGCTCTTCAGGTGCTTTCCTCTCTTTGCACCTGAATACAACCTGCAGACCTCTGTCGACAAGTGAGACCGTTTGTGGGGCCTTTCTCTGGGCCTGTGGTGGTACTGCTCCTTGTGTCCAGGCCTGTCCTGGTCCCTGTCTATCTGTGCCCACGTGCCTGGCCTGTCTTGGTGTCTCTCTCTGGGCCTGTGCTGGTGTTGGCACAGGAGACTCGGTGTGCTGAACATCTGCAGGTCTCTCTGCTGCCATTGACACATCCACTGCCTCGGCCATGTCCTGCTCTTCCAGACATTGCTGGATAGTTTCCTGGATCATAGCAAAATTCCCGCGATTGAGGTCCCTTGCGAAGTGCCTGGCGACTTCTTGTGGAACCAAATCAGAGTCTATCGGGCTGAGCAGAAAAAGTATCGTACTCCGGGCCTCCTCTTCTTCCTCCTGCTCGCTAAAGGCACGGGAAGCTCGTGCCCGTGCTGCCTTCTCTTTTGCCACGGTAGCGAGAGGTGTGCGATGCTTCCCTTCTGAAGCAGCTGGGCAGACATCTACTTTTACAGGCTCTTCTTGATGTTCTCTAGACACGGTGGACACCATGTCTTCTCCAGCCTCACCTGCTATTGGGGCAAGAGGGGCTGTGCTGGGCTCTGCCTGAAGCTCTGCATCCGCAGGAGACTCCGTGCCCTCAACTGCTGCAGGCCTCGTTGCTGCCATGGGTACACCCACATGGTTTTCGTCAATGTCCTGCTGTTCCAGAGGCTGCTTGTCCGTTTTGTGGATGACAGCCAAAGGCTTGCACAAGACGAAGCTCCTGGCTCTTTCCGGTTGTATCAGCTCAGAGGCAGTGGGGCTGAGCAGGGCAAATGGCTTTCTTCTTGCCTCTGCTTCTGCCTCCTGCTCGTAAAAGCCAGGGGAGGCTGATGCCGGTACCTCCTTCTGCTCTTGTGCCACAGATGTTGTCTGTTCATCTGTTCCCGCAGCAAGGTGGGGTTCCTCACCCTCTGCCCCAGGGATCTCTGTCAACGCAGCTGCTTCTTCATGCTTGTCTCCTGCCAGAGATATAATGGCTCTTCTGGCTTCTTTTTCGTCTGCAGACATGGGAGACACCATGTCTTCTCCAGCCTCATCTGCTGCTGGCGTGAAAGGGGCTGAGCTGGGCTCTGCCTGAGGCTCTACAGCCACAGCGGTCTCGATGTCCTCGAGTGTTACTGGCTTCACTGGTGCCATTGACACATCCATAGGGCTTTGGGCCACATCCTGCTGCTCCTGAGGCTGCTCATCTTTTTCCTGGATGGCAGCCACAGCCTCACGCATAACGCTCATCACAAACTGCCTGGCTGTTTCCTGCAGAAGCAACTCGTAGGCAGTGGGGCTGAGCAGGGCAAATGACTTTCTCCGGGCATCTGCTTCTACCTCCTGCTCGTCAAAGCCATGGGAAGGTGGTGCCGGTGCCTCCTCCTGCTCTTGTTCCACGGAAGCGAGAGGTGCGCGGTGCTGCTCTTCCTCGGCTGCTCCAGCCAGGGGAGGAGCTGCCAGCTCAGTGTCCGTGGGACCGGGCAGGACAGGAGGCACACTCTGCACGTCTCCAGCTGCCTCTGATGTCCCATCTGTGCCCACAGTGCTGCACATGCTGGATCCCACCTGGATGTCTGCTTGGGCGTCCTGGCAGAGCTTTGGCACCAAAGGGCTGACACAGACATTGTACATGGTGACAGCTTCCCCTTGGGATAGCTCTTTGTCACTAACACATTCCAACTCCTTTTTGGCCTCCTCATCCTTCTCCTCAGGGAAGGCCGCTGGCTCCTCCTGTAAACACACAGCAGAACATCAGGAGCTGACAGCTCTTCCCAGCCCTGTCTCTCTCAAGGCTGCAGGTAGCTGTGTGGGTGCTGTGCCGTGGGCTGCCTTATCCCCTGCTGCCCTGTGACCAGCACCAGGGCTGGGTGGTGCATTGGCCCGTCACCCGGGCTCTGGGGCTGCTGCTGCTGGCTGCTCAGTGGGGAGGTCCCTCACGGCCTGCTCTCCTTCAGTGCCTTTGCTCCAGAGAAGGGGTGCCAGATGGGAGAGCAAGAGCACAGGCAGGGGAGGGAGGGATTATCAGCGGGATGGCACAGGGAGCACCAGCAATGTCCCTGCCACACACACTTTGGGATCTGTGGCTGCTTCCAGGACCTTGGGATCCCCAGTGCCGCCCACACGGGTCTCACTTACCTGGGGCTGAGAGTCCTGAGTCAAAGGTGAAGCTGCTGCTTCTCCTTCATCATCTGCTCCAGGCACAAGGTGAGGTATCCCAGACTCTGCCCCAGGGATCATTGGTACTGAAGCCAGAAGTTCCTCCTCGTATTGTGCTGGGGAGACAATGGCTTTGTTGGTCTCCTGTTGATAGTCTCCAGACACGGGAGACACCATGTCTTCTCCAGCCTCATCTGCTGCTGGCGTGAAAGGGGCTGAGCTGGGCTCTGCCTGAGGCTCTACAGCCACAGCGGTCTCGATGTCCTCGAGTGTTACTGGCTTCACTGGTGCCATTGACACATCCATAGGGCTTTGGGCCACATCCTGCTGCTCCTGAGGCTGCTCATCTTTTTCCTGGATGGCAGCCACAGCCTTACGCATAACGCTCATCACAAACTGCCTGGCTGTTTCCTGCAGAAGCAACTCGTAGGCAGTGGGGCTGAGCAGGGCAAATGACTTTCTCCGGGCATCTGCTTCTACCTCCTGCTCGTCAAAGCCATGGGAAGGTGGTGCCGGTGCCTCCTCCTGCTCTTGTTCCACGGAAGCGAGAGGTGCGCGGTGCTGCTCTTCCTCAGCAGCTCCAGCCAGGGGAGGAGCTGCCAGCTCAGTGTCCGTGGGACCGGGCAGGACAGGAGGCACACTCTGCACGTCTCCAGCTGCCTCTGATGTCCCATCTGTGCCCACAGTGCTGCATATGCTGGATCCCACCTGGATGTCTGCTTGGGCGTCCTGGCAGAGCTCTGGCACCAAAGGGCTGACGCAGACATTGTACATGGTGACAGCTTCCCCTTGGGATAGCTCTTTGTCACTAACACATTCCAACTCCTTTTTGGCCTCCTCATCCTTCTCCTCAGGGAAGGCCGCTGGCTCCTCCTGTAAACACACAGCAGAACATCAGGAGCTGACAGCTCTTCCCAGCCCTGTCTCTCTCAAGGCTGCAGGTAGCTGTGTGGGTGCTGTGCCGTGGGCTGCCTTATCCCCTGCTGCCCTGTGACCAGCACCAGGGCTGGGTGGTGCATTGGCCTGTCACCCGGGCTCTGGGGCTGCTGCTGCTGGCTGCTCAGTGGGGAGGTCCCTCACGGCCTGCTCTCCTTCAGTGCCTTTGCTCCAGAGAAGGGGTGCCAGATGGGAGAGCAAGAGCACAGGCAGGGGAGGGAGGGATTATCAGCGGGATGGCACAGGGAGCACCAGCAATGTCCCTGCCACACACACTTTGGGATCTGGGGTTGCCTCCAGCACCTTGGGATCCCCAGTACCGCCCACACGGGTCTCACTTACCTGGGGCTGAGAGCCCTGAGTCAAAGGTGAAGCTGCTGCTTCTCCTTCATCATCTACTCCAGGCACAAGGTGAGGTATCCCAGACTCTGCCCCAGGGATCGTTGTCACTGAAGCCAGAACTTCCTCCTCGTGTTGTGCGGGGGAGACAACGGCTTTGCTGGCCTCTTGCTGATGATCTCCAGACACGGGAGACACCATGTCTTCTTCAGCCTCATCTGCTGCTCGGACAAGAGGAGCTGTGCTTGGCTCTCCACGAGGCTCTGCAGCCACAGGAACCTCGGCGTCCTGAAGTACTGCATGTGGCAGCTCTGCCATCGCCACCTGCAATCTTTGGCTTATCTCTTGCTGTTCCACCTGCTTCTTGTTGGTTCTCTGGACCACAGCCAGAGGCGGGAGCAGCGTCTTCATCTTTTTGAACACTGTTCTGACCTGCACAGCTGCCTCCGTGACTTTGATGTTCTGCAGGTCAGGCGCATGCCCCTGTCTCTGTGTTGCTGCCTCCTTCTTGCCAGCGTTATTTGAAGCCCATGCCGGTGCCATGGCAACGAGACGTGCCTGGTGCTCCTCTTTCTCAGGAGCTCTGACCAGGCAGCTCCTCTTCGGCTGCTCCAAAGGCTTGATCTTGCTGGGCAGAGAGGGCAAACGCTGTGCAACAGGCCTGTAGTGCACACTGAGGAGATGGGTGTTGATGCACATAGTGATGCGTTCCGCTGGAATTGCTGGCAGGTGCTCTGGTGCTTGCCCAGCGCTCCTCAGTGTGGGCTGAGTGGCTGCAGCCTTGCTGCTGTTGCCTGCACGGACGGTGTCTGTTCTTGCTTGTGTCCTTGCAGCCCTGCTGTGTGCTGCGTCCTGCCGTGCCACTGGCTGCTGGCGGGATCCCTGGCTCCCAGTGCTGTACCTGTGCAGCGCTGTGCTCGTGCTGCCTGAGCTCTTAGCTGTGGGAGCAGAGGCTCTGGACCTGTGTAGAGCAGGCTGAATGGTCTCTGGCCGTGCATCTCTGCTGCCGTAACTGGGGTCACGGTGCAGCTGGGCAGCAGATTTGAGAAGCTGCCATTGGTTGCTATTTGCGCTGCCAACAGGCAAGTTGATCACAGGGCGAGAAGCTGCAGAGGCTGCTGGTGTTGCAGGTGGCAGCCTGTAGCAGCTGCCGACTGCTGTCTCTGAGCGAGGTGGCGGCCGGGGTGCCATTGTCACCAATGGTGACAGATGGAGTGTCTGCTCCTGTCTCGACCTGCTGGTGCTGGGCAGCACCACGCGGTGCCCCAGGCTGCCCATCTGCAAAAGAAGCCGAGCAGAGAGGCTGTGTGACGGTGTCCCTTGTGCCCACGACCCAGCTGGCTGAGCTCAGGCCGTTGGGCTCCCCTGCCAGCCCCAGGGCAGGGCTCAGCCCCGCAGGCGGCTGCCGCCTGCTCCCAGAGCCAGCTGGGGACAGGGCTGGCCACCCGCAGCCCACGGCCACTGCCCAGAGCACCCCCGGCATGCCCGGATGGCCTGCGGGGCACGGCACGGGGGGCTCAGCTTGCTCCCTGCTGCACCTCCCACCCGCCCGTCAGCGTCTCCCGGGGTCGGGAAGACGTTTGGCCCCGTCTCCCTCGGGCTCCCTACCTGTGCCTGCAGATTGGTGACAGGCCGAAACCTCTCTGGGTAGGGCACCCGTGGCAGCGTGATCCCATGGTGGGACGACGCCTGGCTCGGGCTGCCCTGCGGCGCTTCCTCGGGCTGCCTATGGGCCACCTGCGGGCAGGAGGAGGAGGAAAAGGTGTGTGATGGAGGTGGCTGCCTTGGCACAGCGGCCCGTGCAGTGCGGGCAAGCCTGGCCCTGTCACCGAGGCAGCTCCGAGCGGCCCCGTCCCACCACCGGCCTCTCCCTCCTGCCCCGGCCCTCACCTGGTGCCTTCTCTGCTCGCTTGGCCTGCCCTCAGCGGGCTGGGAACGGGCGTTCGCCTCTTTACCCATGGGCATCTTCCACGTCCTGGGACGCTGAACTGCCGTGGGCTTCCAGGGGATGGCTGCCTCCTCAGGGAGGCTGCCTCTCTGGACTGAGGTACTCCAGGGCTCTGGCTCCTTATGTACCCCACAGTCAACACCGTGTCAATGGGTCACAATGGCCTCAGCCCATGAGGAGCCTCCCCTACATCACAAAGCCCTGGCGGTTCCAAGGAGATGCCCACGCCCCTGACTGTTTCCACCGAGTCCCAGCGGGTGACGCGAATCTCCACAGTGACCAGCGAGGCTTTGTGATGCTGGCGCCCTCGTGGCAATGACCACTGGGCACACCGGGGCTGCTCCAGGCACTCAGAGAGTCAACCAGGTTGGAAAAGACCTTTCAGATCATCAAGTCCAAATGTTCCCCAGCACTGCCAAGGCCACCACTGACCCATGGCGCTGAGGGCGTCGTCTGCACAGCATGTGAACACTTCCAGGAAGGGCGACTCCAGCACTGCCCTGGACAGCCTGTTCCAATGCCTGACTACACCTGAAGTCATCTCCTAATCTCCAGTCTAAACCTCCCCTCCTCACCTTGAGGCCATTTCTTCTTCTTCTATGCCTTGTTCCTTGGGAGAGGAGAGCAGGCACCTCCTGGTTCCAGCCTCCTCTCAGGTAGCTGTAGAGGGTGATAAGGTCCCCGTTGAGCCTTCTCTTCTCCAGACTAAACCTCCTCTCGTCCTTCGGCCTTTCCACATCCCACTTGTGCTCCAGGCCCTTCACCTGCTCCGTTGCCCTTCTCTGGCCCCGCTCCAGCACCTCAACGACTCTCCTGTAGCAGGAGCCCATGTCTAAACACAGGGCTCGAGGGGCTGCCCAGTACAGGGGGGCAATCATTGTTCTGGTCCTGCCGGCCACACCGGTGCTGATACAGGCCAGGATGCTCCCAACCAAGTTCAGGACCCAACACTTTGCCTTGTTGAACATCATACCACTGGCCACAGCCCATTGATCCAGCCTGTCCAGATCCCTCTGCAGAGCTCCCTGCCCTACAGCAGATCAACACTCCCACTCAACTTGGTGTCACCCACAAACTTACTGGCGCTGCACTTCATCCACTTCAACCAGACCATCAATGATCTGGTTCTGTGTTTCTACGATTCCAATGAAGAAATTATGCAACACTTGCCTCAGTACTAAGCCCTCAGGGACACCGGTCTTGTTGACACAGGAGAAATTAAGAGACGTTAGGAAAGCTGAGAGAGAGCTGAGCTGCTGGCTCCAAGGCCAAGCTATGCAGGGACCACAAGCGTGTCCCCTAGCACAAACAGAAAGGAAAGAGGACATTAATCCAGGGGGTTGGTGACTTTGTGCCAGAAATGAAAATATTATCCTTTGTAAATAAGTAAATTCACTTAACTTATGTTAAGCTTGGTGGCTTTCTGACAGCAGTGGAAAGTATCTTACGTAAATATTTCACAAGAATCAGCAAGAACCGGACTAGTGGTTGCTGAAGGGTTCCCCCCCTTCTTGCCCTCCCCCTGCACCCAGAAGGACAGAGAATAGAGTCAAAAAGAATGCAACTCCCACGGGTTGAGATAACAACAGTTTAGTAAACTAAAGTATAACACAAATCACTACTGCTACCACCAATAATAATAATGATGAAGGAAATAACAAGGGAAGAGAATACAACACCTCAGCACCAGCCAACTGATAACTCCCTTACCCCTCCTGACCGAGCACTGACCAATACCTAGGTCAACCCTGCAGTGCCCTAGCCCTTCCAGGTAACTCTCCGTTACATCCTGGGCATGACGTGCTGTGGTATGGAATACCTCTTTGGCTAGGTTGGGTCAGGTGTCCTGTCTCTGCTTCCTCCCGGCTTCCCCTCCTCCCTGGCAGAGCATGAGGCTCAGAAAGTCCTTGGTCAGACTAAAACATCAGTGTTATCAGCTCTGTTCCCAGGCTGAAAGTCAAAACACAGCGCTGCACCAGCTACTAAGAAGGAGAAAAATGACTGCTACGGCTGAACCCAGGACAAAAATGAAATATAATCCTTTGTAAATAAGTAAATTCACTTCTAAGTAACGTTAAGCTTGGTGGCTTTGTAACAGCAGTTGAAAGTATCTTAGGTAAATATTTCACAAGAATCAGCCAGAACCGGACTAATGGTTGCTGACATAACAGCAGAACTTTCCAAACCTAAAAAGCCCAAACAAAGAACATAATAAGGATCCTTGAATAAGACAAATTGTTGTAGCTGACACAGTTTTAGAACCTTATGATCTTCATACAATATTAATTGTAAGCAAAAAAAGGACACCTAGATAAAGAATATCTAAAATTAGTGGATGTTCAGGATGTGCTGTAGCTCAGTTAACTGGTAAGTAGGACGGGAAGAAATCATTCACTTATGTGTTACCGAACTAGTTAAGCTGGCGTAAGCGTTTATCTACTGCGTATGTGAAAATGGGTGTGCAATTATGTGAAATGTTTCTTGGAAAATGAATGAATATGTAGGACCTTTATCGGAAATGTAATGAATATGTGTGTTAAGCAACAATATAATCACGGTCTGTTTGATGCTCGGATAGGACACATTAGGAGGAGATGTCCCCTGTGTCTGCCAGCACTGCAATAAAGAATACCTGCTTGTCAAGTTAGACTTTGTTGGTGAGTTCTTAACGAGTTCTATGAACCAATTTGGCAACCCAGATTGGACACCCTCTGCTCAGCTGCAGGAGGACCCTCTGAGGACAGGGCTTCCTAGGGCCCTTGGGAATTTTTCCTGGTGGGACCCCGCGGCTCACTCAGATCACTGTGGGTGCAGGCAAGGACCGTCACTGAAAAGGTATTCTTTTGTGAATACTGTTTTCTGGTTATTATTCCGTAAATCGCAGGAGACGTCCTGTGCGGGAATGTGTCTGTGTGGATTGGGTTAACCTTCTGTCTGAAGCTTTCTTTAAATGGAAACATAAAATTTTCTTAGGAAGACGTATACCCGGCTGTTAGTGCCCGATTGGTACACATCTGGATCTGTTTGTGTCTCATCGGTGTTTGACCACGTTTTGCAAATTATCACGGTAACGATTTTGGTATTAGCATTTCTCTGGAACTCTGTCTGTGACTTGCTGGTATTTGACCTACTTTTGTGGATTATCACGGTAATGATTTTGGAATAGACGATATGATATGATTAATGCTGTTCTGTATGTTCAAGGGCGTTAATAGTGACTGTTTGTCAGGATTTTGTTTGTGGTTTAAGTATTGTAGTTGTGTCGAGCGTGCTTGTGGGATCCCTTGTATGTATTCTGGAAAAGAACCTTCTCCATAAAGCAAAAGCTTGAACAGGGCAGTGCTGTAAACCTGCAAAGCTCTATCAGGGGGTAGAGAGAAGCCTATTGATGTAGAGTTGTCTATGACACATTCACGTGTGGCAAAGAGGGGTTTGTGCTCTGAGAATGAGCTGCTGCGAAGCTTCCTCTTTGCTACTGGTGTTCCCTCTGTTTTGTTGTGCTTGGGCAACTTGTGGATGTTCATCTAGAAAAGCCATGAAAACACTGAGGTGGTCCAACACCGCCTCCTACCACCTGCACAAACAGCTCCATTAAAAGGGAGGCTCCACACAGTTGCAGCACCCAAATCCTGCAGTGCCCAAAGCTGTTCTCATTACTCCCACCATCACCCTCACAACCTCCACGTGCTAAAACACTCCATAACCACGTGAGGCCAGATGTGCAGGGAGAGGCACCTGGATCTCTGATACTTGTAGGAAGTGGGAATTCACACACACCCTCACCTTGTCCCTGCCCCATTAGGTGAGCCCCAACCACGCCCAGCCCTATCCTCGTGGCCGGACAGTTGCCAGCAGTCCTGCTCTCTCAGAAGCTCGGCCAGGCAAAGCCCACACAGACGGCCAGGAGGATCACGCAGATGATGACCTGGGGAGAGCCCAGAAGCAGGCAAGGCTAGAAAAGACATGGTCTCTCCCATGTCTGGAGACCATCAAGAAGAGGCCAGCAGGGCCGGTGTCTCCCCAGCAGGACACATGGGGGACAAGATAACTTCTTTGACTCAGATCTCTCTGTCAGAGGCTGAAACTCTCCAGCTGCCCCAGGAACAAACTATGAAGGAGAAGCAGCAGCTTCTCTCCTGCCACAGGACTCTCAGCCCCAGCTGAGTGCCACGTGTGTGGCCGGCACCAGGGACCCTGAGGTGCTGGAGCAGCCCAGGATCCCAAAGTGTGTGTGCCAGAGACATTGCTGGTGCTCCCTGTGCCATCCCGCTGATAATCCCTCCCTCCCCTGCCTGTGCTCTTCCTCTCCCATCCGGCAGCCTCCTCTGGAGCAAAGGCACTGAAGGAGAGCAGCCCGTGAGGGACCTTCCCACTGAGCAGCCAGCAGCAGCAGCCCCAGAGCCCACGTGACGGGGAGGTTGGAGCCAGGAGGTGCCTGGTCTCCTCTCCTAAGCAACAAGGGATAGGACAAGAAGAAATGGCCTCAAGCTGAGCCAAGGGATGTCTAGACTGGAGTTTAGGAATCATTTACTCAGTTCAGGTGTAGTCAGGCACTGGAACAGGCTGTCCAAGGGAGCAGTGGAATCACTGTCCCTGAAAGTGGGACACAGAGTGGTGCTGCCCCGCAGCAGCGTGACAATGCAGGAGCAGATACTCCATCTGTTGGCAATGGTACCCGACCACCACCTCACTCAGAGAGAACTGTCAGCAGGTGCTGCAGGCTGCCTCCTGTGACGGTGAGCTAGGGACCCTGCCAGCAGCCTGCAGCTCAGCAGGAGCTAGCACAAAGCAGGGCTGCAGGGACAGGAACTATAACAGACACTCTCCTGGCGGCCAACAGCCGCAAGGCCCCAGCCACTCAGCCCACACATCATTCTCACACCCATGGCAGCAGCGGTGCCTCCCAGGGCAGGAACATGGGGCAAGCAGCAGAGCACCTGCCAGCAGTGCCGGCAGTGAGCATCAATGCCTGCATCAACAGCAAGTTCCTTAGTGTGCACTACAGGCCTCTTGCAGGCTGCCTCCTGTGACACCAGCAGCCTCTCCTGAGCACCCCTGCATGGAGGAACCTCTGAGCTGCTCCCAGCCCATCACCCCTTTGCTCCATCACCTGCTCTCCACCAGTGCTGGCTTTTTCATTCTTGTTGTGCATTTTCTGCAGCGGGATGTGCTGGGGGAAGTGATGGTCCTGTCCCAGTTCCTCCGATTGCAAAAGTAGTCATCAGCTCGTGCTGTGGTTTTTGGGAGAGTGGAACCTTGCCCGGAGGGGAAGCATTCCGCTTCCCAAAGAGGCCACACTCTGGTTTCCACTAACACTTTCCAGAGTGGCAAGAAGAAAGCTGCCTCCAGGGTGCAGCAGATGCAGAGCATGAGCAGACCCACTCTGAAAAATGCTCCTTATTGGGTGGGTTGGTTTGAACTCTCCAAAGGGCTCTGGAGGTTTCTGGGAAGTGAGTCTCGAAACCTTCCCGGGTTCTCCTCGCTCTCTGTGACCACAACACACTCGGGCTGAGAGTAAGGGCAAGGGTGTGATCCCCTAAGGATGGAAAACCACACTGTGGCTAGTGGAAAATCAGAGGTCTCAGTTGTCTTGTGCAGCCAGGTCGTAGGTAACTTCTCCTGGAGACAAGCTGGCCAAGGTAGCTCCTGGAATTTGGAGTAGAGCACAAGCCCGGACCTTCCCAGCACTGCCAATGCCAGCACTGCAGTGCTGGGAAGTCACCAATGGGGACTGAGTGAATGGATCCGCACTCAGGAGATGCCTTGGATGGAGATGTCTCTTCTCCTTGCAGGTAGAGAGCTTGAAGAGCTGTGCCCTTGCTGCCTTCCGCTGATGGTGGTGCTGCCTGCAGGGCGCTGGACGACCGATGCTGTCCAACCTCTTCTGGGCTCACCTCTGAATTGCTCAAGGGCTGAACCCCACGAATATTTTTGTGTAAAACCCCAGATCGGGCTGCTCCGGTGCTGTCCCGCTCCTCCCCTGGCACCGAGCATATCCCTGGCAGGGCTGGATGTGGCTGTTGTACTCCAGAGCTCCTGACCACGCCTGGCTTCCTCCAGAAGCCATTGGGCTGAGTGCTTGTGGGTGGCTGATGGTTCTGGAAGGAGGCACCATCCCCACTGGACAGACACCTGGTCCCTGGAGTGCTGGTGTGTGCTGCAGTGCCAGCCCTGCCTCCCCAGGGCTCGGGCCCCTCACCTTGGCCTCCCAGAGTGCAGCTGTGTGCTGTGCCTGGGACTTGCCAGGGTGGATCAGGGGCTGGGACCACGGGCATTCTACTCAGCTTGGTCCTTGGAAGGAGGGAGAAGGGCAGGATTTTGATGTCATGTGACTGGGGAGTCCAGGAGATGTGTGAAGGTGGCAGGGGATGGAGCAACAAAGCTGTTTCAGAAAGCAAAACTCCCCATGTGGGTGTGTTAGAACAGCGGTGTGCCTGGAGGGGAGATGCAGGGATGCTCCCCAGCCCAGCTCCCCTGTCTTCCAGCCTTGGGTTATGGCCATATCTGGGACATCCTCTCCTCTTCCAAGCAACTGCCACCCGTGTTGTACCTGTGCTGATGTGAGCTTGTCCTTCCCTCCTGCGCTCCTGTGGGTGACGGGAGGTGATGGGAGGCTTGTTCTGGTTTGGTTTGGCCAGGGCAGCACTGGTCCAGCCCCCTCCTGTTGCTTCCCTTCGCCATGCTGCTTCTGCAAAGCCCTTCTGGGCTTTGCTTGTGAGGGGGTACTATTTGTTCTTATAGTGGAAATTACTGGAGAAAATTGGACGTTCCCCCAGGAGTGCTGAACCTTGCAAAGTGCCTGGACTGATTGTGGGGCTCGAGTGTTCACACCCATTGTTCCTTCCAATGGGTCAGCTCCAGCTCCAGCACCTCACTGAGCCAGCCCCCAGCCCCACTGTGGGGTGCAGGCATTTTGGGTGCCTTGGTCTAGCTACTGGATGGTCACATCTCTCCCAGGACAGCTGGTGGCCTGGCGACATCTTGCTCCAAGGCACTGTCAGCAAATGGAGAGTGGCACAGGGCGATGTTTCTGTTGCTTGTGTCTGCTTCTTCTGCAGCAAAAGGCTTTCCTGGCCCGAGGAGCAGCGGGTTTCCCTCTCTCTGGAGCAAGCAGGTGCGCAGGCACGTGGTGACAGAAAATAACTTCATTGAACCTTTCAGAGTTGCCTGTGAATCATTTTGGAGATGTTTTGGTGTTCTAAGGTTTGCTGCTACTAATAAAAGTGTGTGTGTTATCCCCGTTGATACTGTTGTGATCTTAAGGGTGGGAAATGACCCCTCAGGGGTACCCAAAGACTGCGGCATTGCAGGGGTGCGCTCCCCGCCGCTGGGCTTTGGTGGGCAGACCTCGGGAATGCTGTATTTCCGCTGATATCCAGCTCTCCTGCATCCCCATCCCCTCCCTCGCCAAGCAGCCCAGCTTCTCCTGCGGCAGTTGCAGCTCAGGGGCTGAGCTGGCTTTAAAACCAACCCACAACCTTGCTCCGAAGTCAGGTGAGGGTATTTTTAACTGGTATCAGTGCCCCGTGTCACTGGGACCTGGCACACAGCCGCCCTGGCACGGCCAGTAGTCCCCGGGGCAGCTGGACGGGGCAGAAGATGCCACCCGGGTGAGACAAGGTCAGAACTGCCTCTAGGCTTACCCTGTGGGGGCTTTTCAGGGGAGGTCTTAGCTTCAGGTTTCACGTGGTGGCCCCTGGGTTTATGCAGGTTTATGCAGAGTGGCTGTGTCTGGAGTCAGAAAAGCCTTCCTCTAGGCTGCAGAAAATACCTTTGTGCATCCAACAGCTACATCTGGTGGGGAAAAATAGCCTTTGGGAAAGGTAGGAAGTATACGAGAGTTCCAATGTGTCCTGAGCAAATAGGTTCCTGCTTCTGCATGTTGGAGCATGTCAGACGCGTCAGGATGTGCCTGTGGAAGAGATGTTGCAGCATCCAGCTCCTCCATGTCCTCCTGCTCGTGCCCTGGTGTTCTTCCTCATCGTGTGCCTCTTCCCCTTCCCTGGGAAGGCTTGGCAGCTTAAGGAGCCCTGCGCCAGAATAGCAGAGCTGTCAGCTTCAGGCTGGGCACTTCAGTCATTTTGCTGTAGAGGGCAGACACGACCTGACCAAGCACCCGTCCTGAGCAGCACAAGTGCTTTGGCCTGCTCCAGTATGCCAAGAAAACGAATTGCTACTGGTAAAGCAAGTATTTCTTTCAAGTTACTACAAAATTACTTCCAGAAAAGCAAGTGTCTGTATATAGTTCAAGCTACTACTGAAATTACCACTTCCTAGAGCAGCAAGTATCTACGTATCTATATACCAATATCAGAAGTATGTGCATCTGTGATTTATTGATATTAGAAGTATGTGTATCTATTATTAATTTCTTACACGAATTCCTATATATATGTTGTTTGAAATGTAACTGGTATAGTGCTCATCAAACCGCTCCCAGGAGTGAGGCCACTCGATGCTGGACAAAGTCTCCCTGCATGAATGATGCATGGCTGGGAATCTGGAATCAGACAGGCGTCCCTCGATGGGGATGTAGAGTAATTCCTGCAGGGAGAGGCTCCATTTGGGGTAGAACGTGAGTAATTCTTTTATACCGTAACGACGAGAGAGGGCGTTGGACACCACTGTTTGGAGCAGATGTTTCTGTTTTGCCCATAGATACGTTCTTTCTTGGTTTTGGCAGACCAATTTTGCTTTCCCAGCCGGTTTCACTCTCCCTCCAGCTGAAGCTGCCAGTACCCTTTGTTGCTTCCTGCTTTCCCAGCCCGTTTTCCACCTTTTTTCACTAGTTTTCCCCTCTCCAGGTGACAGGTCTGTGACTGCCGTTTCTTGATTCTGTGGTTATCGAAGGTACCTTGGGCTGTTCCAGGTTCCTGGTACCCAGCTGCCGTCATCAGGGATGCTCCTGCTCCCAGGGCTGCAGACATCTGCTGCTGGGTTTAGCAGACATTTTCTGGGTATTTTCTGCACCTTCAGGGCTGCTCCCCTCATGTGCTCACACTGGTGCTCACCCGTCACTGGTACTGTGAGCGCACCCCACATGGGATAGAGAGGAGGTGACACATGTCGTTACGAAAGGATTTAATAAGAAACTGGGGCAGACTGCAGTGGTCACGGCTCAATCAGACATGTGCTGCTTACACCCAACCGGCCCCGTGTAACCTCCTCCTCGCTACCCCTTCCCACAACCATTCCTTAAGTTTCACACAGTGCCCCCCTCAAATATCCCGACTCCTCATCTTCCTCCTCCTTTTCCCCTGTCTTATCCCTTGCAGACTGCAGGTTTGTCCTCTCCAAAGCTCCACTTGTTAGTTCCTGGCAGCCCATCACTTGGTGACTGGAGATTCTGGCGCTTTGGCAACATCTCCCTTTGTCTCTGCCTACACGGGCTGTCTCCCTGCGCTAACGTTTATCCCTTCCCCTTTGCAATCGGATAACCCAAAATGGGATGGATGCAGCTCTGGCCTGTTGCCCTGGGGACCTGGAGCTCTCTGAGAGTCATGTCATGGGGTTTGTAGCTCGCTGAAGGAAACTCAGTGTATTCTGGCTGATGGTGGGAGATCCCTGGGTTTGCCAAGTCCCTGATCCTGGTCCTGCCATAGAGGTGCAGCAACACGGCAACTCCCAGCCCAGCACTGTGTGGCTGGAAGGACGTTGTTCTCCTTCCTAGGTTATATCTTAGGAAGAAGTTCTTCCCTGAGAGGGTGGTGAGGCGCTGGCACAGGTCCAGCAAGTGGGGGGAGAGGCAGGAACCAGCTTGTGAGCGGGGTTGGGAAAAGGATGGTGTCATCTTCAAGATGGGGACATACAGAGAAGTATCCGTGTGAAACGAGGAGAAAGTGATACAACCTTGAATGATTCCATCTTTGAGATATGGGACTCTTCCTTAGTTCTCCCCTCACCCTTCCTTAACACCGTCCTGGGCAATACGGTGCTCCTGGCCAAGAGCAGCTTCAACAAATGCATTCTGAATGTCACTAGGAGTAAGCCCAGGTAAACCTGAGTGATGCTGACCACCTCCAGAACCTTCTAAGCTTCTAACATAGTCTTCATTGAAGGCGGAGCATGAGACTGAGAAGTCCTTGGTCAGGGTAAGTACTACTAAGCAACAGCTGAACCATCGGTGTGTTATCAGCACTGTTCTCAGACTAAAGCCGAAACACGGCACTGCACCCGATACTAGGAAGGAGGAAAATAACTATTACAGCTGAACCTAGGACAGCATCCATCCCTTATTCTATGCCATTCACGACATGCTCAGTTCCCACCTTTTTTCAATATACCATTGCTTTTTGTCTCAATATATATACACACACAAAGAGACAATGATCATTCCTTAGTCCATGGACCATCCCTTTAAAGCTCACTGAGTTAATTCGGTCCATGATGTCAGGCTCCATCTGTCATCACAGTCTTTCAGGGCAAGAGAGACGGTGTGTAGTGTTGGACTTTGCAGTCTCATGCTCCGTCAGCGCGGAAGGGCACAAGAAGCCGGAAGGAAGCAGAGACAGAACACCTTACCCAAACTAGCCAAAGTGGTATTCCATCCTAAAGCAAGTCATGCCCAGTATGGAAACTGTGGGGAGTCAGCTCAAAGGGTCAGGCTGCATCTAGGGCAGGGGCTGCTGAGCAACTCTACTGTGCATCACTGCTGGCTATTGTTCTTTTCCTTTGCCCTTTTAGTTTCATATTCTCTCTCCTCTTGTCATCATAATTATTATTAGTAGTAGTACTAGTAGAAGTAGTTGTATATTATACTTTAGCTGTGTTGCCTTCGTTGACTTGACGACCTACCTCAGGAACTCACCGCCCCCCCCCCCCCCCCTCCCCAGCCTCCCTCCAGGCAAGATGTGGGAGGAGGAGAACTGAAAGAATTCTCCACGCATTGACATAAGAACAGTCCCGTAACGAAAGTGTAATATAGAACCACTTCTACTGCTACTACCCCATGGATTAAGAATAGTCCCACAGCTATGTGGTAGTTAGGGTTCGGCGGTCGGAAGATGTCGTGTTGTACGGAAAGATAAGAAGGTAAGGCCCCTCTCCCTAGAGCCAGTAACACTTGGTTTGTGATGTAAGCAGATGGAAGTGACGTTGTAAACTCAGGGTATATAACACCGTGTTACCCATCACTAAAAGCCATTTGCCGTTCACTGATACGCGGATCGACTCCACAACTCGTTAAAGTTGTAAAGTAGGTATGCTTTATTCAGCGCTGAGGTGCATGGGGATCGTTCCTCCAAAGTATGCACACCCAGGGTCGTTTTTCCTTTACATTTATTCCCTTACGCCTATACACATTTAGTATCTGTCCCCGCTTCGTATTATAATGAGCTAGAAGGTCCTTTGCGCCTGCGCAGTGCCCCCTCTGGTCATGGGCAGGGGTCTCAAGATGAAGTAAATGAGTCTTCCTCCTGTGGGCAGGGGTCCTCAAGATGAAGTAAATGAGTCTTCCTCTTCTTAAACTTTTCACCTTTTAATCTTTGCACATGGCTTTAGGGTTTAGTCGGTACCTCATCCATAAATCATCAGCTTCTCCCCCTTATCAATAGACCCAGACATTCGCATTTCCTTGTCAATAGTTACTTATCAGTAGAATCAGGCCTCTGTCTCCTCCCCTTCTCAGTAGTAAGCATAATAGGTGTTTACAGCAGACAATACTTTTGTTTAAGCAAGGGATTCTTCTAACTGTCTTATACAATCCCCTGTATTTTCCTTTGTACAGTTCATTAACCCTGTATCAATCCCCCCTTTTCTATAAAGTAAGTAAATTCTTTTACTATTATTTATGACAGAGCTATCCATGTTCTTTCTATCGACTTACAAAGTGATTTTGATACACATTGTACATTTCATTGACCCTGTATCACTACCACATTGGTGTCTGCGAGCCGATGGCCCGAGCGGCCTGGGGTTGGTCGCCATGCCGTTCCTGAGGTAGCTTGTCAAGTCGACAAAGGCAACGGGAATCGCCTGGACGGGTGAAGGGCGGCCGGAGCGGCTGGACCAGCCCGGCGGGGGGGACGCTCCCGGACCAACAAGCAGGATGGAAGCCCTTGCGAAGGTCGTTTCGCAGTTACATAGTCAGTGGTGTATTGATTGTAAACCCAAAGATTTTACTCTCGCAGTTGCGAGGCTTTTGCAAACTGGGGTTATTGCCCAGCCGGGGGATATTCTGCACCCCGAAGTGTGGGATAAATGCACTAAAGCGTTGGCCGCAGAAACGATGTCTTCTGGTTGTGGGAAAAATCTTAAGTCATGGGGGAAAGTTGTACAGGCTCTGAAAAAGGCCGTACAAGAGCAGGAGGCCTGGAAGGCGGCAGAGAACTGTTTGTTGGCCACCCCGAAACTGGGAGTCGGGGCGGCGACGCAGACTTTGCACCCCCCAGATGATGCTGATTGTATTGAGCCCAAAGATCAGCAAGAGGGCGACTCGTCCCCTCGACCGGGTCCCGACACGGGCCCCGACATGTTAACGGAGGGACAGAATCGAGATAAATCCCTCTGGGGCAGGCGAGCCGAGGAGGCCAGGGGCGCCGCGGAGAAAGCGGAGTCTGAGGCAGCCTGGCCTAGACCGCCGCCATATGCGCCCCAAGATGGCGCCGAGCAGAAAGGCGGAGGGCGGGGCGAAGACGCCCGTGGCGGGAAAAAGGAGAAAGCGCCGGTATCATCATGGGCACGGAACGAGGAGGGGGAGGAGAACGGGAGGAGAGAACGGGGGGGGGCACCCGGGAACGGGAGGAGAGAACGGGGGGGGGCACCCGGGAACGGGAGGAGAGCGCGAGCGAGGGGCAGAGAGCGATCGGAGCGGCCACCGGGAAAAATGTCCCCGTACGGCAAACAGCCCGCCGAGGAGGGGGCGGGGCGGACCGAGAGGGAGGGAGCGGCCGCCCGCAAGAAAAGCGGGCGGGGCCGGAGCCCGGCAGCAAGGCGCAGGGAGCCGGCAGGGAGCAGGCAGTGCAGCTCTGACTGTGGATCAGGCACCGGCTGGGAGGAGTGGGTCACAACCGGTTCAAGCCTAGAGGAGGAGGAAACGGAGATGGACAAAGGGGGGGAAATCCCCCTCACGGAGCGGAGGAAAATAAAGATCGCTTGCGCCGACTGGACCCCATCACCCAAATTAGCGTTCCTGGTCCGGCTGACAGATGGGGGAGAGGATCTACTTGCCAATAAATCCAAAAGATATAGAAGCGATTGTTAAGGCAATCGCAGATAAAGGGCTTAATTGTGCCACGGTCTCCACCCTCATAGACGGTGTTTTTGGGGGAGATGATATGCTCCCATTCGATATAAAACAAACCTGTAGAATGATTTTTGACGAGGCAGGGATGATTGTTTTTAAACAAGAATGGGAATACAACTGTATAGCACAACTAGCTCAAGTAACCGGGGCGGATCATCCACTACACGGCTCCAGCCTGCAGCGATTAACGGGTATAGATCCGGCAATGATCACCCCCCAGGCACAGGCCCAGGGCCTGCAGCCCTATGAAGTAATGACAACTACCCGTGCAGCCAGAGAAGCTATTCCTGGAGCTTCTAGAGTCGTTGTCAAGCCATTGCCATGGTCTACAATAAAACAAAATGAAAGTGAGAGTTTTACACAATTTGTAGACCGCCTCCAGGCAGCGGTCGACTCCTCGTCCCTGCCTGCGGAAGCGAAAGGCGCAGTTGTCACAGAATGCTTACGTCAGCAATGCAATTCAACAACCAAAGAAATTTTACGATCATTGCCGGCGATGTCAAGCATTGCGGACATGATTAAGCATGTCGCAAAAGAAGAGCAACTGTCCCCGATCCAGGCGGCTGTCCACACCGCGATGGCTAATATGACGGCATGTTTTAAGTGTGGCCGGGTGGGCCACATTGCACCAAACTGTCCTCAGTTGGAAAAGCCACTAATAGCGCCTCCCCCACGTCGGAACCAACCCAGAGGACCGTGTTGGGCCTGCGGAAAGAAAGGGCATTTTGCTAAGGAATGTAGATCTAAAACCCAGGGAAACGGGGCCGGGAGAGGACACTTGGGCCGCACGCAGTCCTCTCCCACTTGGGACATGAGGCGGCCCAACTATGCCAACCCCAGATGGGGCGAGGCACTCCTGAACCCATTACCCCCTCGAGAAGCAACCAGCTTTATGGTCCAACCGACGGTTCAGCCGGATCTGTCCCTACCCCAGGGTCAACAAGGACCAACCCCTGGGAGCGGGACCCCAGGGTGGCCCTGGCCATGAACTGTGATAACCCGCCAGTGGTGTGGGGGGTCTGTTCCCTCCATAATATCTTACCTGGTACCACCATCAGTGTCCCTTTCCTGATTGATACTGAGGCAGACGTTACCGTTATCCCTGAGACGAACTGGCCCCCATGTTGGAAATTGAAAGACGCCTCTATGGTGGGTGGAGCGGGGGGATTATCCCAAGCTCGGAAGTGTGCCCAACTGATAGCAATCACACTTCATACTGAAAAAGGACCAGAGAAAACAATCACCCTTTTTCCATATGTTATGTCAGGAGTCCCACCCTTGTTGGGGAGGGACGCTTTAGCCCTATTAAAAGCCAAGGTGACAAATTTATAGTAAGGGCCACTGCCACACACCCGCTTCCACCAATTAAATTGTCATGGAAATAATCCGATCCAGTGTGGGTCGAGCAGTGGCCCCTGTCTAAGCCTCGAATGGATGCTCTTCTTGAGCTAGTTGACCGCGAACTACAACAAGGTCATATAGAACCTTCCACCAGCCCATGGAATACCCCGGTTTTTGTTACACCCAAGCGGAATGGTAAGGGATGTCGCTTCCTTCATGATCTGCGTGAAGTAAACAAAAGAATCGAGCCAATGGGTCCTGTCCAAACTCTGTTGCCCATGAACTCTATGATACCAGAAGGACAACCTTGTGCTGTCCTTGATATTAAGGACTGTTTCTTTTCGATACCTCTGCATGAGGAAGACAAGGACCGGTTTGCTTTTTCTGTTGTATTCCCAAACAGCCAACGCCCCAACCTACGTTTCCAATGGAAAGTGTTGCCTCAAGGAATGATCAACTCGCCCACTATTTGCCAGATTACAGTGGACCGGGCGTTGATACCAGTTCGGCACAGTGATCCGACCGTGACCCTCATTCAATATATGGACGATATCCTGATTGCCGCACCATCAGGAAATCAGGTGGACCAGCTAGTATCAATGGTTTCGGAGACTTTGAAGATAAGCGGGTTCGAAATTGCGAGCGCGAAAATTAAAAGAGGACCATGTGTGAGTTTTTTAGGATGGGGATCACAAGTTCTTACATAACCCCTCCCCTAGTAAAAATCCGTCGGCACATCAAGACGCTCCATGATGTACAACAGTTAGTAGGGTCCTTACAATGGCTCCGCAATATTGTCCTGATCCCTCCTGAAACCATGAACCCCTTGCATGACCTTCTAAAAGGGAAGAACCCATGGGAACCAAAAACTCTAATGCCGGAAGCAATAAACTCTCTTGATTTTATTGAGCAGCAGATATCGTCAAGTACACTCACCAGGTGGAATCCGGATATACCGCTCGATCTGTACGTACGCTTTACGGAAGGAGGGGGAGTAGGAGCATTAGCCCAGGGTCCCCCTGAAAAGGCCCGCCCAATACAATGGATAGTCCTGGGAAAACCATCTTGTGCATTTTCTCCAGGAATTGAGTGCCTTGGTAACTTAATCATGAAAGGCAGGAAACTCGCCCTAAGACACCTGGGCATCGAACGCGCCAGGATATTTCTACCCTTCTGCAAACAGCTTCCAACACAATCAGTGCCGATGTCAGAGTATTTGGCCATAGCCCTCGTTGGATTTGGTGGAGAGGTCCGGTACGCTACGAAGCCTCCCTGGACTCA
Source organism: Lathamus discolor (assembly GCF_037157495.1). Taxonomy (NCBI): domain Eukaryota; kingdom Metazoa; phylum Chordata; class Aves; order Psittaciformes; family Psittacidae; genus Lathamus; species Lathamus discolor. The sequence goes on along the minus strand of NC_088892.1, from coordinate 2,783,062 downwards.
AATGTTGGCACTTGTCAACATCGACCTCCCATAGAAGGTCATGGACCAACCCCAACAGGGACCAACAGTTTTCACAGATGCATCCTCAGTGACTTCAACCGCAGCTGCGGTATGGCAATCGGAAGGGAAATGGCACTGCATTAAAATGACTGACCACACGCTTTCAGTCCAACAGCTAGAAGCAAGGGCAGTGGCACTGGCGTGCGGACTGTTCCCAATGGAACACCTTAACATAGTGACCGACTCGATGTTCGTGGCCAAGCTTTGCTTGGCCGTGTCAGGTCCCGGTGTGTCAACATCTACAGTAGCTTTGATGCTAGAAGAAGCACTATTTTCCCGAAAGGGCACCATATCGGTCATCCATGTTAACAGTCATGGCCCAATCAAAGGTTTCATCCAAACCGGCAACGACAAAGCAGACGCTGCCGCAAAAGGACTGTGGACGCTAAGAGACGCCCGTCAGCTACATGAGTCTCTCCATATTGGAGCCAAAGCACTAGCAAAGAAATGTGGGATTTAGGTCGCTGACGCAAAGCACATAGTCGCCACGTGTCCCCACTGTCAGAAAACACCACTGTGGTCCAGTGGAGTTAATCCCAGAGGTCTTAAGGCCTCTGAGGTGTGGCAGATGGACTTCACGCTTTGTCAGCTGTTGAAACCTCGAGCGTGGTTGGCAGTAACTGTAGATACATATAGTGGAGTGATCATAGCCATGCAACACCTCAGAACTGACTCTAAAGCGACCATCCAACATCGGCTGACGGCCATGGCGTGGCTTGGTGTCCCCAGTCAGATTAAAACAACGGTCCGAATTTTGTCTCCAAATCAGTACAGGCATTTGCTTCTAAATGGAGTATCACTCTAACACATGGGATCCCGTATAATAGCACCAGGCAAGCCACAGTTGAACGAGCGAATCAAACTTTGAAATCTAAGTTAGAGGTATTGGCAAAGGCAGAAGGTTTTGTCAACACCATTCCCTCGGGAGACCAAGCGCGTCTGCTAGCGACTGCTCTGTTAGCATTAAATCAATTCCCCAGGGGGGATGAGGTAAATAGCCCCTCCCAAAAACACTGGGCCACTCGAGTACTAGATGAGGGCCCGTCAGTCATAATTAGAAATGAGCTGGGAGAATGGGAACAAGGATGGAGGCTAGTCCTCACAGGGCGAGGGTATGCTGCAGTTAAAAAGGATGGCAGAGTTAAGTGGTGTCCGCTTAAGTCCATCAAACCAGACCTCAAAAATAAAACTAACGAAAACTCTTGAGTTTTTATCTGCAGGATCTCGTCATCGGCCGCCCCCGTAACCCGTACTCCCCGCTGGCAAAAAAGAACGACAGCTCGACAGAATCCAGAGAAGGGCAATATGCCAGGACGCGGAACGATTTGGGGACCTCCCGGTTGAAACGACCTCAAGGTTTTGGACAGAAAATAAGTACGAGCCAGGTTGCCTCGGGACAGGGAAGGAAGCTGCACCCTTTCCGGTGCATCCTGATTATTTTGTTTTGGGTGTCGCCACAAACAGGGGGCGAAATAAGTCACCAGGCTCACCAGCCATTTAAATGGGCATGATATCAATGGGAAAGTGCTAAGGTTATACAAACTATCATAACTCCAGGGGCTCCCAGTTTTAATGTCACCCTGTGCCAGCTAGTACCTATACCACTGTGTCTAAACTTAAAAGGCTACTACATATGCCCTGCTTCCAACCCTGGGAAAGGATACTGCAATCAACCAGATCAGTACTATTGTGCCTATTGGGGTTGTGAAACAATCGCCTCCTCATGGTCTCCTTCGACAGAAGACAAGTTCCTAAAAACAAGTTGGGGACCTGATGGATGCAAGCCACCAAGTCATGATTCTAGTGGAGGCTTGCAATTGGCATGGCGTTGGCGTACTAACAGTGACACCAATTGTCAGCGTATAAGACTTGACATCTTACAGCCAGAGGACCCAGGATGGGTAATAGGTAGAACTTGGGGAATTAGGTATTGGGAACCAGGAGAGGATAGAGGTGGACTATTTCTCATCAAAAAGGAAACAGTTCCAAATGATCCATGATCAGTAGGCCCCAACCTGGTACTGACTGATGGTTTAGCCAAAGAGACACCGGATGATGTAACAACAGCTCCTGAAACGACCGATACCACAAATACCCCCACCCCCACTCAAACTGTCAAAAACCCCAACGAATACCTTGGGGGTAACTCCCTTTGGAAACTGATGCAAGTCAGTTACCTGGTATTGAACAGAACTAACCCGAGTCTTACTGAACGTTGCTGGTTGTGTTATGGAATAAGACCGCCCTTTTACGAGGCTGTGGGAGTCACTAAAAAACCCAGACTCTCAAATGCCATTAACCCAGCACAGTGTACATGGGGCTCAGAAAAACAAGGAATTACATTAACTCAAGTGACGGGAAGAGGCATGTGTGTAGGGAAAGTTCCTGAACACAAAAGACGGTTGTGTGTTAAGGAAAAGAGACCATTACCATCTAAAAGACCAGTAAGATGGTTACTACCGGCTAGTAACGCCAAGTGGGTCTGTTCCACTATAGGAGTCACACCTTGTTTGTCATTGAAACTTTTTAATGAATCTTCAGATTATTGCATACAAGTGGCAATAGTCCCCAGAATCTTCTATCATTCTGAAGAGTTTGTTTATCACTCACAGATCACCTCAGAACATCACTTGTCCAAACGAGAACCCTTCACAGCATTAACAGTAGCCACATTAATGATTCTAGGAGGTGCGGGAGTGGGTACAGGAGTAGCCTCGCTAGTACAACAGAGCAAAGAATTCAAAGCACTAAGGACGGCCGTAGACGAGGACCTGGTAAGAATTGAGCAATCAATAACTGCTTTAGAAAAATCCGTCAGATCACTCTCCGAAGTAGTGTTGCAAAACCGGAGAAGATTAGATTTAATGTTTTTACAGCAAGGAGGGGTGTGTGTAGCTCTTAGAGAGGAATGTTGTGTATATGCAGATCATACTGGAGTTGTCAGAGATACCATGACCAAACTTAGAGAAGGTCTAGAAAAAAGAAAAAGGGACAGAGAAGCCCAACAAGGGTGGTATGAAACATGGTTTAACCATTCACCATGGCTAACCACCCTGATATCTACCCTGGTGGGGCCAGTTGCAATGATTGTGATGGCACTGATCTTTGGACCCTGCGTCCTGAACAAGCTTATATCGTTCGTCAGGAGCCGGCTAGAACGAGTCGACATTATGTTGGTAGAACGCCAACAACTGCTTTAGAAACATTCTTATTCGAAGTCTCCTTTCACCATCTCCAATTATACCTCACTGATCCTAGTTGCCCCCTGGGTACCTCTTTCTCTACATGCCTTATATATACCTCAAGATAAGTGGATAATGATATACCTCTTTTAGAACTTACTAGATTTTAGCCAATTTTATTGTTATTATGAAATTATAATGCATGGTTTTTATACTTTTATACTTTAGCCTATTTAGTTAAACATAGCGAGGGGGAAAATGTGGTAGTTAGGGTTCGGCGGTCGGAAGATGTCGTGTTGTACGGAAAGATAAGAAGATAAGGCCCCTCTCCCTAGAGCCAGTAACACTTGGTTTGTGACGTAAGCAGACGGAAGTGACGTTGTAAACTCAGGGTATATAACGTCGTGTTACCCGTCAAGAAAAGCCATTTGCCGTCCGCCACATTGGTGTCTGCGAGCCGATGGCCCGAGCGGCCTGGGGTTGGTCGCCATGCCGTGCTAACGGCGTTGTGGTGCTGAGTTACCAGCTAGGCTTAAACCACAACACAGCTAATGCCAGTGAGTTACTAAGGTGTCCGTGACTCATGTGCTCTGGCCAAGTAACTCCTGGGTTTCCAACAAGGCCCTGGAAACTTGGGATGCACCCTGCAATTCACGGGATGGGTGAAGACAAGCTGGCTGCAGAGAGAGATGGAGATGAGAGCCATCCACTGGGCAGAGCTCATCCATCTCCAAAACCAGTCTGGGAGGGAAGCAAGACAACAGCACAGAGAGTGGATGTCTGCCTAAGACACCCCTTAGCTGAAGCCCATCAGCGCTGCTCTGCCTCCCTTTGGCTGTATGGTCTCGGTCCAATCTTACCTATATTTCAGACTGGGAGATGCTCTGTGTGCTCTGTAAAAGCCTGGGAGTTCCCTTTCAATCCTCCCTTCGAGGGCATTCTCTCCTCAACAAGATACTGATTCATGAATCATCGAATCTCAGCCTGGTTTGGGATGGGAGGAACCTTAAAGCTCCTCCAGTTCCAAGCCCCTGCCACAGGCAGGGACATCTTCCGCTAGGGCAGCTTGCTCCAAGCCTCTGTGTCCAACCTGGCCTTGAACATGGGATGGGGCAGTAGATGGAGCAGCCACAGGATCTCTGGGCACCCTGTGCCAGCGCCTCAGCGCCCTCACAAGGAAGAACTTCTGGCTCATGTCTAATCCGAATCTCTTAAGGACCTCTTAAGGTCCATTCCAACTCTAACTATTCTATGATTCTATGAATCTATAAAGTCAATTCACCTAAGTCAGCAGTGTTACTGAACCAAAAAAGTTGGGATAAGTATTTATCTAGTGCATATGCGAAAATGACCCGGAATTAAGCAAAACAGTTCTTGGAAAACTACTGAATATGTATGATGTTTACCAGAAATGTAATGAGTATGTATGTCAAGCAACAATATAATCATGGTCTATTTGAAGCTCAGACTGGGCACATTAGGAGGAGATCTCCCCTGTGTATCGCAGCGCTGCAATAAAGAATACCTGCTTGTCAAGTTAAACTTTGTCGGCGAGTTCTTAATGAGTTCTACAAATTAAAATACTCCATCCCTTCCAGAGGAAGACAGCAGGGTTGGAAGGGACCTTAAAGTTCCCCCAGTTCCAACCCCCATGCCAAGGGCAGGGACACCTGCCACTGGAGCAGCTTGCTCCAAGCCCCTGTGTCCAGCCTGGTCTTGAACACTGCCAGGGATGGGGCAGCCACAGCTTCTCTGGGCACCCTGTGCCAGTGCCTCAGCACCCTCACAGAGAAGAGCTTCTGCCTAATGGCTAATGGGAATCTCCCTCAAAAGCCCCTCTGTGTGGATTCAGCTGAGATAACACCCGAGCTCCTTCCATAAACACCAACTTCAATGGAACAAATACTCTGTAAGTGTTCACCCTCTCACAGTCAGACTCCACCTGAGTTCTGCAGCTTCATGAGAAGTCGAGGTGGGCCTCGTGCTACTGAGCAACTTTCAAAACCAAAAGAGAGAGAGAGAGAAAGTGGGGTGTTGGGGAGGCAGAGAAACGGAGAGATCACCAGTCTGCCAACGGGGGGGGTTTGGTGTGCACAGAGTGCAGCAGGGGCTCACACATGCCCCTGTTCATTGGCCCCGGTTCCTGCGCTTCTGGAAGCTTCTCTCGCCCAGTTCCAGGAGTGAGTGACACAGCAGTCAGTCAAGAGAAGCTGCTCCAGGCCCCTCTCCATGACTTCCCTTTCCGGCTTCTGGGACCTTCTGTCGATGCGTTTTGTCTCTGTCTTCACAGCCAGAGACCCCGAGCGAGGAAATAGCTGGGCACGTGAGGATCAGGGAGTGAAGCAAAGGCCATGCGCGAGGTCATGCTACAGCTTGCCAGACATGGTCTTTAGAGCTGGTTTGCAGCAAGATCAAGTTGTTCTCTGCTTGCTTCAGTTGTTCTCCGCTTGCTCCAGTTGCACTGCAGAGTTTTGCATGTCAGCCGCACACAGGGTAGCCAGGAGTACAGGGTCGTTTCCCAGCCTCAAACACAATCATAGAATCATAGAATAGTTAGGGTTAAAAATTACCTTAAGATCATCCAGTTCCAACCCCCCTGCCATGGGCAGACACACCTCACACTAAACCATCTTACCCAAGGCTTTGTCCAGCCTGGCCTTGAACACTGCCAGGGACAGAGCATTCACAGCCTCCCTGGGCAACCCATTCCAGTGCCTCACCACCCTAACAGGAAAGAATTTCCTCCTTACATCCAATCTAAACATCCCCTGTGAAAGTTTTAACCTGTTACCCCTTGTCCTGTCACTACAGTTCCTGACGAAGAGTCCCTCCCCAGCATCCCTATAGGCCCCCTTCAGGTACTGGAAGGCTGCTATTAGGTCCCCACGCAGCCTTCTCTTCTCCAGGCTGAACAGCCCCAACTTCCTCAGCCTGTCTTCATACGGGAGGTGCTCCAGTCCCCTGATCATCCTCGTGGCCTCCTCTGGACTTGTTCCAGCAGTTCCATGTCCTTTTTCTGTTGAGGACACCAGAACTGCACACAATGCTCCAGGTGAGGTCTCACAAGAGCAGAGCAGAGGGGCAGGATCACCTCCTTCGACCTGCTGGTCACACTCCTGTTGATGCAGCCCAGGATACGGTTGGCTTTCTGGGCTGCAAGCGCACGCTGCCGGCTCATGTTCATTTTCTCATCGACCAGCACCCCCAAGTCCTTCTCCACAGGGCCGCTCTGAATCTCTTCTTTGCCCAGTCTGTAGCTGTGCCTGGGATTGCTCCGACCCAGGTATAGGACCTTGCACTTGTCATGGCTGAACTTCATGAGGTTGGCATCAGCCCACCTCACAAGCGTGTCAAGGTCCCTCTGGATGGCATCCCTTCCCTCCAGCATATCAACCGGACCACACAGCTTGGTGTCATCGGCAAACGTGCTGAGGGCGCTCTCAATCCTACTGTCCATGTCAGCGACAAAGATGTTAAACAAGACCGGTCCCAACAGCGATCTCTGAGGGACACCACTCGTTACCGGTCTCCAGCCGGACATCGAGCCATTGACCACAACTCTTTGTGTGCGGCCATCCAGCCAGTTCTTTATCCACCGAGTGGTCCATCCATCAAATTGATATCTCTCCAATTCAGAGAGAAGGATGTCGTGTGGGACAGTGTCAAACGCTTTGCACAAGGTCAGGTAGATGACATCTACTGCTTTACCCTTATCCATCAATTCTGTGGCCCTATCATAGAAGGCCACCAAATTGGTCAGGCAGGATTTCCCCTTAGTAAAGCCATGCTGGCTGTCACCAAGCACCTTGTTGTTTTTCATGTGCCTTAGCATGCCATCCAGGAGAATGTGCTCCAAGATTTTGCCAGGCACAGAGGTGAGACTGACTGGTCTGTAATTCCCCGGGTCTTCCATTTTCCCCTTCTTGAAAATGGGGGTTATATTTCCCTTTTTCCAGTCGTCGGGAACTTCACCTGACTGCCATAATTTTTCAAATACGATGGCCAGTGGCTTAGCAACTTCATTCGCCAGCTCCTTCAGGATGGATTCCATCAGGTCCCACAGACTTGTGTGTATTCAGATTTTTAAGATAGTCTCGAACCAGATCCTCTCCTACAGTGGGCCCAAGGTCTTCATTCTCACAGTCCCTGCATCTACCTTCTAAGAACTGGGTGGTGCAGTCAGAGCCTTTGCGAGTGAAGACCGAGGTGAAGAAGTTATTCAGAACCTCAGCCTTCTCCAAATCCTGTGTAGCCAGTTCTCCCGAGAGCTTCCTCAGGGGGCCTATTTTGTCCCTAGTCTTTTTTTTGTTTGCTACGTACCTGTAGAATCCCTTCCTATTATCCTTAACATCCCTGGCTAGGTTTAATTCTAACTGGGCCTTAGCTTTCCTAACCTTTCCGGACAACACCCCTGTACTCTACCCAGGCCGCCTGGGTGGGCCACTGCCCACTTCTCACTGCATTGATCCAGTGCTTGCGCGTGCAGGAGGAGCAGGAGAATCACAATCTCTTGTCCCTTATCTCTTGCCCTAGAAACTCTAAGCCTTGCTCCTTATCCCTCCCATCCCTTCTACACACCTTTCATTGCAGGCACTGGGCTACAGCATGCACCCATCTTCAAAAGGCAGCTGACGTGGGAGCCAAGGCATCACACACAGTTTCATCCCATGGGGATGCGCTTTTCCTACTTGGCCAACAAGTGCTGCCAAGAGCCAGCAGGACTGCAAGATCAGCAGCTGGGAAGTGCTGCAAAGAAAGAGGTCCCTCCACAGGCTTCTCTGCTACTGACACAAGGGAAAAGTTGGAGCAGGCAGAGGCGAGCACTGGGGGAAAGGGATCTGGTTTATTGGCCGAGAAAGTGTCCACAGCGAGCGCAGGCTACAGCACAATGTCCTCAGCACAGCTCCCTCGGGCCTGGAGCTGGCAGTGGGGCACTATCCCTCCACTCGTGGGCTGATTCAGGATCTGCGGAAAGCCCTGCGCAGAGCCTTCAGTGCCCTTCTGAAGCCAGATAGTTGTTGCCCTTGGATGTGCTTATTACTGGTGTCACGCAATCCTTCGATTGGGTTGGCGGTTTCCCAAGTACAGCTGGTGGAATGGGGATAGACGGGTAGCAGGTTCCGTCGTGTTTGAGGCTGCCAGTTTTGCATTTTCATGGGTGTTTTCCACGGTTGGCTTTCAGTTCTTTCCCAGGTAGGGGAGGCCCTGGCACTGCCAAACTGGTGCAAACGGTGCCACCAGCCTGGCCTGGGTGCCACTGGAATCAATGGCGTAGTTGGCTCCTCCTCAGTGTCCTGAGCTGCTGCAGGCACTGCCTGTTCATCCCTGTAGAATCGCGGGGAGGCAAGGGTTCTGCTGGTTTCTCCTTGATGCTCTTCAGGTGCTTTCCTCTCTTTGCACCTGAATACAACCTGCAGACCTCTGTCGACAAGTGAGACCGTTTGTGGGGCCTTTCTCTGGGCCTGTGGTGGTACTGGTCCTTGTGTCCAGGCCTGTCCTGGTCCCTGTCTATCTGTGCCCACGTGCCTGGCCTGTGTTGGTGTCTCTCTCTGGGCCTGTGCTGGTGTTGGCACAGGAGACTCGGTGTGCTGAACATCTGCAGGTCTCTCTGCTGCCATTGACACATCCACTGCCTCGGCCATGTCCTGCTCTTCCAGACATTGCTGGATAGTTTCCTGGATCATAGCAAAATTCCCGCGATTGAGGTCCCTTGCGAAGTGCCTGGCGACTTCTTGTGGAACCAAATCAGAGTCTATCGGGCTGAGCAGAAAAAGTATCGTACTCCGGGCCTCCTCTTCTTCCTCCTGCCCGCTAAAGGCACGGGAAGCTCGTGCCCGTGCTGCCTTCTCTTTTGCCACGGTAGCGAGAGGTGCGCGATGCTTCCCTTCTGAAGCAGCTGGGCAGACATCTACTTTTACAGGCTCTTCTTGATGTTCTCTAGACACGGTGGACACCATGTCTTCTCCAGCCTCACCTGCTGTTGGAGCAAGAGGGGCTGTGCTGGGCTCTGCCTGAAGCTCTGCATCCGCAGGAGACTCCGTGCCCTCAACTGCTGCAGGCCTCGTTGCTGCCATGGGTACACCCACATGGTTTTCGTCAATGTCCTGCTGTTCCAGAGGCTGCTCGTCCGTTTTGTGGATGACAGCCAAAGGCTTGCACAAGACGCCTCTCACGAAGCTCCTGGCTCTTTCCGGTTGTATCAGCTCAGAGGCAGTGGGGCTGAGCAGGGCAAATGGCTTTCTTCTTGCCTCTGCTTCTGCCTCCTGCTTGTAAAAGCCAGGGGAGGCTGATGCCGGTACCTCCTTCTGCTCTTGTGCCACAGATGTTGTCTGTTCATCTGTTCCCGCAGCAAGGTGGGGTTCCTCACCCTCTGCCCCAGGGATCTCTGTCAACGCAGCTGCTTCTTCATGCTTGTCTCCTGCCAGAGATATAATGGCTCTTCTGGCTTCTTTTTCGTCTGCAGACATGGGAGACACCATGTCTTCTCCAGCCTCATCTGCTGCTGGCGTGAAAGGGGCTGAGCTGGGCTCTGCCTGAGGCTCTACAGCCACAGCAGTCTCGATGTCCTCGAGTGTTACTGGCTTCACTGGTGCCATTGACACATCCATAGGGCTTTGGGCCACATCCTGCTGCTCCTGAGGCTGCTCATCTTTTTCCTGGATGGCAGCCACAGCCTCACGCATAACGCTCATCACAAACTGCCTGGCTGTTTCCTGCAGAAGCAACTCGTAGGCAGTGGGGCTGAGCAGGGCAAATGACTTTCTCCGGGCATCTGCTTCTACCTCCTGCTCGTCAAAGCCATGGGAAGGTGGTGCCGGTGCCTCCTCCTGCTCTTGATCCACGGAAGCGAGAGGTGCACGGTGCTGCTCTTCCTCGGCTGCTCCAGCCAGGGGAGGAGCTGCCAGCTCAGTGTCCGTGGGACCGGGCAGGACAGGAGACACACTCTGCACGTCTCCAGCTGCCTCTGATGTCCCATCTGTGCCCACAGTGCTGCATATGCTGGATCCCACCTGGATGTCCGCTCGGGAGTCCTGGCAGAGCTCTGGCACCAAAGGGCTGACGCAGACATTGTACATGGTGACAGCTTCCCCTTGGGATAGCTCTTTGTCACTAACACATTCCAACTCCTTTTTGGCCTCCTCATCCTTCTCCTCAGGGAAGGCCGCTGGCTCCTCCTGTAAACACACAGCAGAACATCAGGAGCTGACAGCTCTTCCCAGCCCTGTCTCTCTCAAGGCTGCAGGTAGCTGTGTGGGTGCTGTGCCGTGGGCTGCCTTATCCCCTGCTGCCCTGTGACCAGCACCAGGGCTGGGTGGTGCATTGGCCCGTCACCCGGGCTCTGGGGCTGCTGCTGCTGGCTGCTCAGTGGGGAGGTCCCTCACGGCCTGCTCTCCTTCAGTGCCTTTGCTCCAGAGAAGGGGTGCCGGATGGGAGAGCAAGAGCACAGGCAGGGGAGGGAGGGATTATCAGCGGGATGGCACAGGGAGCACCAGCAATGTCCCTGCCACACACACTTTGGGATCTGTGGCTGCTTCCAGGACCTTGGGATCCCCAGTGCCGCCCACACGGGTCTCACTTACCTGGGGCTGAGAGTCCTGAGTCAAAGGTGAAGCTGCTGCTTCTCCTTCATCATCTGCTCCAAGCACAAGGTGAGGTATCCCAGACTCTGCCCCAGGGATCATTGGTACTGAAGCCAGAAGTTCCTCCTCGTATTGTGCTGGGGAGACAATGGCTTTGTTGGTCTCCTGTTGATAGTCTCCAGACACGGGAGACACCATGTCTTCTCCAGCCTCATCTGCTGCTGGCGTGAAAGGGGCTGAGCTGGGCTCTGCCTGAGGCTCTACAGCCACAGCGGTCTCGATGTCCTCGAGTGTTACTGGCTTCACTGGTGCCATTGACACATCCATAGGGCTTTGGGCCACATCCTGCTGCTCCTGAGGCTGCTCATCTTTTTCCTGGATGGCAGCCACAGCCTCACGCATAACGCTCATCACAAACTGCCTGGCTGTTTCCTGCAGAAGCAACTCGTAGGCAGTGGGGCTGAGCAGGGCAAATGACTTTCTCCGGGCATCTGCTTTTACCTCCTGCTCGTCAAAGCCATGGGAAGGTGGTGCCGGTGCCTCCTCCTGCTCTTGTTCAACGGAAGCGAGAGGTGCGCGGTGCTGCTCTTCCTCAGCAGCTCCAGCCAGGGGAGGAGCTGCCAGCTCAGTGTCCGTGGGACCGGGCAGGACAGGAGACACACTCTGCACGTCTCCAGCTGCCTCTGATGTCCCATCTGTGCCCACAGTGCTGCATATGCTGGATCCCACCTGGATGTCTGCTTGGGCGTCCTGGCAGAGCTCTGGCACCAAAGGGCTGACGCAGACATTGTACATGGTGACAGCTTCCCCTTGGGATAGCTCTTTGTCACTAACACATTCCAACTCCTTTTTGGCCTCCTCATCCTTCTCCTCAGGGAAGGCCGCTGGCTCCTCCTGTAAACACACAGCAGAACATCAGGAGCTGACAGCTCTTCCCAGCCCTGTCTCTCTCAAGGCTGCAGGTAGCTGTGTGGGTGCTGTGCCGTGGGCTGCCTTATCCCCTGCTGCCCTGTGACCAGCACCAGGGCTGGGTGGTGCATTGGCCTGTCACCCGGGCTCTGGGGCTGCTGCTGCTGGCTGCTCAGTGGGGAGGTCCCTCACGGCCTGCTCTCCTTCAGTGCCTTTGCTCCAGAGAAGGGGTGCCAGATGGGAGAGCAAGAGCACAGTCAGGGAAGGGAGGGATTATCAGCGGGATGGCACAGGGAGCACCAGCAATGTCCCTGCCACACACACTTTGGGATCTGGGGTTGCCTCCAGGACCTTAGGATCCCCAGTACCGTCCACACGGGTCTCACTTACCTGGGGCTGAGAGCCCTGAGTCAAAGGTGAAGCTGCTGCTTCTCCTTCATCATCTGCTCCAGGCACAAGGTGAGGTATCCCAGACTCTGCCCCAGGGATCGTTGTCACTGAAGCCAGAACTTCCTCCTCGTGTTGTGCGGGGGAGACAACGGCTTTGCTGGCCTCTTGCTGATGATCTCCAGACACGGGAGACACCATGTCTTTTTCAGCCTCATCTGCTGCTCGGACAAGAGGAGCTGTGCTTGGCTCTCCACGAGGCTCTGCAGCCACAGGAACCTCGGCGTCCTGAAGTACTGCATGTGGCAGCTCTGCCATCGCCACCTGCAATCTTTGGCTTATCTCTTGCTGTTCCACCTGCTTCTTGTTGGTTCTCTGGACCACAGCCAGAGGCGGGAGCAGCGTCTTCATCTTTTTGAACACTGTTCTAACCTGCACATCTGCCTCCGTGACTTTGATGTTCTGCAGGTCAGGTGCATGCCCCTGTCTCTGTGGTGCTGCCTCCTTCTTGCCAGCGTTATTTGAAGCCCATGCCGGTGCCATGGCAACGAGATGTGCCTGGTGCTCCTCTTTCTCGGGAGCTCTGACCAGGCAGCTCCTCTTCGGCTGCTCCAAAGGCTTGATCTTGCTGGACAGAGAGGGCAAACGCTGTGCAACAGGCCTGTAGTGCACACTGAGGAGATGGGTGTTGATGCACATAGTGATGCGTTCCGCTGGAATTGCTGGCAGGTGCTCTGGCGCTCGCCCAGCGCTCCTCAGTGTGGGCTGAGTGGCTGCAGCCTTGCTGCTGTTGCCTGCACGGATGGTGTCTGTTCTTGCTTGTGTCCTTGCAGCCCTGCTGTGTGCTGCATCCTGCCGTGCCACTGGCTGCTGGCGGGATCCCTGGCTCCCAGTGCTGTACCTGTGCAACGCTGTGCTCGTGCTGCCTGAGCTCTTAGCTGTGGGAGCAGAGGCTCTGGACCTGTGTAGAGCAGGCTGAATGGTCTCTGGCCGTGCATCTCTGCTGCCGTAACTGGGGTCACGGTGCAGCTGGGCAGCAGATTTGAGAAGCTGCCATTGGTTGCTACTTGCGCTGCCAACAGGCAAGTTGATCACAGGGCGAGAAGCTGCAGAGGCTGCTGGTGTTGCAGGTGGCAGCCTGCAGCTGCTGCTGACTGCTGTCTCTGAGCGAGGTGGCGGCCGGGGTGCCATTGTCACCAATGGTGACGGATGGAGTGTCTGCTCCTGTCTCGACCTGCTGGTGCTGGGCAGCACCACGCGGTGCCCCAGGCTGCCCATCTGCAAAAGAAGCCGAGCAGAGAGGCTGTGTGACGGTGTCCCTTGTGCCCACGACCCAGCTGGCTGAGCTCAGGCCGTTGGGCTCCCCTGCCAGCCCCAGGGCAGGGCTCAGCCCCGCAGGCGGCTGCCGCCTGCTCCCACAGCCAGCTGGGGACAGGGCTGGCCACCCGCAGCCCACGGCCACTGCCCAGAGCACCCCCGGCATGCCCGGGTGGCCTGCGGGGCACGGCACGGGGGGCTCAGCTTGCTCCCTGCTGCACCTCCCGCCCGCCCGTCAGCGTCTCCCAGGGTCGGGAAGACGTTTGGCCCCATCTCCCTCGGGCTCCCTACCTGTGCCTGCTGGCTGGCGACAGGCCGAAACCTCTCTGGGTAGGGCACCTGTGGCAGCGTGATCCCATGGTGGGACGACGCCTGGCTCGGGCTGCCCTGCGGCGCTTCCTCGGGCTGCCTGTGGGCCACCTGCGGGCAGGAGGAGGAGGAAAAGGTGTGTGATGGAGGCGGCTGCCTTGGCACAGCGGCCCGTGCAGTGCGGGCAAGCCTGGCCCTGTCACCGAGGCAGCTCCGAGCGGCCCCGTCCCACCACCGGCCTCTCCCTCCTGCCCCGGCCCTCACCTGGTGCCTTCTCTGCTCTCTTGGCCTGCCCTCAGCAGGCTGGGAACGGGCGTTCGCCTCTTTACCCACAGGCATCTTCCACGTCCTGGGACGCTGAACTGCCGTGGGCTTCCAGGGGATGGCTGCCTCCTCAGGGAGGCTGCCTCTCTGAACTGAGGTACTCCAGGGCTCTGGCTCCTTATGTACCCCACAGTCAACACCGTGTCAATGGGTCACAATGGCCTCAGCCCATGAGGAGCCTCCCCTACATCACAAAGCCCTGGCGGTTCCAAGGAGATGCCCACGCCCCTGACTGTTTCCACCGAGTCCCAGCGGGTGACGCGAATCTCCACAGTGACCAGCGAGGCTTTGTGATGCTGGCGCCCTCGTGGCAATGACCACTGGGCACACCGGGGCTGCTCCAGGCACTCAGAGAGTCAACCAGGTTGGAAAAGACCTTTCAGATCATCAAGTCCAAATGTTCCCCAGCACTGCCAAGGCCACCACTGACCCATGGCGCTGAGGGCGTCGTCTGCACAGCATGTGAACACTTCCAGGAAGGGCGACTCCAGCACAGCCCTGGACAGCCTGTTCCAATGCCTGACTACACCTGAAGTCATCTCCTAATCTCCAGTCTAAACCTCCCCTCCTCACCTTGAGGCCATTTCTTCTTCTTCTATGCCTTGTTCCTTGGGAGAGGAGAGCAGGCACCTCCTGGCTCCAGCCTCCTCTCAGGTAGCTGACACAGTTTTAGAACCTTATGATCTTCATACAATATTAATTGTAAGCAAAAAAGGACACCTAGATAAAGAATATCTAAAATTAGCGGATGTTCAGGATGTGCTGTAGCTCAGTTAACTGATAAGTAGGACGGGAAGAAATCATTCACTTATGTGTTACCGAACCAGTTAAGCTGGCGTAAGCGTTTATCTACTGCATATGTGAAAATGGGTGTGCAATTATGTGAAATGTTTCTTGGAAAATGAATGAATATGTAGGACCTTTATCGGAAATGTAATGAATATGTGTGTTAAGCAACAATATAATCACGGTCTGTTTGATGCTCGGATAGGACACATTAGGAGGAGATGTCCCCTGTGTCTGCCAGCACTGCAATAAAGAATACCTGCTTGTCAAGTTAGACTTTGTTGGTGAGTTCTTAACGAGTTCTATGAACCAATTTGGCAACCCAGATTGGACACCCTCTGCTCAGCTGCAGGAGGACCCTCTGAGGACAGGGCTTCCTAGGGCCCTTGGGAATTTTTCCTGGTGGGACCCCACGGCTCACTCAGATCACTGCGGGTGCAGGCAAGGACCGTCACTGAACAGGTATTCTTTTGTGAATACTGTTTTCTGGTTATTATTCCGTAAATCGCAGGAGACGTCCTGTGCGGGAATGTGTCTGTGTGGATTGGGTTAACCTTCTGTCTGAAGCTTTCTTTAAATGGAAACATAAAATTTTCTTAGGAAGACGTGCTGGACCCAGAGGTATAATGATGTCAGGAGCACGTTATCGGCACTCCATCCTCCAGTCTGGGCCTGGAGCAAGCATTCCTGCTTCCTCTCAGCTTCCTTTACGTCTTTTAGCCTATTGACAGCTTCCTGCAGCTCAGCCACCTACTGCAGGTGGACCTGCACCAGGGAGCACCGAGTGTAGCCCTACTGATTGTGCACCCTTGCCTCAGGAGAGCAGTGCAGGCACTTTCTACACCCCGAGCTCTGCCCTGCAGCCTCCCCTCTCATCGGCTCTGTCTGGGTGCCTACGCTGGGCACCGCCGGGGCAGCCAGAGCAGAGCTCCCAGAGCGGGCCCCGGCCATACGGCACGGCCCCCCTATCCCGCGCGCCTGCCCGCGCAAACTGCCCCTCGGCCCCCGTTGGCCTCGCTTCCGGTTGCTCGCGCCCCCTGGGGCAGGTTTTTACCCACTCGGGGCTGGTGCCGCCCCTCCTGGCTCCGCCCCCTGCGGGTCCCTGCTCGCCTCAGCGGAGCCGCCGGCTCCAGGGCAGGTCCTGCAGGCTCCCTCGGTGGCTCTCGCCCCTCTGAGTTGAGGCTCCTGGACGCTGACCTCCGCCCCGCCCCCGCTCCGGTGTTGAAAGCGTCCTCTCTCTAGCTAATCGCCTCGGCAATTGCTACTCACCTCAGCAACTGTCAGGGATGTGCTTCGCGTTAGGATTGCTTCATTCTCCTGTTATAGAAACCTAACTTTTGCTGTATGCACCTCAAAGGAGAATGCCTCAGGCTGTTACAGAACCTCACTCTTTAGTCTGCTTTCACAATCACAGCAAAAAGCTGCTGCTTTTTTCCGCACTGGATGTTCGCTGTCTCATATCTTTGCGTTAGGGACGGGTATTCGATCAGAAAGTGAGACAGAAGCAGAAGCCTCAGAAGTTCACGTTTCTCCAAGCTCTTCACCAGCACCTCAAGTTCCAAAGCAGGGAGAAGACTATGGCAAAGGTGTCATTTTCTACCTCAGGGATAAAGTTGTGGTTGGAATTGTATTGTGGAACATCTTCAACAGGATGCCTATTGCTCGAAAGGTCAGTACAGGACGAGTGTGCTGAACAGGAAGGCTTGCTTAGGTCAGGGATTTTCATGTGGAAAAATCAATCTACAATTGAAAATTAGGATGAATAAATGCAGATGCTGTGTCTGGAACGGCGCTGTGCAACATCCAATCGTAGCCCTGCCTCAGGTGAATTATGGGAGATGGCCTTGTGCTTTTCTGCATGTTTGTTCAAAAGTCTTACAAAAAACAACTTGAGTCAGGTTTATGTTTCAAACCTTGCCTCTGCAGGGCTGAAATTTCAGGCCTGCAGTAAGTACAGGCAAGAATCACAATGGGCTGAGCATCAGCATGAAATGTCCTGTATTTGTGCTACATTTTATGATTTACAAGTGTCTAAAACAATCTTAAACTCTCATCCTAAATACCCTGCCATAAAAAGTCAGGTTAGGAGCAGCCTTGAGTAGTTGCTTAGCCTGTCTCCATCCCCCATAGTCAGTCTCCATCCCCCATAGTCAGTCTCCATCCTCCAAGGTAAGATCAGCTATACTTAGGTCACTTGTTAACACCTGGAGAATTTCAGTAGTTTGAGAGATATTCCATACCATCTCCAGGTGATCTGTCCCAAAATGAGCTATTCTTACTGGGGGAAGTTTCCATTGGTACCTAATCAGAAGCTTTCAGGGTGCACTTTAAACCTATTACTACTTCCATCCCCATGAAAGAGGTCCTTTCCTTCCTTCTTGTAGCAGCCATTCCTCTAAATCAGAGGGCCAAGTGTGTACCTTGCCCTCTTCATCTCATCATCTAAAAGGTAGGTTTGCAAGTTTAAGCCACTTACATGGGCTCCTCTAAGTCATGCAAAGAGCCAAGCTGGCTCATCCTCTCAGAGCTGTGAATCACTTGTTTGAAGGTACTTGTTCTTCAGATCAGTAAAGGGAAACCTAGGCATCAGAAAGAAATCCTACGGGGGTAGTGAGATTGTTTCAACTCCAGCCTGTAGGTAGATAATAATGTGTTTAAGACTCCCATATAAATTTGGCTGTAGTAAGTACTGTTGTGCTGTGGACTGCCTAAGTTGTCATCAGCAGAGCTTCAGAGATCTAAGGAATTCATTGTGTTGATGGGTGACAGGTACAGCCTTGCAGCACTGGTACTTTAAAGTATGTGCAGGTTTTAATGTGTTCTTCCTTCCATCAGATCATCAAAGATGGGGAGGAGCACGATGATCTCAATGAAGTAGCAAAGCTTTTCAACATCCATGAAGACTAAACTCTAGAAAAGAAACACCACAATAGGTGTCAGTAGGGAAGGGGGGGCCACTGTCTGCGTGCACCCCTTCACCTCAGACACCCTCCTCTGAGTACGAGAATATTTCCAGTCACCTACAGTTCTGATCTTTGCACCAATAAAGTCAGACTGTTCTAAGTTAAATAACTTTGTCCTGTAGCTGTGCATTGCGGGCTTTGAAAGGGGAGTATGCTGCATGCCGTTGCCAGGTTTTCCCTCATGTCGGTAGCGGAGAAGCCTGCAGAGCAGCCTCTTTTCTTCCAGCATTTCCCAGCTGCTGAGCTTGCAGTCCTACTGGCTCTCTGCAGCGTGTGCTGCCCATGCATGAAAAGCACATCCCAATGGGATGAAACAGTGTGTGATGCAGTGGCTCCCACGTCAGCTGGCTTTTGAAGCCTGGTATGTGCTGCAACCCAGTGACCTGAATGACAGGGATGCAGAAGGGATGTGAGAATAAGGAGCAAGGCTTGGAGTCGCTAAGGCCAGAGATAAGGAACTAAACTATGGGAGCAATGGAGGAGGTGCACTTGTGCGTGTATGCGTGTTTGGAAAGCACAGGCTGAACTGGGTTGGGAAAGCCAGTCACTGGAGGTGCTGGACCCAGAGGTATAATGATGTCAGGAGCATGTTATCGGCACTCCAGCCCCCATGTAGGAACTTGGGATCTGCTATCTCAGATTGCCTGTGCACGCCAATCCAGCAGGTGCTGTGGCAGGTCATGTTCCACCTGCCAGCCCCTACCCTGCCTCTGCCCCTGCTCCCACCAGCACTGGGCTGTAGGAGACGTGGGCTTGGGTCCCAAAACAGCGTGACAACACAGGAGCAGACACTCCATCTGCCACCACTGGTGACAGTGGCATCCCAGCCACCACTTCAGTCAGAGACAGCTGTCAGCAGGTACTGCAGACTGCTACCTGTGACAGGGAGCCAGGGACCCCGCCAGCAGCCAGTGGCACTGCAGGACCCAGCACACAGCAGGGCTGCAGGGACACAAGCAAGAACAGACACCGTCCGTGCAGGCAACAGCAGCAAGGCCCCAGCCACTCAGCACACACTGAGGAGCGCTGGGTGAGTGGCAGAGCACCTGCCAGCAGTGCTGGCAGCAGGCAGCAAGGGCAGCCTCAACAGCAAGTTGCTGGGGCTGCACAAGAAGGTGTTTCCTCAGCATCTGCCCCCGCTGCCCCACATCAAGATTTCAGAGCAGCCAAAGAGGACCTGCCTGGCCAGAGCTCCTGAGAATCACCAGGCACCTCTCCCTCCTACTGCACCGGCATGAGGTTCCCATCGATGCAGGCAGGAAGTCTCTTTCCCGGCCCCACACTCTCCCTCTGCCCTGTCCCTTCCTCTCTCCCCCTCTCTCCCTCGTTCTCTCTTTCGTTAATGCATTCTCCACTTTACATTATTTATTAACTTCCTTCCTTTTTTTTATTTAGAAAAAACAAATTAAATAACAGTGGTTACATGGAGCTCAGCCCCTCCTGCCCCAGCGCTTTGGGCCAGGCTAAAACTTCCCTGACCTTCTCTCACCTCCTTGTCTTCCTCAGCTGAGGCAGAGGCTCTGCCCCATGGCTGCAACCCCCCGACACCCTTCACTGCACATCCCACCTCCCCATTAGTGCTTGCTCTGCACGGCCACCCGGTGCATGGCACAGGAGACATGCCCAAAATGAAGCCCTCAAGGTGCAGGTGATGCCTTGGAGGTGGAGGGACTCCGTGCCTGGCCCCTGCTCCAGCACAGCCAGAGGGTTTCCACAGCCAGAGCCAACAGGGTGGGGGGCTGATGCTCAGACCCGTGGTGAGCAGATGCTCTGCTGCAGGTCTCACAAACCCTCATCAATTCCTTGCCGTGGTCCCCTAAAAGAGCCTACAAGAAACCTGGAAAGGGGCTCTGGACAAGGGCCTGTAGGGACAGCCCAAGGGGAATGGCTTTAACCTGCCAGAGGGGAGACTGAGATGAGCTCTTAGGCAGAAGCTCTTCCCTGTGAGGGTGCTGAGGCGCTGGCACAGGTTGCCCAGAGAAGCTGTGGCTGCCCCATCCCTGGCAGTGTTCAAGGCCAGGTTGGACACAGGGGCCTGGAGGAAGCTGCTCCAGTGGAAGGTGGCCCTGCCCATGGCAGGGGTTGGAACTGGATGAGCTTTAAGCTCCCTTCAACCAAACCAGGCTGGGGTTCTGTGATTCCCAGAGTGGCCAGGTATGTCCTGGCAGTCCAGGGATGCTCCCCACAGATGCTGCTGGTCCATGCTACCCTGCTGGGGTGGGCTGAGCTCAGGGGCTTGCCTGGATGGGGACAACCCCAGCGTCTGCCTTTGTGCCAAGCATCCTGACCCCAACACCCCTCCAGGGTCACTCACTGGGACAAAGAGCCCCCAGGCTGCTGAGCCACATTCCTCTGCTCCAAGCGGGACCCAAGGGGCCACGGAAAGGCTGGGGCAGGGCCACGCTGTGCTGCAGGCAGTGGGAAAGTCGGGTTGGAAGGGGAAAGGGGCTGTGCAGCAGCCAAAGCAGTGACCCTGGGGTGAACGGTATTCCTGGGGCAGGGGGGAGCTGAGGGGAGACCCCAAGGATGCCCAAGGGGGATGGAGCTGCGGGCAGGCAGAGCTGCAGAATTCCTGCTCCATGAAGGAGCCATGGGGCAGAGCTGGGCACATGAGACATGGGTCACAGTGAGACTTCAAGCCTCAGCTCAGACTCATGGAGCCACTGAGGTCCTGGGTTGAATGGGCCAGCCTCTGTGTGGCTCTCACCTGAATCACCCACCTCCTCCCACTCATCCCAGGGAGCCACTCTCCCCCTTCCCAGATTGCTGCCCTGGGCAAGCAGAAGCATTCACCCAGCACAGGGGGGAGGCGTTGGCTGTGTCCAGGCTCGCCTGCCCCTGTCCCCATGGAGGGTAGGGGAAGGCGCAGATGCTGCCCCATCCCTGCCCCAGCACAGGCTGTCTGTCCCTCCAGGGACACCCCATTCTCATTTTCCCGGGGTGGGGGGGGGGTGATATGAGGCTGGATATTTTATCATTCCCAGGAGTGGAGGGTGGGAGAGCAGGCTGGGACAGCCCCCGCTGCCCTACAGCAAACAGAGAAGTCAAAGGAAGGGCTTGTCTTGCCCACAGTGGCCATGTCCTCCCTTCTTGGAGGACATCCCCAAGCACACATTCATGGACACCAGCTCACAGTTCCTGACTCAGTTTACCACTTCTGATCAGTGCAATGGCTTAACCTCAGTCTGCAGTGAATTGCCAAGGATCCTTTCTGCTTCCATGCTGTGGGACATGTGGAAGACTCCCAGGAATGGCCAGAGGAGGAGGTGATCCAAGACTATGATCCAAAGCATGTTCATGAGGTGGCATCACTGAGCAGACTGGAGGGAGGGGGATGATCCAGCCTTAATATCGGACGTATTGGGCTGCTGCATGCAGGGTGCCAGGAGGGACCTGGCATCAAGCAGAGCCCGGGGACCCCCCAAGCACCCCTCCAGCACCCAACTCCACAGGGGGCGGCTGTCCGGATCATGGGAAGGCTGTGCCAAACACCCAGGGCTGGGAGAAGGGAGACAGAGCTGGAGCCAACCAAGTGGTGCTGGGACTGTGAAAAGGCAGGAGACATTGTGCTGAGGGGTGGGCAGAGAGATCCTCCTCCTTGGCCACTTGTGCTCTTCTCATTGGACCCAGGTGCCCACAGGGGTGTTCCGCATCATTTGAGGGATTTGCTCTTGCTTCCCACGACACTGTGATGCTGGAACAGATGAGGGAATTTGCTGCAAACCAAAGGCCACTGGGAACAAAATGCTCCAGTGACTGGCACAGGGTGCCCAGAGAAGCTGTGGCTGCCCCATCCCTGGCAGTGCTCAAGGCCAGGTTGGACACAGGGGCTTGGAGCAAGCTGCTCCAGTGGAAGGGGTCCCTGCCCGTGGCAGGGGTTGGGACTGGAGGAGCTTTAAGGCACCTCCAACCCAACCCAGGCTGTGGCTCGGTGCAGGTGTCCCACGAGCTGGGACAGGGGCAGCTGCTGCCGCTCAGGGGACAGCGCTGGAGCGGAGCAGCCGTGGCTCCAGGCTGGGCTCACGGGGACACAAGGGCGTGGGAAGCGGGTCCCGGCCTTTCCCAGGCTCCGCTGTGCTGCTCCTCCCGCTCCCTGCCAGTGGATCGGCCACTGGAGGGTGACCAAGGGAGCAGCGCCCAGGACACAGCAAACAAACATCTGAGTCCGGGCTTGCTCCGTTCCTCCTCCTGAATGACCGGAGAAAAAAAGAGACAGAAGGAGAGACAGCGCTGCCAGCACAGCGCCCAGCCGGGAGGTACTCTGGCTCTAGGGCCGGCTGCCTGCAGTACACGTGCGACGCTCTGCCCTCTGGCCTGCGTCTCTATGGTAGAAGGTACGGTCTAGCTGCCTGTCTATGGTACATGTGCGATGCCCTGGCCACAGGCCTGCCTTTACGGTACACGAGGTGCTGGACCCGGGCTCGCAGCCGCCGCAGGGGCCGGAGCTCGGGGCGCGGCGGCGTCGCCGCTCGAGACCGGCGGGACCCGCTCCGGGGGCTCCGGCGCCGCCTCGGGCGCTGCGCAGGCGCTCCCGAGCAGCGCGTCCGTTCCGGGGGCGCCGGGACAGAGGCCGGGAGGAGCCGCGGAGCGCCCCTGGGGCCCCTGCAGCCGCCCGGGCCCCGCCGCGGCCTCCCTGCACCTCTCCCCGCCGCGGCGCAGGTAACGGCCGTGCCCCGGGCGCACGCGAGGCTCGGGGCTTCAGCCCCTGCCGGGCAGGGACCGGAGCTTGCGGCCGCGGCAGCTCCGGCAGAGCCGCTGCGCTCCGGCCCGCAGCAGGGACAGCCCCTGCGGGGCGGGGCGGGGCGGGCGGGGCAGCGTCCGCGCGCAGCTGCGGGAGGGGCCCGAGAGCCGGCTCTTTGCGGGCAGGAAACGACGCGGAGGTTGCTCGCGTTCGGCTGCGCCCACGAAGGCTTCGCTGGAGGCAGCGGAGGAGCTCCGAGCAGGAGGCTGCGGGAAGCGGTGGGGAGCGGGGCCTGGAGCCGGCGCTCGCTGCTGAGCCTCGGGCGAGCAGGTTCTTCCCTTCGCTGCCAGGGCAGCGCAGCGGCTGTGGATGGAGCTGCCGGGTCTGGGGTGCCTTTAACGGCTTCTGAGTTTGCGAGCGGTGCCCGCGGGGGAGGGCTGCAGGGGACTCTGGGTCCTGAGCGCTCAGCCCTAACGCGGTGGCTGCAGCAGCAGCGGCCTGCGGGGGGGGCCAGGAGCCTCTCTCAGCGGGGCACAGCCGCTGCCGCAGCTGCCTGGGGAGCGGGGGCAGCTCGGGCCGCGGCCCCTCTCGCTCTGCCGGCAGCCCAGCGCCTGTGCCCAGGAGCTGCTTCCCAGCGTGGGGCTCAGCCCCTGGCTCGGGCCCTTGCTCCGCCCGGGGCGGCGGCTCTGTCCCAGCCTCTGCAGCGCTCTGCTCTTCAGCTGCTTTCTCCGTTGCTGCAGTAGCGGCGCTCGCTGGTGTCAGCCGTGGCCTTGGCACTGCTGGGGATCGGTTCAGTCTGAGGATCTTAAAGGTCTTTTCCGAGCTGCCCTGCCTGGGGATTGCCCGCTATTCCTCAGGCTGCCTCCACAAAACAATGGATTTCCCTTTTCTCTCTCTCTCAGAAGCCCAAGGCCTGTTGTGCTGCTGAAATCCCGTGCTGCTGGTGGATCAGAACCCTTTGCTTTAGCCAGAGGCTCCAGGTGTGGACAAGGGTGCGTGAGTGTCGGCAGCTGAGCACTCAGGAATGCTCAGTGAGAAACAGGGAATTCTTTCCGGGGTGCTAAAGGAGCCTGGAAGCTGGGTTGCCCATGCTGCCACAGGTCAGGTCTGTTCACAGCACCAGCACAGGTCAGGCCTCAGAGCAGCGTCCCCAGCACCAGCTGCCTGGCTCCTGGCAGGCTTTGGCTACAAGCTGACCGCAGACCACAGAGGTGTGGGGCTTCTCCTTCCATGTGTGTAGGCATTGCTGAACCAGCTGGCTCCTGGTTTTTCCAGCTCAGTGTTTTCCTTAGCTCACAGGGGGAATTGTGGGGTTTAGCAGAGCTCGAGGAACCAGCACTTGTGACAGCAGTGGAATGCTGCTGAAGGGCAGGAGGGAAGTCCCCTGGACATGAGCCCTCCTGAGGCCTCTCTTCCTTCCTCCTCCCTTCACAACCTGTCTCTTGGCCTCCATCTCAAGGGAGTTCCTCAGCTCACAACACATTGGAATGTTTGCTCCTGCTTACGGGGGGTCTGGTCCTGCTCCTGGCTTTCATCCACTGCCTGGTAGGCTCTGGGGGGATAAAGGTGATAGAAGCATAAAGGTGAGGGGAAGAGCTGGCTATTCCCATACCTGGTTCCAGCCAGGAGAGCTCTTGGCTCCGACTGAACACAAAGGCAGAATGTAAACCCTCTCTGATCATAGGGGTTGGTGCAGCTCCTCTCAGGTTTAGGATCTCTTGGGAAGATTTCATTCAAGGCTTCTCTGTGCGCTGGTGGTGGTGTCTATTTCCAGCAAGGACAGCAGAGGAGCAGGAGGTCTCAGTGATGAGGTTCAGTATCTGGGTCACTCACCATTGCCTCTGTGTGTTCTCTGGTGAGTTTTGATACTGGGAGAGGAGGAGATAAAAGGAACATGTGCAGAAAGATGGAACCAGGGCTGAGCTGCCTTGAGCAGAGGCCACTTGCTAAAGGGATTGGGAGGTGAGCTCTGGGTCCTGTGTGAGGACACCAGGCATGGGCAAACAAAGTGGCTGCTCTTTTCCTTTCCCTGTTGGCGTTTCTTGATACCAAAACCTGGGCAGAGCCTCCCCTCCTTCACATCCTAAAGAACAGGCTGATGTTTTGTGAGTTGTAGTGTTTGGTTCAGGGACTTAAATAATTTCTTTAAGTTCTAAAGCCAATACACATCATAGTCAAGTTCTGCTTTTCTTTAGCTGTGGCTTTTCTTCACTTGGTTGAGCTTGCACATCAGAAGTGGAGAGTTCCTTTCCCTGTATTGAATTTTCAGTGTGTGTGCTGGAAAGTGTTCTTCCAGGACTGAGCATTGGCTGTTCTACAAAGCCTCATCTTCTGCCTGGCTGGAGACCACCAAAGGGAAGAGTAAGTGCTGTGGTGTGTCTTCAGGTGCCTGGTAACTCTGGCTTGGGCTGTGTAAGCTCTCTGGTGCCCCAGTTCCTCTGTGTGTAGCGAGAATCCAGGAGTCTTTGAGGGTGTTGCAGCTCAATCAGCATCTCTAAGGAGTTTCATGGGCTTCACAGCAGTGTTTGGTCTCCTCTCACAAGGAACAAGTGGCAGGACAAGAGGAAACAGCTTCAGGTTGCACCAGGGCAGGTTTAGACTGGAGATTATGAGCAGTTTGTTCATTGAAGGGGTTGTCAAGCGTGGAACAGGCTGCCCAGGGCAGTGGTGGAGTCACCGTCCCTGCAGGGGTTGAACAGATGTGTAGATGTGGCACCTGGGGACGGGGTTTAGCGGTGGCCTTGGCAGCGCTGGATTAATGTTGAACTTGATGATCTCAAAGGTCCATGTCCGTGACTTGGCAGCTGGTTCCTGCAGCTGCCAGGAGCCAGGGTTGCATTTTGGCAGCTGCAGATCCGGCACTTCCAAGTTCAAATCTTTGTGCCGCGCTGAAGCTGCTGGCGACTCGAGGCCAGGAACCTCGTGAGCCTTTGCTGAAGGGGCACATCCCCACCTCAGACCATGTTCTGTTAGAAAACTGTTTCCAGGCATTTCCCCCAGAGCTGCCTCTGGTTTAGTTTGTTCCTGCCCAGCGAGTTGTTGTCTGAGAACATGGAATAGGTGATTTTATTGCTACTGCCAACTTCGAGAGCTCTGCAGTGGAGAAGCAGGTGGGGCAGCCACAGCTCCAGTGTTGAGAAAGCATGGAGGAAAATCACAAGTCTTCGATAAGAAAAGCTCCCAGAGTCTGCGTCTCCCCAGTGGTGCCACATTTCTGTGCATTTGAGACCAAAGTGCTGTTAAATCCTGCTGGGTTGAGACCTGCCCTCCAGGAATGGATAACCAGGACAGGGTGCTCTGTGTGGCTTCACATCTTAATGCTTGGAAGGTTTTGCCCTTGAATTGAGGAGTCGTTACAGATCTCCCTCTGAGAAATGGTCCCATGATCTCCAGGCTAAGATTAACCCTGGTTGGATTCTCTTCTGTTCTGGTGGTGTCCTTCAGCAGCAACAGAGATCCTCGTCCTCCTCCTCACTGCTCTTTTGATGCTCTTCTAGAACTGACCTAATCCCTGGATTCCTCCAGTTCCTGTGCCTCCACCCAAGGTCACTTTTCTCTCTGTCCCGTAGCTCTGTAGCTCTGCCCAGGAATGGGGAATTCAAAGTGGGGAGGCCAGAGAGAGGCCGAGACCTGCAGTCAGGATGAGGCTTTGGCAGCACGTTGCAGTCCCTTCTGGAACTGCTTTGCCTGGTAAATCCTGGGCTTTCATTTGTTTCCCAGGACTGTTTTCTGCTGTGATTTGTGGGAGTCACAAAGCAGGAGACACCCTGTGTCTGGTGGTGCTGCAGCTGCTGCATTGGATGGGCTGAGGTTGGTAAGAAAGCTCCCTGAGCCCCTGACGGTTCATTGCTGTCGGTGAGTGATGGGCAGGAGCTTGGGGGGGGCAAGCAGGGCTCATGTGCAGCTCATGTGCATGTACCATCTTCCTCCTGCTCCTCTCCTGCCCTTATCCCAGAAACAGAGGGAGGCCAGCAAGACAGAAGAGCCTAAAAATGGGCCTCCCAGCCCTCTTCAACCTTTCCTTTGATCCCACCTGCTTCTCCCCTCCTCAGTTATGTACAGCTCTGAATTTACTGCTTGAAGAGAAATGAAAGAGGTAATTATGTGAGCAGCATGTTAGCTCTACTCCTTCCTGCTGCAGGGTGAGCTAGGTAAGAAGGGAACCCATGGTGAGCTCAGTGACAGCCAGGCCTTCCATGAAGACACTGCGTAGTGTGACAAACCAGCTGTGCATCCCCTGTCAGTCAGTGGGATCCTAACCTGTGGGCTCAGTTCTGGGTGATGGTTCTGCCTGTTGGCACCAGTGCAGCTCTGAGCCTGGCCTCCTCTGCAGAGCTCAGGTACGCCAACACGCTGATGCAGTTGGACTTCATGTGGCTGCGGGACCACTGCCGCTCTGCCTCCTGCTACAATGCCAAGACCAACCAGCGCAGCCTGGACACCGCCAGTGTGGACTTGGCCATCAAACCTAAGGCTGTGCGAGTGGATGAGACCACGCTCTTCCTCACCTGTAGGTAGCAAAGTGCCTGTTCCATGGTTTCTGGGCCACCAGCCCTGCTTGGAGGGAGCCTCGGTGGTGGATCCTGGTCTTAGGTGTGCTGGGAGAGGGCAGCCTTGTCTCTAAATCAGTAGCTGTTTTGGGAAGAGATCTGGCCCTAAGATTTTAAACAGTTGCTGTTGCTGTAACATGTCTTGGTCTTAAATGTGTGGCTGTGTTGTCCTCCCCCTCGTCACCAGCCCTTTTTGGGTAGAGATGTGAGTATCTTCAGTGTCTGCTGTTTCGCTGGTTGGTTTGAACCCAGCAGCAATGCAGGGAGTGAACAGACTGGTCAAGAAATGGTTGGGTTCCTTTTCCCTGCTGTTGGAGCTGGTATCCCTGGTCAGAACTCACGTTTTCTGTCCTTTCTTCTCAGTTGCTCTCTCCCTTCTGTTGTAACTTACCCTTAGTTATGGGCTGGTCTTCAGTGCTCAACTTCCTCATGGAGTTCTGTCAGCAGAAACCAGAACCACTGAAGTTGAGGCCCTTGGCTCTGAATTTGGCTCCTTGCAGCAGCAGTGATGCTTTCATGTAGCCTGAACCAGACACTAGTGTGGGTGGCATCAGGGTGCAAAGACTGTCACCAGACAAATTAACAGGGTGAGGACTGTCTGAGAGTGGTGGCTGTGCTGATCATGAGCTGGGGCTGTGGCATGCACTGGTGGTGACTGTGACTCTGGTCCCTCGCATCAGGGCCAGACGGGCATGTGACACGCTATGGCTGGTGAAGAACAGCTACGAGGGGCAGAAGCAGCAGGTGATGCACCCCCGCATCCTCTGGAACGCTGAAATCTACTGCCAGGCCCAGGTGCCCTCTGTGGACTGCCGGAGCTTCCTGGAGACAGATGAGGGGCTGAAGGAATTCCTGCAGAACTTCCTGCTTTATGGCATCGCTTTCGTGGAGAATGTTGCGCCCACCAAAGAGGACACAGAAATGGTGGCAGAAAGGATCAGCTTGATCAGGTAACAGGGGCTGCCCTGGGAATGCCACTGACAGCTTTGTCAGGAACTGTGAGGGCAGACTGCTCAGTTCTTTGGGAAGGTGCTGCTGCCTTGTCCTGTGTGTCGTGCCTGTGGCCTGGTTTGCAAAGCAAAGGTCTGGGTCTTCCACAGCCTCTGGCCACTGTGCTTGAACCGAGCTGGAGTGTTGCACTGTGGGATCTGCCTCTTCCTAGGTGAGAGCCTGGATCATGAGGCTGTGGAGCTGCCTCAGGAGCGCGTGGTGACTTTTGTGACAGTGGGGCTGTGCACAGAGAGGAGGAACTGGAGGAAGTGGCCTGTGTGCGAAGAGCAGAGCTTTGCAAAGAGAGGCATTTCCTGTTATGACTTGGAAGGTTAGGAGGGCAGCCCTGGCCCTGGGAGCCGGGCAGATCAGAACCAGTTTGTAGCTCTCATTGAAGAAAAACAGTGAGAAATGTATCTGCTGTGTTTAAAACAGCCCAGCGGCATGGCAGGACAGGGTTTGTGTTTCAACTCTTGTCCAAGCTGCATAAACACTTTAACTTGCCTTACGCTGCTGGGAGAGGAGGGATTGCTTCTAATGAATAGAAATAAATAAAAATGAAGGGCTCCAAGGAATATCCAGGCAGCTTTTTGCTCCGGGTACCCTCCCCCTTAGCCCCTGAGCACTGTTTGTCCCTCTGTCTCCTTCTGTGCATGTTGTAGGGGGGAAGGTGGCTGAAAACGCAAGATCCTGAGAACAGAAGTGGGGTCGGTGGTGGGTGGGTGCAGGCAGGGGCTGGTTGTGCCCTGGCAGCTCCTCATGCCACTCAGGGGCTTCCTTGGTTTGACAGGTGCCATCAGTCTTTTGGGGAGGAGAGTGAGAAGTTGAACACTGGAGGAGGGACAAGAATCACAGAATCACAGAATCCCAAGGGTTGGAAGGGACCTAAAAAGATCATCTAGTCCAACCCCCCTGCAAGAGCAGGGTAACCTACAGTACATCACACAGGAACTTATCCAGGCGGGCCTTGAATATCTCCAGTGTAGGAGACTCCACAACCCCCCTGGGCAACCTGTTCCAGTACTCTGTCACTCTTACAGTAAAGAAGTTCTTCCTGATGTTAACGTGGAACCTCCTATGTTCCAGTTTACACCCATTGCCCCTTGTCCTATCACTGGATATCACTGAAAAAAGCCTAGCTCCATCATCCTGACACCTACCCTTTACATATTTGTAAACATTGATGAGGTCACCCCTCAGTCTCCTCTTTTGCAAGCTAAAGAGACCCAGCTCCCTCAGCCTCTCCTCATAAGGGAGATGTTCCACTCCCTTAATCATCTTTGTGGCTCTGCGCTGGACTCCTTCAAGCAATTCCCTGTCCTTCTTGAACAGAGGGGCCCAGAACTGGACGCAATATTCCAGATGCGGCCTCACCAAGGCTGAGTAGAGGGGGAGGAGAACCTCTCTTGACCTACTAACCACTCCCTTTCTAATGCACCCTAAGATGCCATTTGCCTTCTTGGCCACAAGAGCACATTGCTGGCTCATGGTCATCCTCCTATCCACCAGGACCCCCAGGTCCCTTTCCCCTTCGCTACTTTCCAGCAGGTCAACCCCCAACCTGTACTGGTACATGGGGTTGTTCTTCCCCAGATGCAAGACTCTACACTTGCCCTTGTTAAATTTCATCAAGTTTCTCCCCGCCCAACTCTCCAGCCTGTCCAGGTCTCGCTGAATGGCAGCACAGTCCTCTGGTGTGTCAGCCACTCCTCCCATTTTTGTGTCATCAGCAAACTTGCTGAGGGTGCACTCAGTTCCCTCATCCAGGTCATTGATGAAAATATTAAACAGCACCGGTCCCAGCACCGACCCCTGAGGAACTCCACTAGTCACAGACCTCCAGCTAGATTCTGCGCCATTGACCA
Source organism: Lathamus discolor (assembly GCF_037157495.1). NCBI lineage: Eukaryota > Metazoa > Chordata > Aves > Psittaciformes > Psittacidae > Lathamus > Lathamus discolor. Next base: position 2,753,159 of record NC_088892.1, on the reverse strand, counting down.
CAACTCTCTGCCTTCTTCCTTTCAACCAGTTCTCGATCCACCTCACTACTTGATCGTCAAGCCCACACTTCCTTAGCTTATCTATGAGGATGCTGTGGGAGACAGTATCAAATGCCTTACTGAAATCAAGAAAAACTACATCTACCGCTCTACCATCATCCCTCCACCTAGTCACTTCCTCATAGAAGGCTATAAGGTTGGTCATACATGACTTCCCCCTCATAAAACCATGTTGGCTGTTCTTAATGACCCCCTCATCCTTGATATGCCTAGTGATGGAGTCAAGAATAAGTTGTTCCATCACCTTTCCAGGGATGGAGGTAAGGCTGACCGGTCTATAATTACCCGGGTCCTCCTTCTTGCCCTTCTTATAGATTGGTGTGACCTTTGCCATGCGCCAATCCTCAGGCACCTCGCCCGTTTCCCACGACTTACCAAAGATGATGGAAAGTGGCCTAGCAATGACCTCCGCCAGCTCCCTCAGCACCCGTGGGTGCATTCCATCCGGACCCATCGATTTACAGATGTCCAGTTTGCATAGCTGATCCCTAACCCAATCCTCATCTACCAAAGCAAATTCCTCCTTTGTCCTGACTCCATCTGGGGCTATAGAAATCCGGGGCCCTCGGGGAGAGTCTGCAGGAGTAAAGACAGAGGCAAAGAAGGCATTCAGCACCTCTGCCTTCTTTATATCCTCTGTCTCCAGGGTACCCACTTCGTTCAGCAGTGGGCCTAGCTCTTGGCATTGTGAATGTCGTTGTTCTGCTTTAATTTCCTCTGTACAGAGGCTGGAGGGGAGTGACCTCAAAGCAGGAGAGGATCTGCTTTCCGACCCCCTGCTCCCTCAGCCCATGCTATAACTGCCTGTCCCTTTTGCAGGGAGACCATTTATGGCAGGATGTGGTACTTCACTTCGGACTTCTCCCGGGGAGACACTGCCTACACCAAGCTGGCTCTGGATCGTCACACAGACACAACCTACTTCCAGGAGCCCTGTGGGTGAGTGCTTCTGCTAGGGCTGTGTTGTCTCCAGTGCTGATGCTGGGATGTACTTGCACTGGTCACTCAGCAATTCCAGGTCCTGTCTGATCCCTCTGCAGTTGGGGGGAGTCTGTAGGTCACTTTTCCCTATGCTTGGAACTTCTGGGGATTCCAGAATGCAGGCAGTGAAGGACTTGGCTGTTATTGACTGCAGCTTGGTATTGCTGTGGTTCAAGTAGTTCTTGTAGTCTCAAAGGCGGCTCAATGCTGTGGTCGTTCCTGTGCTACCCTGAAGCTTCTCTCACAGTCTCTTCTCAGAGTCTCTGAGGTGCCCCAGAGCATTCATGGGGGTGAGAAGCTGGGTTGAGGTGTCTTTTGGGTACACCTGGCTGTCGTGGTTTAAACCCAGCCACACAGCTTGTCCACTCACTCCCCTCCCCCCCCACCTCTTGCCCTTGCCCTACTCCCGGAGGGACGGAGAGGAGAATCAAAAAGCATGTAACTCCCCCGGGTTGAGATAACAACAGTTTAGTAACTAAAGTATAACACAGATCACCGCTGCTACCACCAGTAATAATAATGATGAAGGAAATAACAAGGGAAGAGAATACAACACCTCAGCACCAGCCAACCGATAACTCCCCTAACCCTCCTGACCGAGCACTGACTGATACCTAGTCCAACCCCACAGTGAACTAGCCCTTCCAGGTAACTCTCCGTTACATCCTGGGCATGACGTGCTGTGGTATGGAATACCTTTTGGGTCAGGTGTCCTGTCTCTGCTTCCTCCTGGCTTTACCTCCTCCCTGGCAGAGCATGAAGCTCAGAAAGTCCTTGGTCAGACTAAAACATCAGTGTTACCAGCTCTGTTCCCAGGCCAAAAGTCAAAACACAGCGCTGCACGAGCTACTAAGAAGGAGAAAAATGACTGCTACTGCTGAACCCAGGACACCGGCAAAGCACAGCTTCCCCTGCAGCAAGTGCCTCTCATGAACTGTTGCACAAAGCTGCTGCTGGAAAGGTTTGCTTTGCCTTACCCCTGCTGATTGGGGCGAACCCTCCTCACCCTCATCGGGCCAGCTCTGTGGGCTGAGGAGCTTCTGGAGAGGAGGGAGAGCAGCTCCCCTTGGCACAGCATGGAGAGATACCTCAGAGGCCCTGCTCACCTTGCTCTGCACTAGTTCGCACAGGTTGGTGGCTGCATTTTGGCAGGGGTGCAGCCCTGCAGGTAGGCAGAAGTCAGGCTCCCCCAGCTCACACCCTTCTGTGCTTTAAAAAGCATTTTGTAGCTGCAGCATTGGCTCACAAATGCTGTTCTCCCAACTGCTCTTCTGGTACAGCCTCTAGGGTGAGTTTGATACCCAGCTGGAGGTGGAAAGGCAGCAGATCATGGCTCAGGGGGAAGCGCAAGAGACTTCAGGCTTAATTTCTAGCCTAAGTAGTGTTTTTATCTGCTTTTATCTCAGTCAAGAGGGGAAACAGCCTGGGGGAGATGCCTGGAGGTACTGTGATCTCCTGCAAATGAGGCTACAAAGAGAAGTCACTCAGTCCACACCTCCTGCCCTGGGGCAGGATCAGCTCTTCCCAAGTGAGGCTGTAACTTGCTGAACACCTGAATGGGAAAGGTCTGCAGCACAGAGCTGGAAAAGCAGAGGGGGACTAAGGGGGGAGATCTGTTGACTCCAGGTGGGTCTCTGTTTTCAGTTAACAGCTGAGTGCAGAACCCATGGTTTGCAGTGACCTGCTTGGCTGACTTGGTTTAGGAGTTCATAAAATCTCCCCCAACATCAAATAAGATCAGAACTTCAGCCTTCAGAAGGGCTTTGATGGAACTGCGCAGTGCCAGAACTATAGAGCTCATTAGCTCTTTTTGTATCTTTCTTTTCCACTTGAAAGGGTTCCCTTCAGGTAGGGAACCTTCCATCTGCAGCCAGCTAAAATGCATCAAGCAAAGGCAACATGGGTTTAATTGGTAGGGCTAACCATGAGTGCTTGTAGTTCTGCAAAGCCAGAGTTGTGCAGGAATTTCTGGCTTTCCTGAGCCACCACCTCTGCCAGAAACCCTTTCTTCCCAGCCTCATCCAGACTTGCTTCCAAAACGCTTGAGTCTTTGACCTGCTTCTAAATGGAATTAGGTGTTTTTCAAGGCAGATGTGTTCATTTCAATGTCTGCTTCTTCCCCATTGTTTTGGCTGAGGCCTGACAAGTCTCAGGTTAAGTTTTGTAATAGCTTAGGTTATACAAAATAAGGGTAGAGGATAGAAAACCCCCAAGCTATGGGAAAGACTGCAACATTATCCGGCTCCTCAGGTACCAAAGAGCCTGCCCAGAGAAGAGGCTTCTTCGGAGCCCTGAGCTGCAGGAGGAGGTTGTTGCCTTTGAGGCACTGAGTGGCCTTTGCTCCAGTGCTCCTGCACTGACTTTGTAAAGGGTGAATAGAGCGCCCAGGTGAAAAGGTGCTGGTGAGTGTGGAGCTGGGAGGTGCTGCCCCATCCCCTGCTGTGGGACTGGGTTCACAGGCCCTGAAGGTAACAGTTCATTTTCTAACAAGGGAAGGTGGCTGGAGGCAGCTCCTGGGTGTTTGCTTCTAACAGCACAATGCCCACTTTGCTTGGACAGAGGAAAAGAGAAGCTTCAGAGAAGTAATGGAAGGACAGAAGCTGAATTGGATGGTTTCCCACTAGGGAGGGATGTGCCTGTAGGTAAGATGCTCGCTGGGGACTCCTCCAGGCTTTCCAAAGGGTCTTTAATGTGTTGCCTTGTGGGAGACAATAATGGATGTGCCTTTGAATGAGAGTCACCCTGGACACCCTTGTACTTCCTGACAACTTCAACAGTACAACCAGCATTTCTTTACTGTCCTCTTGTTCTGAGATGGTGTAGATTACGCCTTAAGAACCCGCAGGCACAGCTGTTAATTGCTGGTCTGTCTCCATTCCCTGGCAGGCCTCAGTGAAACCAGAAGAGTGGTTGCATCCACCTGCACCTGACGGGGAGCACCTTCTGGTCACGGGACAGGCAGCCAAGGCGTACAAAATTGTGGTGGTGGTCTCTGAGGGTGGTTTACTTCTTCCAACAATCTTCATCACTTCTGGCAGCCTTTGAAGCCCACGCAGTAGATGCTTATACCAGTTTAACTGGTTCACTCACACCAGAGACATAATAATCCTTCTGTCCTCCTACTTACCAGTTGGTTTAACTGTAGCCCATCCTGGACACCTGCCATTCCCAGATACTCCTTATCCCTGAGTCCTGTTCTTCTAGACTGTTTTTCTTAAAACTGTGTCAGCTATAACAATTCATCTTGTACAGGAATTCTCAGTATGTTCTCTAGCTGCACTCTATTTTTTTCTACGTATCATGCACCTCAGTAATTTTCCATTGCTACTGTTACAAAGCCATCGAACTTAACATTACTTAAAACTAATTCTAAAGGTTTATATATTCCATTTTGTGATTTTGTGCTCCCCCTTGTCTCAGAATTGGGCCAGTTCTCAGTGTCTACCCCTGAACAACGAGCTTTATTGTGGTTGCATCCACCTGCACCTGATGGGGAGCACTTTCTGGCCACGGGACAGGCAGCCAAGGTTTCTTCATGCTCTGGTTTCTCTTGCTCATGCAGCATCCAAGTGTTCCACTGCCTGAAGCACGAGGGCACGGGTGGGCGGACGCTGCTGGTGGATGGTTTCTATGCGGCAGAGCAAGTTCTCCAGTGTGCCCCAGACCAATTTGAGCTGCTCACCAAGGTCCCGCTGAAGCACGAGTACGTCGAGAATGTGGGAGACTGCCACAACCACATGATTGGAATTGGGCCAGTTCTCAATGTCTACCCCTGGAACAACGAGCTTTATCTCATCAGGTAACACCCATGTGAGGCCTCTTGCTAATGGGGAGGAGAGGGGATTGTGGTAGCCAGTTGCGGACTGGCAGAGGGGCTGGGAACACTTAGTGTTCAACCTCTCACTTCTTCCAGAAGAAACTTCCAGTGTGATGGAAATACAAAGGTGTAGGAAGCTGAATTTACTTCTGCTCTGAGGTTATCTTTGAACCCTCACGTTGCCAGTGAGTCACAGGAGACCTGGGCAGTGTCCCAGAAGCAGCTAAGATGCCTTAGCACACCTTGGTATTGGAAGGAAAAAGCTCTGCCCTGTGCTCTGAAAGGCTGATGCTGGGTTCAGCATTGGAGGAGCTTGAAGAGCTGGAGCCACAGCTGTAGACCTGAAGGTACTGCAGTACATAGCTTCTTCATTCAGCTGTGTCTGCTTGAAGGGGTTTTATTCCTTCAGAGGCTAGATTTAGCCTGAGTCCAGAGCCCCAGAAATTAAAAGATCCGGTGGGGAAATGGATGATCTTAGAACCCCCCACCCTTCTGTTCCTGAGGATGCTGGGGGGAAGTGACACTCTAGAGGCAGGAGATGGCCCCTTTGTTGCTGATGAACTATTGCCCAGCCTCTCCAGTAGAAAAGCAAAGAAACAGCCCAGAATGTGTCTCTGTGCTTTGCTAGCCCTCGTGTTTTAACTCCTGGTGAGCAGCAGAGCAGAACTGCTGCTTTAGGTAGAGCAGCTGTGCCAGATCACATGAAACATCTGGCTGTGGTCTTGTGCTGTGTGACAGTGATGAGCAGGAGTGGTCGTGCCCACCCTGGCAAACCCTCAGCTGCTCTTCCAGTCTTGAGGGACCTGCAGCTTTCAGACCTGTCCTTCCAGAGGGTCCTGGCCATGGTGGCTGCCCTGCTGATGGCCTCCTCTCTGCTCCTGCAGGCCCTGTTCATAGACAACTGGCGTGTCCTGCACGGGCAGGAGGCGTTCACCGGGTACCGCCAGCTCTGCGGCTGCTACCTGACGCGGGACGATGTGCTCAACACCGCGCGCCTGCTGGGACTCCAGGCTTAGCCTGGCTGCGTGCACAGGGACCTGCTGGTGTCACCCGGACAACGTTGCACATACCTCAAACACCTCCACCCTCTCTGAGCCGTTCTGGGTGCCTGCTAAGGAGAGGGAGCAAGTGGAAGCCAAAGGAAGTTGTGGGAGCTCTGTGGGACCCTGTTCTGCCTTTGAGCACAGCCGCCTCTTGCTGTCTGCACCCAGCTTGGTTGCTCCAGGCCCTCAGATTGTCTTGGCTCTGCCCAGGAAGGGCTAATCACTCCATGGGAAGTGCTCCTCCAACCAAGTGCCTTCAGGATTTGGACTCTTTGCATTTATCCCTGCTGTTCAGCCTACTGCCAGCTGGAGTTCCAGGTTTTTGGGTTGTTTACTTCAGTAGAGCAGAATGGAGATCTTTGGGGCTTTGTCTCACCCCAGGCTGGACTTCACCCCTTCTAGAGAAAAGGAAAATCTGGCCCCTGTTTGATGTCAACATGCCACTACTCAAACTGAGGGCTGTTGGCAGATTTCAGTGGCTTCTTAAACATACCACATACCCCAGGAGCAGTGACTGATACAAGCCATGCTGCTGGAGAGGTGGCCTGCAAAGGGAGAACCCCCTCTTGGGAGGGTTTTTCTGAAGAGTTTTAGGTTAGAAGGAACGGGGGAAGTAGCAAGAGCTGCATGTTGGGAAGGAGAGCTGTGTTAGATGAGGGATGTAGGTCTCCTGTTTCCCTGACTTCCAGTAATGCCATGTGTGTGTTCTTGTGTTTGAATCGAGGGCGAAGGCTCAGGAGCCACAGGATTTGCTGTCGGATCTCCCCCTGTGCCTGCTCCTTCACCTTTCCTGAAGAAGGGCTTTGTGTAAGGTTGTCATTTCACCAGCTGCTGCATGGGGCTGACCAGTTTGGGTGGTGTTTTCACCAGATCCTCCTGCGTATGGAGGCAGTGAACACAGAAGTGCCTTTCAGCTTCAGCTAGCTGGGGGATAAACTGATCTGGCACATGAAAGGGATGCAGTGTAAAGAACAAAGGCAAATCCTGTTATTAGAAACACTGGAATGCTAGAAACATGGGAATTTAAGAACCAAGAGGGGATTTTAGGTTTTGTGTCTTTGGAGGTGTCTGCTCTGCTATACTAGACCTTAAACCAGGGCTGGTCTCTTTCACCCCTGGCCCTCCTTTGCAAGCAGGATGCTCTTGTGTCCGAGGTACAAGTGCTACATTTGCTGCCTTCATTTAATCTAAACACTGACTGTATAGACTCTAGTGCTGAGAGACTCCTGCAAGTGTGGCCTGAGCTGCCTGAGGCTGACTTTCACAGTATTTCCCACTGCTGTGGGCACCAGGAGCTTCCCAGTGAAGGCTTGGCAGGGAGCTGTGGATCAGAGGGGAGGGGGCTGAGGAGGGGAAACATGAGCTATGGTGGCAGGTAACAGCAGCCTGAAGTGAGCTGGTTCTGTCAGGTTCATCTCTCCAGGATGGGTTCCCATCTCTGTGAACAGCAGCCTCGGGCACAGGCAGGAATTGAGTATTCCTCTAGGCTGAGGCAGTGAATTCCCTGAGCAGCCTGCAGCATCCAGTCTGTTCCTTTCTTTGCCAGGTTCTCCTTGAATGCCAGCTACACCAGCACAACGTAGCTGGGGAGTTTTACACATCCTCATTGATGGTGTGGAAGTAGCAAACTCCAGTGGTTCCATACACAGTCCCACCCTGATGCTCCGGGGGTGGCTTTCCCCTGTGCTGCTGGGTGAATCCATGGCTGGGAGTGTGGTGGTGACAGCAAACCATCTCTGTGTTGTGAACCAAAGGATCCTGGAGTGGTGGGGTCCTCTCACAAATTATTTGGTGGTACCGAGGGTTCCTGAGCTCCTTTTGCCTCCTGTGCCTCCAGGATGTGAGGGGAATACTGTGGACATCAGCTTTACCTGCCGCTGCTCTGAGCTGGAGCGGGCAGG